>NC_056664.1:69621792-69929136 GCF_018350195.1 Panthera tigris | reverse complement strand
TATTTGCTGAAAAACATGGACCAATTTTATTAACACTTCTTCACTTTCCTCATCCATAAAATGAGGACAGTTAATACTACCCATCTCTTATTATTGTTAGCAAAGTTAAACACTTAATACATGTAAAACACTTAGAAACTCTTTGTTCTTCAATTTCCTCTTCCATGAAATGAAGATAATCAGCATGCCATTTCACAGTGCTATTATGAGATTAAACACTTTTATACATGTAAAGTGATCTAAATGGTGGTTGGCTCTGGTCACTGCTATGTGACTACGGTGTTATTATTTTTACGTTATTATCATGATTATTCTAACATGTCCAGTGTATAATAACCCTCTATTACTATATTGTGCAAACAATTGGTTTTATGGTATTTTATAAAGTTTTTCATTTTTTTAATGTTTATATTTGAGACAGAGAGGGACAGAATGTGAGTGGAGGAGGGGTAGAGAGAGGGAGACACAGAATCCAAAGCAGGCTCTGAGCTGTCAGCACAGAGCCCCACGTGGGGCTTGAACTCAACCGAGCGGAGACATCATGACCTGAGCCTATTGGATGCTTAACCAACTGAGCCACCCAGACACCCCGTAAAGTTTTGAATCGTTATGCAATGGTAACATTTTATACACCAATGTATGCTAGTCATCCCATTGCATTCTTTACATGATTGTCTTAATCTGCTTGGGCTGCCACAGCAAAATACTGAAGACTGAGTGGCTTAAACAACAGACCTTGATTTCTTATAGTTTTGGAGGCTGGGAAGTCCAAGATTAAGTCCAAATAAGTCCAAGATTCATTTGCTGGTGAAGGACTTCTTCCTGATCTTAGATAGCTGCCTTTTGGCTTTGTCCTCACCTGGAAGAGAGGACAGGAGACCCTCAGGCCTCTTTTTGTCTTCTTCTAAGGATACTAGTCCCATCATGGGGACCCTACCCTCAGGACCTCATCTAAACCTAATTTCTTCCCAAAGTCCCCACTTCCAAAAATAATATCACATTTGAGATATATGAATATGAAATTGAGGGGTTTGGGAACACAAACATTCAGTACATAACAATAGCTCTCTCATTTCAATCTCATTGTATCTTATAAAATTGATGCTTTTATTATCCCACTTCACATGTCAGGAAACTACTGTTCTCCAACCTGTATTTGGAAAATTGTTTTCACTTTCTAGATTGGACTTGAGATTCATCACTGTTAATTTTATAGGTACGTTTATAAAGCTCCAGTAACATTTTTATATATGTGTATTGTTTGATTTTATTTCTATAGTTTGAGGGAGAAATGATGATTAAAATAATAAAACAAAGGTCATCATATTTATCATGTTCTATTTTTAACAAAAAAATTGTAAAATAATAAACAGAAAAGCCTAATGTTATAGTAAAGGTTCTTATTATTTTTATCAGAATGAGCACACTTTATTTAGCACACACCCTCTATTTGAGTGCATATATAATTCCTGTGTCAACCTCTAACCATAATTTATCGATTTATCTTTTTCAGTTACTTTGTTACTGAATTCAACTAACATGAAATATTTCTAGTCTTAGTATCCAAACATTTTATCGAAATGTTTCCTTATAGGAGAGTAGTCTCATATATCATGATATTGGCTTTTTTAAAGATACATAGCAGCAGCATATTTTGCTTTATCTTTGTTTCGAAAAAAAGAGAGAGGGGTGTGTGGGTCTAGCTGGCTGTGATTGCAGAACTAAGCACATATAAACCCCTCTGCGGTGCCCTCTGTGATTAACAAGGTTCTGAGGACTGAGCTGTGTCAAGAGAATGAAGACTTGTTCTGTTTTGTTCTGTTTTCATACTCCAGGTATCTGTAGCCAGGAAGTGGAGTTGGTTTCCTTTTTTCTTCTTCACATTGCTAATTCCATATATTTTTTTCTACTCTATCTTGCCAAAACTTCACCATTCTCTTGATATTCATGATCACATTTGACTCATTAATCTCTTTCATTTCTCCATGAATTTTCCTTCACTCAGTAAAGTCTTTAGTTCTTGACTCAAAATCCTTTCTTGAATCCATTCTTACTGTCATTCTTGATGGTGTCACCACCATGAGGAAGACCCTTTGTCCACCTTGGCATTCTAGTCCCTCCAATGGTATTTTATCCCAGTCCTCTTCTGCTACTTATTAAAATGACATCTTTAACTATTGCTATTCCTAGAAGCTCTGAAAGTGTGATTTCAAACATCTCACTTCCCACCCCAACACCCTCTATCATCCAATTTCACTGATAGGATTCCTCATATTGAAGCTGCTGGTCAACTAACCCCATAATTTACTTCCTAACCAACATTCCTCTTCGCAGCTCATTACACTCTTTGCTCAGTTTATATTCTGTGGTCTACTTGGTCCTTGCAAAAGCCCTTTCATCTTTGAGCTCTGATGTTCTCCACCAGAAATAGTCCAACTCCTGTTGAATCCAGTCATCCAGCTTATCCCTGTCTGTACACAAATAGCTGAACTTTGCATAGAAAAATCATGTAACCAGGATAGCTGGTTTCACTTTTAATTCATCATGATGAAACTTGAATATTTATGTAACACTGGAATGAAATTCTGCAATACATTCCTAGTAAGCTTCAAGTCTCTCTCTCTCTCTCCCTCTCTCTCTCTCTCTCCCTCTCCCAGATCTGTGCTTCTTAAAGAGTTTTCCAGAAACTGGTACTCATTTGTAAACTATTTATTAGGGGTCCATGACAAGTGTATTCTAATAGTTGATAGTAAGGATTTGCAAACTTTTAGAGTAATTTCTTGGAGTAAGTTTAATTCTCCTGAATCTTATGTTAAAAATGTTTTGTTTGTGTTTTGCCTAACTTTCTAAACATTTAATTTTCCATTATTTCATTTTTATTTATTTTATAAAAGCATTTGTCCATGGTGGATTGGAAATTAGAAATAAATGGCCTATTGCCTTGGATAATTTGAGAAACACTATCCTGGAGGATTATTTCATACCTTCACCTCTCTTCTAAATTTCCCTCTACCCTCCTCATTGTCTTGCAGAAGATACAGCTGTCCTATACTTCACCAAAAAAGAAAATAGAAGCAATTGAAAGGGAGCTTCCCCTCCCATCACGATGTTAAGAGCTATACCAGCATCTGCCCTGTTGCTGCCCTCCCCTGTTCAGGTGAAAGCGCCACCCTCCCACTCCAAACCCCCTCTCACCTGTGCTTCAGAGCCCCTCCTCCTTTCTTAGATTTTCAGAGATTTGCTCCTGTCATTTTCCCTTTCCTCACAAGCATGATCTCTTTCTCTGTATAATTTCTATTAATCCTGCAAACATGCTGTAGTGTCTGTCATCTTGAAATGAAAAGAAAATGAAAGACAAGAAAAAAGGCAAATATGTAGATCTAAGTTCAATATTCCCACAAGGTACTGCTCCATTTCTACGCTTGCCCTTCACAGAAAAAGTTCTCAAAAAGAATATTGGAAAGCTCTATGACTCTAGAGAAACTTCCTAACTCTGGTGAAATTGGGAGGGGGGCACCCCAGATTCCAGTTTCTCATGGTAATGGTCTGCCTGTGTTGTGGTAATATATGAGTTCCACACAAATCAAATGGAGATTTGGTCATTGTTTATCTGATGCTGCAGACAGAATGATAAGCCTCATTTGTCCACACTTTGTATTAAACACCACGCTGTTCATAGACCTCTCAAAGCTGCAGACCAGGGCAGGCAGCAGGGCCTTTGTTGTCAGCTCTCTGGTGACCCCAACTAAGTGTGAGTCACAATGAGGGCTCACTGCCGATTAGGGAGTTCCTTACTTTTTCAGGCAGAGTGAGTCTCAGCAGGTATTTCTCTGAACACTGCTTGTCTTTATTGACTATTTCATATTCACCCCTCTATCTCCAGCTGGGACAAGGCTTCATGTATTAAGAACTCAGCAATATTTCTTGATGAATATATCCTCCAAAGGAAGGTTAGTCATAGTACATTTTATGGAAAACATGCTCAGTAAGGCATCTACTGCATTCTAAAATTAAATGTTTGCAAATCTGTGTAATCTGCAATCATGAATAATGTGATGTTTGTTTGATGAGAGGACAATCTAGAAAACACTGATGAAAATTTTCAGGGGAAAGTAAATCTCTTTCTGGAAATGCTAAAGAGGAAAATATTATAGCGTTAAGTAGGTAAATATTTTACTCCCTTATATTAGTAATCATTTTTAGATATTGTTCAGTGATTCTTTATTATTTTAATATTTTAAGATAATCTGCTTCTAATTGTGCAGAATAAAAGTATATTTTGGCCTTAACAGAAAAATCATTTTGAAATAAATGAAACTTCAATGAAAATTGCAATATGAATATTGGGGTTTTTTTCTGCTAACTTTTTACTTAAATTGGATCATTGTTTTATTGATCTCCTAAATAGCTATCTATATGAGAGCCTACTTTTGTTTAACATTGTCTTTCCGTCAGGGCACCTGGGTGGCTCAGTTGGTTAAGCGTCTGACTTCGGCTCAGGTCACGGTCTCGTGGTTTACAAATTTGGGTCTTGCATCAGGCTCTGTGTTGACAGCTCAGAGCCTGGAGCCCGCTTCGGATACTGTGTTTCTCCCTCCCTGCCCCTCCCCTGCTCATGCTCTAACTCTCTCTGTCTCTCAGTAATAAATGAACGTTAAAAAAAATTTAAAAAAACATTATTTTTCTGTCAAAGGACATGAATTCTTTATGAAGTTCAATAGTTTTTTAATAGACAAATTCTAAGTGATTTTGTTTTATTCATCAGTGACTTTATAGCATGAAGACAGAACACTTAAGAAATGCAACCATCACGCTCAATAGATTTGAGGTCATCTTTCATCCCTGGTTCTTTGAATTAGATGATTATAAAAATGTGCTACTCAATAATTATGTAATACACTTTTAGAGACTAAACCAAAGTGAAACTACCATTTTACCATTAGTGTCAACATATAAATGTCCTTTATTTGCTGATTGAAAGTTTTTGTAAGTTCTGATGGCCATCATCTATTATTTGCTATGTCGAATAAAGCTCACTCACCGCTGTTCAAACTCTAGGCATGTGTTTGTGAGGGGTGCTGCCACTAACCCACTGTAGCTCTCCCAGCCATCCTTTGATCAGCAACAAGTGAGTATTTGATCCATGGAATGGCAATAAGAACCCTTCATTGGAATTTTCAACTTGGTACCAAAGTGAGCCACATCCATTATCTTGCAGTAAAGCTGATCAGAGAATGAAGGCAACATATAGCAAGAGAAGGGGATGAGAGTTGGAGATTGAGTCCAGTTTGCCTTGGATTCCTTGGTTTCAGTGTCCTTGAACTTTATCCCTTCTTTTAGAACGAGTAAATTCTCCTTCCAGTTTTCCTTCAAATTTCAAGGAGTTATAAATGAGTTTTGATGTTGATAATAAAATGATCCCTAATTCTGTCTAGATTCTAATTTTATTCTCTATATACATCTCAGTCAAGAGAAGGGTGTTTACATTGATTGGTTAAGTCTTTTTGAATCAGTACATTGGTGGATGAGTTGGTTCCAAAGCTATCAGTCCTTGAAGAGGGGCTTATTTTTTTTGAAGTAACCACTGGCAGAAATTTGTTCAGAAACAAATGTAAACATCGGAGTAACATCGGGTAAACATCGGAGCTAATTCATAAAATATCTGTGAGAAACAAGTCTTAATGACATTTTCTATGAAATTTGGAACTCAGTACAAACCTTAGAAGAAAAGATGGTCCTCTTTACAAGGGGGGTGATCATCTGGATAAGTGCTATGAAGTTATTGTCAACAGTCTAAATGTAAAAACTAAGTTGTGGCCAAAAACATCCTTTTCATGGTAAGGAACTTTGAAAATTTCAAGTTCTACTCACTGCAGAGAGGGAGTAGAGATAGTACTGTATTGATCTGTTTTTTTACACTAAACTAATTATAAAGTGAAAAATCATAAAATTTGAGATCATACTTTTTTTCTTACCAAAGAAGGTGTATAATTAGATATTAAAGACTATTTCAGTTTATGATTAACAGGACTATTTTTCTGCATAGAAGCTTGAAATGTCATAATTGTATTGATGAGTTATACGTTCCTATTCGGAGATCCATCCTTATTCTTCAGAAAGAGCCATGGTAACATACTGACTGTAGTCACACTCAATTTCACTTTTTTGTGTAGCTTGAGTAGCCTGCATGATGATATGAACTTAGCACTATGCCAACTGTTTTGGTGGATTAAAAAAAAAAGATCTGTAAAATGCTCTTGCCCTCAAAGATCTTTAGTAAGGATTTAAAATTAATTCCCAGGGAAATGATAAAGTCAATTAGATGATGTTTCTTGTAAATACAATAAAATTTTCTTTAAAAGATCAGTTTTGGAGTGAAACTTATCCCTGGGGATAGGAAGGCTCGATGTTGAGGAAACTGAGATGTGGGAGGGATAATGAAGATCACTTTAGTCAGGCAAAAAATCTAAAATTTTCAAGGTACACAAATGGAATGGGATATTATGTGGAGGAGACTGTGTGGATATTAACTTGAATGAATCTGTTTAGAAATAATTAAGTTCCTATCTATTTTGCCACCATGGGAAACCTTCCATACATATTTTCATCGACTTTGAAGGGTTTATATATGAGGGTCTTTTTAAAAAGAAAACAAAAAAAACCCCTCTTTATATGCTTTGATAGTGCTGGAATACCTCAGAGACAACTGTTTGGAGGCAACTTCCAGAGAAAAAGGAAGACAAAGGCAATGTCATGGATAAATCCAAAGGTTGTCCATTTGGAAGTAGAAAGGGAGAGTTAAGTTCTCTCAAAGGCAACTGAGAAAGGCTGGGGCTCCTGAAAACAGACAGATATCTTTGAGAGCCACTAACACTGCAGTTGAGTGAGAAGCCCACATGGTTACCAACCATGAGAGAAATGCTCCTTCATAATCAGCTGAAAAGAATGTCTAGTGGGAAGAGTACTTGGCTGCCAATTGGAAGAAAAACACCAAATATATTAAGATGTTATAGAAAAGGAAAACAATGATCTCACATATGTAAGCCTCAACTTGATTTTGCTACAGAATCTAATATTGATTTAATGACTAAAATATCTTACTAAATAAAATTCTGAAATGGAAGGATAAATCTAAAGCTATATGCTTTTCTTTATTTTTTTTCAATTTTTATTTTGTTTTATTTTAGAGAGAGCACAAGCAGGCAAGAAGGGCAGAGGGGGAGAGGGGGAGAGGGGGAGAGGGGGAGAGAGAGAGAGAAGTAGAATCTGACACAGGCTCCATGCTCAATGCAAAGCCCAATGCAGGGCTTGAACTCACAACCCTGGGATCATGAGCCAAAATCAATAAAGAGTTGGATGCTTAACTGACTGAGCCACCCAGGTGCCCCAAGGCATATGCTCTTCTAATTGACAAGTATCACTGGAGAAAATTATGAAAATTCCAGAGTTTCTGAGATGGTTACTTATGAAGCAATATTCAGTTTCTAGATATATCAGACCTGTATTTTGGGACACCAAACTACTGTGAAATCAAATGATGTTATTAATTTTTTTGTACCTTTTATTTAACTGATCTCTATACTCAGAAGGAGAAAACCTAACCCTACCAATGCAAACATGCCTTTGGTTGTCAGCATCCATCCCTGTTTCAACCTGGTGCAGTGTCTGATGAACCCCATTCACCAGTCGTTAGACCCCTGCTGTCTACTCTGTGTAATTCTCAACTGGAAAGCCTTTCTGTCCTATTTTACATCAATGTGGAGTAGGACAAGCTACATTTAGATGCTCTTCACCTTTACAGGCCTCTGATAGTTTGGGGATGGGTTTTATTTCAAGCTGTATATCTGATTAGAAATAACACCATTTCAACTCCACTGATGCTACCCACATTAGCACTAAGTGTTCCATGAGATTATATCACCTCTGAGAGCCATATAGCAATTTGGGCACAAACACCCTCTGCTCTCTGAACCCTAAGCCTATGAGCTGGCCTTTCCTATTGAAGTTTCAATATTAAGAGTTAACAGCAGCAGGGGTGTTTGCTTTTCTAGGAAACAACCATGACTGACTCATTTTGTGGCCTTCCTATTTCAAAATTCTGCCAGAGAGTAGAACTGTCCCATGGAAATGACCATTTACTAGCACCCCTTACATCTAGGTAGGGTCATGTGACTGATTCTTGTAGAAAAATAAATGGAAGACATTTATTTTCTTTCCAGACCTCACCATAACAGTAAAGGCAGTAAGGCAGTAAGGGAACAAGTATATAGTCTCAACACTTTCTTCCCTCTCCTCTTGGTCAGATGCCAACACTCAGGGTGATATTAAAACACCTATGCTTACAAAGACAAATCCTCTATCAGCCCAGTATCCATAAATGACTACAGGGAGCATGGCTGCACCTCAGGCCACCATCAGCTATCAACCTCAATTGTACTTTTGTACAGTCAAGAGATATCTTGATCAAGAGATAAACTTCTATGGACTTAAGCCATATAAACTTGGAGTTTGTTTGTTATAGCAGCTAGTATTACTGAAATGGATACACTTATTTTTAGAGAGTTCTACTTAAGTTCTACTACTTTTAGTGTTTTTCTTTTCATATTTAAAACAAGTTTCAGAAATGTAACAAACAAAATGACTTTTCTGTTTTAACCATCTGGCGTGTACAGACTAAATATAGTTTGCCATTCAAGACTATTTTTTTTTGCTGTAACTCCAAAGAAAATATTTTAAAACATGAATCCAATATATTTTTTCCATAGCTATATCAACCCTCCTCCTAAGGACCAGATTTATAGGAAGGTGTTATTGCTTTCTAAATGGTAAAGGAAAGGAATAGTAGGGCAAAAGTATATGGGGGTAGAATTTGAGAGACAAGCTTCAGTTAATTATCTGGTCCTCAGTTATTATAAAATAGCATTGAGGACAGTCATTACATTTTCTGTTGGAACTTATGAGTGAGCACAGTCTTTCAATCCCTACACAACTGCGTTAAGAGTGGTCTTAGGCATGGAACATTTTCTTTAAGAAAGATCAAGAGCCTTTATAGCCTAAGCTAGGCATTTCTTTTTGGAATTATCTTTCCCTGGTCTGGGCCTGATGTGTGCTTTTCTGTTTGGCTTAAATTTGTGCTGATACTTTGCTATCTCTGTTATGGTGGGGAGGCAAGGGGTCATTCAGCTGCAGGACAAGAAGGATATATGCTTCTCCTTATATGGGGCCCTGATGCTCACTATTAAAGTTGATCTTGCTCTGCCTTTTCTCTATGTAAGAAAAGTGGTGTTCCAACCATGGCCTGTGTGAGTCATGTCTATCTTGGTGACCTCAACACTAACAAACTATGCAGTGGTTTAACATCCTGGGATTACTGCTCCTGGGATAAGCACCAGATGTCACTTGCTCAACATTTTCAAGTGAGGGCAATGAAGCACATTCTGTTTTCTCCCTGTGATACAACTAATTCTCTATAGAACTACCTTTCCCCCCCCAAATGTTTGCAGTTCCTAGCAAGCACCAGTGCCACCATGATTAATAAGTCTCAAAGGCAGATAATGGTATTTCCAGATGCTAATATTTACTGCATTGTTTCTGAGATGATCAGCTCTATACAGCATGCTCTAGGATATGTAAAGAACAGTAAGAATTTTTTGTGTATGTGTTCTAGTTAGAAAAAAATGATTAAAAAAGACATGTAAAACACAATCACAGTTCAGAATTGTTTCAGCCTTTGAAAGATATTGCAATGCTAAAATTAATTTGTTCAGTGTTTTTACTTTAATTTTCACCTTGCGTTTGGGACTGAAGATAGGATAGAGTCAGATTTTGGAGAGTTATAAATATTGCCATAGTCTTTTATAAACATCTGTTAAATAACTACTTTTGATAAACCTTATTTCCAGCATATGAAGAATGAAGAAATCAGAGTGGCCAATAGATGCTAATGTGGGTTGAGGAGCATGGAATAATAAAACCAAAGCAGTGTTTAAGAAATAAAGATATACCTTATTCTAATTTAGCCTGCAGTCCTGGACTATCTTCTGTATCAGTAATTTAGCTGTTGATTATAGTTCCCGGATGTTGCACTGGGCTGGGTGTCATTTTGGTTGAAGAACGCCATATTTTTAGAAAAAACATAGTAACACAACATTAAGTTAGCACTTCAGAGATCTGACTTCATTAAAGAATTGACTATTCTTTCTATATATGCCAATATGCTCATTTACAAAATCAAATAAATACAATCTTCTAGAATCTGTTGTCTCACAGTGTAATTAAGGCTGTAAATTCTATAAAAAAATCAATTCTGTGTGCAAACAGACATAAAGATCTTTCAGATGCTTTGATTTATGACCCTGTGCAATTCGACTAGATCTGATTAACTACAAACACAAGGATCATAATAATTTTTATGGCCCTATATCAATTTGCCTATTGAGTGAATTCATTCAACTCTTTTAAAAAATATATTGAGTCCCCATAATATGCCAAACGCTGTTCCCAAAGCTGGGGAAACAGCCATAATAAGACAAGTCAGATGAGGTATTTACCTTCCTGGAACTCACATTCTGGTAGAGACATAGAGACAGATAATAAACAATAACAATAGCACTAATAAGATAATTTTGGATTGTTGTAAGGGCTGTGAAGAAAAAAGTTATACGAAATAGAATGACTGTAGTCTGGATGGGTTGGGTGATCAGGGGAGACTTCTCTGAGGAGATTACTTTTGAAATTAGAGTTTAATAACAAGCATCTGTGAGAAAATCTAGTTCAGAGCATTTCTGGTGGAAGAAAAAGCGAGAATTAAGAAACTAAAACAGGATTGAAGTTTTACATGTCTAAGGAAATAAAAGATGATAAAGATAGCTGTATCATCATGAGTGAGAAGTACAGTGGCAAGGAGGGAAGGATGCAGTATCCATGAAGGAGGCAGGATTTAAATGATAAAGAGCCTTGTGAGCCATATTAAAGGGTTTAGATTTTATTTTATATACAAAAGGAAACCACTGGAGGTTTAAGCAGAGAAAAAAAAGGTTTAAGCATGATCTAGTTTACATTTTATAAGATTGCTTAGGCTATTGTGTGGATAGTGAACTATAGGGAGGGAGACAGGAAGAAGTTTGGAAATTATCACAGTAAGTCAATAAAGAGATTATGGTGGCAAAACTAGGGTATTAACATTGCAAATGAAAAAAAGTAGATGGATTCAAGATAGATTTTAGACATAGAATTATCAAACTACTTTTGATAATTATAAGATTATATAGAATTATAGGATTCTATAGATTGGATGGATGGATATGAGGAAAAGAGAGAAAAATCGAGGAGGACTTTTTAATTATTGGTTTAAGCCACTGAATGGGTGGTTTTCCATTCACTGAGATACAGCTAACTGGATAGGAATGGATCTAGGAGTTCTGTAATTCTAATGTGACCATTTACATGGTTACTGAATGTCCATGTAGAGGGGTCCATATGCATATGCATATGCTGTCCATATGCAGCAGGTTTTAGTAGCCTAAGCTCAACGTAGAGGTTGGGAAGCAAGATACACATGTAGGATAACAGGAATCAAAATGAAATGTAAAGCCATGGGACCAGATGAAAGGAAAGTTAGAGGTGAAAACAAATATACTCCAACATTTATAGCTAAAACAAAGGAGACATAGTGAGCAGAGTGACTAGAGAGAGTAGTGAGTTTGACAGTTGAGTGTGGTGTCAAAGAAGCAAAGAAAAGGGAGCATTTCAAGAAGGAGGGCATGAGCAACTAGCCAACTGTGTTGTGTGCTATTAAGGGATGGAGTAAGAAAAGGGTAGACCTAGATGGCCTGGGTTATCAAGAGCAAGATCTATGAGAGAAAGAATTGATAACCTGGATTTAATTAAAAACAAAACAAAACAAACAAAAAACTTTTGCTCTGTGAGACACTGTCAAGATAATGAAAAGACAAGTCACAGACTGGGAGAAAATATTTGCAAAAGACATTTGATAAAGTACTGTTATCCAAAATATACCAAAACAACAGCAACAACAACAACAACAACAACAACAACAAAAAACCTTTTAAAACTCAGCAATAAGTAAACAATCTGATTTAAAAATGGGCCAAAGACCTTAACAGACACCTCACCAAAGAAGACATAATGATGGCAATAAGCACATGAAAAGGTGTTCCACATCCTGTGTCATGAGAGAAATGGAAATTAAACAACAATGAGATGCCACAAAGACACCTATTATAATGGCCAGAATCTGGAACAAAGACAACAGGGAAACGCTGGTGCTAAAAAGAAATGAACTACCAAGTCTTTGAAAACACATGGAGAATTGTAAATGCATAATACTAGTGAAAGAAGCCAGTCTGAAAAGTCCACATACTGTATGATTCCAACACGTGATATTCTAGAAAAGGCAAAACTGGGGAGACAGCAAAGAGATCAGTGGTTGCTGGGGGTTGGGAGGAGAGGGATGACTAGACAGAACACAGAAGACTTTTAGCGCAGCAATAATACACTCTGTGATACCATAATGGTGGATGCAATATCATATATTTGTCCAGACCGATAGAATATACAACATCAAGAATAAATCATAGTGTAAACTATGGCCTCTGGGTGATTATGAGCTGTCAATGTTGGTTCATGCTATTCTGGTGAGAGATGTTGATAATAGGAAAGACCATATATGTGTGGGAATAGGATATATATGGGAAACCACTGCATGTTCCCCTCTATATTGCTGTGAACCTAACATTGTCTAAAAAAGCAAAGTCTTAATTTTAAAAAAATAATGAATTAGAAAAAGAGGAAGAGAGAGCTAGTTATTGATTTTGATAACATGGGTGCCACTTGCTTCTGTGGAGTGATGGAGATAAAAGGCACTGAATGCATGAGAGGTAAGAAAGAAGAGCTGGTGAATATGGACACCTGTTTCACAAAGTTTTGCTGAATAAGGTGTAAAAAATGCAGTAGGAGAACAAAGGGACCTGGTGTTCAGTGAGGTTCGTTTCCATTTACAAATTATAAATAGAATAAATTTATAAAACTAGAATTAAAACCAGGAATCAGAGTAGGAGAGCAAGAACATGAGAGAAAGCGGAAATTAACTTATATTTAAAATCTTCTTATTAAGTGAAAAATTTAATTTTTAGTTCTTTAAGTTTTGTTTACATAAAGTCCAAGCTATTTGGTCTATATTACTTTAAAAATCTTAGTATTTCTGAAAGTTTCGTAAGCTCCTTTTTCTAAATCTTTATTTCGGTTATTTTCACCGAAAGTTACAATAAGATGCACTCTCAATCACCAGAACTCCAGTTTTAGAGTCTTTGTTTTCATAAAGATCAGTACAAAACCCCTTTTATATATTTTCATATTTTCATAATTTCATATTTCATATTTTCACACATATTTTGCCCATCCCTAATCTACCATTTAATTGCAGAGTAACAATAGTAATAGTGGATGGGAGAAATATGAAGGCAAGAAAAAGGTGAATATTTTTTTGCCATGATTTATGACTATACATGGAACTGATGGAGTTGAAACATACAAAAATCTGTTAAGTGGAAGATATGGCAGAGAAAAGGCACATTCATGTGTATTGAGTGTTTGTGATGGGTATAAATAAGCCTGAGATATGTGGTGACTTGAGACGATCCCTCATGTTTAACTAGGAGATGAGAGATCATGGAAATTATTAGATATTAATGATGGAGTCTGGTTTGACCAAAATAAAACAGACAACACTAAATCTGACTTTCTTGATGCTTGCTTGTCCAGAAGGATAGAATTTGTCTTATTGTGTTACCTGAAAGTATGCTACTTAATAGATTAATCAGTCTCCTATCCATTTTTGGTCAAAGTCTATGATTCATGTATTTGCTTTTATTGAATTCTTCTTGCTAGAGTAAAAAAAAATGTTTCCAATTTATTTTCAGAAATTTTTATACTCAGGGAATTTAAACTGTGGCTTTTTTCCCCCTTTTGGGTTTTGAATAATCAATGATGCATCCAATCATGCATGGACCCTGGTAAATAACTTTGGCCACAAGGGTATTGAAGACCAAAGTCTCTTTTTTGATGCAAATACCCTGAAGGAACACATCGCACCTAGGAGCTTTCTCTGTCTGAAACCTAGCACAGGATGGATGGATGGATGGATGGATGAATAGATAGTGTTCAATAAATGTGTGTTGTATAACTTAAGTTCTCATTTAGAAGGCTTGATGTATGGAGCACTGGCCCTCAAGTTTTAGTGTTAGTCATTCCACTAATTTGCTTATGAGGTCTCAGTGAAATCACTTAGTGTCCCTGTTTTAGTTTTATCTATAAATTTGGCATGATGTTACCCATGGGATAAAACATAAAAGGCTTTGAGAAGAGTAAATTGCTAGATGTTTATGTTCATCTGCCTAGTTGTGTAAATGTGGCCTTTTATTCTTTCTGTTTCTCTATCCATCCAGTGAGAGGACTGGACAAGCTCTTGTCCCCTCTCCCTCAACTCTTAGAACAGTCTTCTGTTTCAATGACACTATTGGTCTTTTCCCAACTTCTGAACTGGATACAGGGTTGTCTGACCTCGTTTCCTCCTTCTTTGCACTGTTTTTTAACAGGGACTGCCAAAGGCACACATCCCCTTTCTGTTTTGTTTCTTTATACTCTCCAGAAGAAAATGACATCTCCTCAGCTCTGGACTGGTTTTTCAGTTGTGGCAGGTAAACAAAATCTACCAGATTTTCATTCACCTGTTAGAGAGGGCTTTTAAAGTCTGGTTTTATTTACAGATAGAGATATTGTTGAAGAGCCATTAATACTTAAGGGAAAGGCCATATGTGGCAATTAAGTGAAATTTATAATTTTAAGAATTTTAAGTGCCAATTAACATGTCAGTAGTTTCCAAAGAGTTTAGAACTCAGTCCGAGGGAGATTATTATGAAGACTTAGCAAAAAGGAGATAAAAAACCCTCTAAACATTTTATATGCTTTATAAGAAAACAACATTTTATATGCTACAATAAGAAAAGATATTTTACCAATAAATGAAAAAAAGAGGTGTTGCAGTTTAATGTCACTATTGCTGTTAGAAGAATTTATTTTTTACTTCTCTCAGTAATGAAATAATACAGTTTTTGGTTTGAAAAACATGTATTGATTCATTTTATCTTTCTTTTGACTCACTAAAAGATTCAGAAAATGCCTTTTTCTTAGGTGTTTGAAATGAGTTTTAAAACACAAAGTTGACAACTTTCAAGGTGAGTGAATTCGTGGGCTCCTTTTGTTTGAATGGTGCATTCTGAGAATCATCAGTCCAGTCTCTTTGGGTGATATGAGAGAAGTTAAGTGTTCTGACAGTATGATTATCTGATGATCTATCTATCTATCTAGGTATGTATATTGATAAGTATATATATACATATGTATATATGTATATATGTATATATATAAGTATGTATATATAAGTATGTATATATATATGTATGTATATATATAAGTATGTATATATATATGTATATATATATATATTTTTTTTTAATGTTTATCTATTTTGGAGAAAGAGAGCACAAGCAGAGGAGGGGCAGAGAGAGAGAGAGAGGGAGACACAGAATCTGAAGCAGGTTCCTGGCTCTGGCCTGTCAGCACAAAACTTAATGTGGGGCTTGAACGCAGGAACCTCAAGATCATGACCTAAGGTGAAGTCTAACGCTTAACCAACTGAGCCAACCAGGCTCCCCTATCTGATGATATTTTTTTAGCGAATTTTAAAGCTTTCTTTTCCTTAAAACTTAGTGATATATTGTTTTATTTGAGTCATTTTCATCTTTGTGAAACTCTTTCCTCTACAATATTCCTTTTTCCTTTTTCTTTTTTTGCAAACATAAAAAAAAAACCACTTTGGGCTTTAAGAGAAGTCTTGTACAATATGACTGTGGAGGCAATGATATAACATGACTCAAGAGAAAGCTAGACATTTCCTGTGTGAAATGTTTTGTATTTTGAGAAGGATCACCTTCAATTTCACCTTGGAAAAATGTCCTTTCTATTGGAAATGGAGTACATTCGGTTTTGAGTTGACGGACATCTTACTAGAGAACAGAAGGGGCAGAATCTGAAGCAAATCTTGGTCATCTGTAATGGGTTGCAGAGTGGTGCCTCCTGGTATTGATTCTTTAATAATCTCCACACATTTTTCTTTAAACAGGCAAATAGACTCTGGCAGTGTGTTTTTGAGGATATAGATGGATTATAAATAGGCAGACAGGAGCATTCCTCCCCTCATTCTTCTTGGTCAGGAGAATTTTTTCTGCTTGTACTGAGTAGGACTTTTTGTTTCTGTTTCCCGCTGACAAACGTGCAAAGGTGTTTTGGAAAGAGTTTAGGGTGGGCGCCGGGGAGACCTGTATTTGAATTCCTGGCTTTACGTTTATATGCAGTGTAAACTCTTTGCTCTTTCATTTCCTCCTGTGTAAAATGGAAGGAAAGATAGCACTTTCCTTATAGGGCTGCTGCTTGGATTAAATAAAGTATCAAATATGAAGACCTTAGCAGTTTTGAGGCACATAGGAAGCATGCGATACATATTAGCTAATATAATTGTTCTACCTTCTTCAATCCTTACCTGGTTCCAGATGGAAGAAGGTAGATTGATGTTTTAAAGCATAAATTCAGCCATCAAGGTTATGTTTCTTTTTCCTCTGCCTAAAATTCTCCTCATCAATTTGTCCCCATCATCCCCACATAGAAAAGCTAAAGCCTACCCATCCCTGAGACCTCGGCTTTAATGCCTCTTTATGTTTTGTTTGACTAAGTAAGGTTAGGTTTCCTATTACGAGCTTCCATAATGATCTATACTTCTTTGTATGCTCATTACAATTATAATTAATTGGCAATTATTCCTCTCTATCAGGTCCTTGGGGACAGGAAACTGTCTTTCTAGTTGACCAGTATATCAGCAATGCCTAGCATGTTATGAGTTGCCAATAGGTTTTTGTTGAGCCAGTCCTGTTTAAAAGGACAATGTCAAAGCCTCTGTGTTTCATTTGTCCATGCAAAGGCTGTAGAGTGGTATCGTGGTTGGATAAGGGTGTGTAGTACAGTAGCATCCTCTACCCCTTTACCTCATCTCTTCCACCCACTGGAGACATTCCTTTTTTTATCTTAAGATTGGCTAATGCCTTCATAATGTGTCTTACTTTTTGCAGATGACACACTCACTTCTTTATCTTTGCTGTGTACAAAAACTTAAACAATCTCATACTAGGGAAGAAACATTAGGGCCGCTGGCAACCTCGGGCTTTTCACTGAGGTTAAGGAAGGAACTAAGATGCAGTGACTTCCTGAACTTGCTCACTTTCAGTGGAACTGTCCATTTATAATTTGTTACCACCAGGTAGTGAGGAGACTACATTTTGGAAACTATTCTTATGTTTCCCCTGTATGTTCTTTGTTTATATTTCTCAGTAGGATTCTGCCACTCTGGGGTAAGGGAAAAGTGGAGGACTGGCTAAACTGGGAAGTGCTCAAGACAGAAAAGTAGCTTGTGTAATTCTTCTACTTCAGCTCTGCCCACTATTAGCTGTGTGAACTTGCACAAGCTACTTTTCTGCGCCTGTTTCCTAATCTGTAAAATGGGGTTAACAGTAGCACTTCCATAGGGTTATTCTGGAAATTATAGTTCACAATTAATATTTAGAATAGTGCCCAGTAAGTGCCCAGTAAATACTAGCTATAGTAATTAATATCATTGAATTATGAATACATTTTATTCCAAATAGAATTTGAGTAGCTGTGTGCTTCTTTGGTATTTTCAGGCAAGTGATCACAAAACTGCAAGGGGATTTCATGGCAATGTTCTGATTTACTCCAGCCACAGACTAACAATTGTTCTTTTATGTAGTTACAGTTTGTACTAACAATTTTAACGCTACCCATCAAAATGTTAAGTGAGATCAATAAGATAACTCAAGGGTGGTATTCAAAGTAACAGAACTTACGCCAACACCTTTCCAGTGCTTACAGTGTGCCAAGCAGTGTTGTATATGCTTTCAAATAGTACCTCAATTCTCAGAATGATGCTGTGAGAGAGCCACAGTGATTATCCCCATTTTGCATACGAAGAAGCTATGCGTTAAAGAAATTAAGAGGCTTTTCCAAGGTCAACCAATTAGTGGCAGAGTTAGACTACCTAGAGAATATTGAGAGTCAGCATGGCAGAGTTCTCTGGAGGATGGACCCAAGTCACATAAACTGGGGTTGCAATCCTACCTTTGCCATTCACGTGGGGAGGTCACTTACCTTCTCTAAATGAAGGCAATGAAATACATGATATTAACAGTTATGGGATTAGCCTTCCTGAAACAACTATTCTTTTAAAAAGTAAACCTAATTTAAAGAGGATACCAGGGCAAAGTAGCTAGGGAAACTTGAGTATATGTGCATAGCTTTAATTTTAATAAATCACTTTGAAAGAACTACAGCAACCACGAAGCTACCATATATTAGATATACTCCATACATCTACTGGATGCAAATAGCTGGCCAATGGTATTCCCATCATAAATGCAGCCTGGTTACATAAATTTAAGAATCTAAGGTTAGACCAAATGGACATGTTCTGTGGCTTGAACCCTATATATTTTATTAATTGAAGACTATATTTCAAGGCATAGTATACATCAAGAGAACTCACTCAAGTGATATAAAAATAAAAGGGAGCAAGGAGAGGGGCTCAGTCAGTTAAGCATCTGGCTCTTGATTTGGGCTCAGGTCATGATCTCACGGCTTGTGAGATAGAGCCCCTACCCCCATCTGGCTGTGTGCTGATGGCAGGAAGCCTGCTTGGGATTCTCTCTCCTTCTCTGCCCCTCTCCTGCTCACGTTTATATGCATGCTCGCTCTCTCTCGCTCTCTCTCTCTCTCTCTCTCAAAATAAATACATAAACATTTAAAAAATAAAAAATAGGGGCACCTGGGTGGCTCAATCAGTTAAGTGTCTGACTTTGGCTCAGGTGGTGATCTCACGGTTTGTGAGTTCATGCCCTGCATTGGGCTCAGGGCTGACAGATTAGAACCTGGAGCCTGCTTCAGATTTTGTGAGTCCTTTTTTCTCTGCCCCTTCCCTGCTCATGCTCTGTCTCTCTTTCTCTCTCTCTCTCTCTCTCTCTCTCTCTCTCTCTCTCTGTCTCTCTCTCTCTCTGTCTCTCTCACTCTCTCACAAGGAAATAAACATTAAAAAAATATTTAAAAATATAAATAAATAAATAGGGGTGCCTGGGTGGTTCAGTTGGTTAACCATCTGGTTAACTCTTGGTTTCGGCTCAGGTCATGATCTCCTGATTTGTGAGTTAGAGCCCCACATGGGTCTCTGTGCTGACAATGTGGCTCCTGTTTGGAATTCTCTTTTCTCCCTCTCTCTCTGTCCCTCCCCTGCTTGTGTTCTCTCTCTCTCTCTCTCTCTCTCTCTCTCTCTCTCTCTCTCTCAAAATAAACAGACTTTAAAAAATAAGTAAAAAAATGCTCTTCTTTAAAAAAATAAATAAAAGGATGTTACAAACTCTGAAATATTCATGGAAGAAAGTTGATTTGTAATTCAGGTTCAGCCTCTTGAATGATAATCTTGAATTTTTAGGCACAGTGTTCATCATTGCAACTGGGCATCCCTGATTACCAGTGTATGAATACAGACTTTTAATGGAAATTTACTTGTAAAAGTGTCACAAATTTTAAGGGAGAGATTCAAAGGTATATTGCAAATAATATCTTAAATTGATATGTGGTGCTATCTAGCCTATTTGGTTTTATGGTAGGGAAAAATAGAAATAAGATAAAAAGTGCAAAATTGAATTTTGAGTTCTATCATAACAACACAGATATAGACTACAGAGGGGTTTCTGATTTTGTTGTGAGGAAAAGTCTTCCCAATGTTTTTGAATAGAGAACTGGGAGAGTTACCAACAGCCAAGATACTAATAAAGTAGAGAAGGAAGCTTAGCTACTTTTTAATTTCTCCTTCCTGATGAAAAACCCATAGCAAAAGAAGTAATCAGCTTGGAGTGGGAGAAGTGAGGCTCACAGATAATCTCAAGAAGCTTTGGAATAAAACTAGTGAACTTTTAATTAAGTGTCCAAGGTAATAGTGACTACAACTACTATCTTGTACTAAAAGTGTTGGGAATTTTTTTAAGTATGACTTACTACCATTGTCTCGTTACATTTGCACAAAAACCATATGAATAGATGCTTTTTAAAGTCCCCATTTTGAAGATAAGGAAACTACACTTAGAATTTAAAAACTATGAATCATAATTGTTTTAAATTTATTGCCTGATAATTACAACATTGGGGTCTTTCTGAGCTAATTTTGTTTGGTGTATTGTAGTGGATTCTTCTTTCCTTTTTGTGTGTGTGTCTTGTAATTTCTTTTTATTGATTCTGGACATCAAGGCAGCACAATACGGACTAAGGTACATAGCCATTTTTGCATAGAAATGTGTGTGATTCTCTACTAGCTGTTAATGTAGAGATTTGTGTCAATCTAGTCATGAGTTTATGTGGTTTGGGATTATGTTGTTGCTATGGTTATCATCAGTGTATCACCACTTTTAAATTCTTCACGCAATACCTTAGGGTAGACTGGGTTGCCATAGTGTTTTCCTTTTTCTTAAATAATTTTTTTTAATATGAGTGTATTTGACACACAATGCTACATTAGTTCCAGGTATTCAACTGGATTTGACAAATTTGTATATTATGCTGTGTTTACCACAAATGTAGCTACCATCTGTCCTGTTACATTGTTATTATGATATCATTGACTATATTCTTTATTCAGAGGCATTTAGTCCCATGGCTTATTCATTCCATAAGTGGAAATCTGTATCTTCCACACCCCTTAATTCATTTTGCCCAACCCCTCATTTCCTCCCCTCTGGCATTAATAGGTTCTCTGTATTTATAGGTTTGATTTGCTTTTTTGTTTATTCATTTGTTTTTTGTTTTTGTTTTTTTATATTTCACTTGTAAGTGGAATTATATGGTAATTGTCTTTCATGGTCTGAATTATTTCACTTAGCATAATACCTTCTAGGTCCATCCATGTTGTCACAAATGGCACAATTTCATACATTTATGGCTGCATAATATTTCATTACACATTGTATATACATAGATATATACGTATGTGTGTGTGTGTGTGTGTGTGTGTGTGTGTGTGTGTGTGCATGCGTGCGTACATGCCCCACATATTACTTATCCCTCCATCTATCAGTGGACACTTAGGTTGCATCTGTATCTTGGCTATTGGAAATAATGTGGCAATAAGCATTGGGGTGCATATATCTTTTTGAATTAGTGTTTTTGTTTTCTTTGGGTAAATACCCAGTAGTAGAATTCTTGAATCTTGCAGTATTTCTATTTTTAATTTTTTGAGGAACCTCCATACTGTTTTCCATAGTAGCTGCACCAATTTGCATTCCCACCAATAGTGCATGAGCGTTCCTTTTGTTGATATCCTTGCCAACACTTGTTATTCGTTGTCATTTTGATTTTAGCCATTTGAGCAGGCATGAGGTGATATCTCATTGTGGTTTTGATTTGCATTTCCTTGATGATTAGTGATGTTGAGCTTCTTTTCATGTGTCTGTTGGCCATCTATATCTCTTTTCTGGGAAAATGTCTATTCAATTCCTCTGCCCATTTTTAAAAATTTTTTAAATTTTAACTTCTTTTATTTTTTATTTTTTTAAATTGACATCCAAATTAGTTAGAATATAGTGCAACAATGATTTCAGGAGTAGACTCCTTAGTGCCCCCTACCCATTTAGCCAATCCCCCCTCCTGCAACCCCTCCCAATACCTTCAGTTTGTTCTCCATATTTATGAGTCTCTTCTCTTTTGTCCCCCTCCCTGTTTTTATACTATTTTTGTTTCCCTTCTCTTATGTTCATCTGTTTTGTCTCTTAAAGCCCTCATATGAGTGAAGTCATATGATTTTTGTCTTTCTCTGACTGACTAATTTCACTTAGCATAATACCCTCCAGTTCCATCCACATAGTTGCAAATGGCAAGATTTCATTCTTTTTGATTGCCGAGTAATACTCCATGGTATATATATACCACATCTTCTTTATCCATTCATCCATCGATGGGCACTTGGGCTCTTTCCATACTTTGGCTATTGTTGATAGTGCTGCTATAAACATGGGGGTACATGTGTCCCTTCAAAACAGCACACCTGTATCCCTTGGATAAATGCCTAGTAGTGCAATTGCTGGGTTGTAGGATAGTTCTATGTTTAGTTTTTTGAGGAACCTCCATACTGTTTTCCAGAGTGGCTGCACCAGCTTGCATTGCCACCAACAATGCAAAAGAGATCCTCTTTCTCCTCATCCTCGCCAACATCTGTTATTGCCTGAGTTGTTAATGTTAGCCATTTTGACAGGTGTAAGATGATATCTCATTGTGGTTTTGATTTGTATTTCCCTGATGATGAGTGATGTGGAGCATTTTTTCATGTGTCAGTTGGCCATCTGGATGTCTTCTTTGGAGAAGTGTCTCTTCATGTCTTTTGCCCATTTCTTCACTGGATTATTTGTTTTTTGGGTGTTGAGTTTGATAAGTTCTTTATAGATTTTGGATACTAACCCTTTATCTAATATGTCATTTGAAAATATCTTCTCCCATTCTGTTGGTTGCCTTTTAGTTTTGTTGATTGTTTCCTTCTGCAGAAGCTTTTTATTTTGATGAAGTCCCAGTAGTTCATTTTTGCTTTTGTTTCCCTTGCCTCCAGAGACGTGTTGAGTAAGAAGTTGCTGTGACCAAATCAAAGAGGTTTTTGCCTGATTTCTCCTTGAGGATTTTGATGGCTTCCTGTCTTACATTGAGATCTTTCATCCATTTTGAGTTTATTTTTGTGTGTGGTGTGAGAAAGTGGTCCAGGTTCATTTTTCTGCATGTCACTGTCCAGTTTTCCCAGCACCACTTGCTAAAGAGACTGTCTTTATTCCATTGGATATTCTTTCCTGCTTTGTCAAAGATTAGTTGGCCATACGTTTGTGGGTCCACTTCTGGGTTGTCTATTCTGTTCCATTGATCTGAGTGTCTGTTCTTACGCCAGTACCATACTGTCTTGATGATTACAGCTTTGTAGTATAGCTTGAAGTCTGGGATTGTGATGCCTCCTGCTTTGATTTCCTTTTTCAAGATCACTTTGGCTGTTTGTAGTCTTTTCTTGTTCCACACAAATTTTAGCATTGTTTGTTCTAGCGCTGTGAAGAATGTTGGTGTTATTTTGATAGGGATTGCATTGAATATGTAGATTGCTTTGGGTAGTATTGACATTTTAACAATATTTGTTCTTCCTATCCAGGAGCGTGGAATCTTTTTCCATTTTTTTGTGTCTTCTTCAATTTCTTTCATAAGCTTTCTATAGTTTTCAGTGTATAGATTTTTCACCTCTTTGGTTAGATTTATTCCTAGGTATTTTATGGTTTTTGCGCAATTGTAAATGGGATCAATTCCTTGATTTCTCTGTCACTTCATTGTTGGTGTATAGGAATACAACCGATTTCTGTCTGTTAATTTTATATCCTGCAACTTTGCTGAATTCATGAATCAGTTCTAGCAGTTTTTGTTGGAATCTTTTGGGTTTTCCATATAGAGTATCATGTCATCTGCGAAGAGTGAACGTTTGAACTCCCCCTGGCCGATTTGGATGCCTTTTATTTCTTTGTGTTGCCTGATTGCAGAGGCTAAGACTTTCAGTACTATGTTGAATAACAGTCCTCTGCCCATTTTTAAATTGGATTGTTTGTTTTTTTAAATGTTGGGTTATATAAATTCCTTATATAATTTGTATATTAACTCCTAATTGACTATGTCAGTTGCAAATATTTTCTCCCACTCAGTAGGTTGCCTTTTTGTTTTGTTGATGATTTCCTTTGCTGGGCAGAAGTTTTTATTTTCATGTAGTCCCAATAGTGTAAGTTTGCTTTTATTTCCTTTGCCTCAGGAGACCTATCTAGTAAAATGTTCCTAGGGGTCTCACATTTAGGTCTTTAATCCATTCTGAGTTTATTTTTGTGTATGGTGTAAGAAAGTGGCCCAGTTACATTCTTTTACATGTGGCTGTCCAGTTTTCCTAGTACCACTTATTGAAGAAAGTGCCTTTTCCCCATTGTATATTCTTGCTTCCTTTGCCACCGATTAATTAGCCCTGTAGTTCTGGGCTCTCCACTCTGTTCCATGGATCTATGTGTCTATTTTTGTGCCAGCATCATGCTGTTTTGTTTACGACAGCTGTGTGGTATATCTTGAAATTTGGGATTGTGATATCTCCAGGTTTGTTTTTTCAGGATTTTTTTGGCTGTTTGGAATCTTCTGTGATTCCATACCAATTTTAGTGAGTAAGGAGAATTAAGGAAAACACTCTGGTTCTATACTAAAATTTGTATGGAACCAGAGTGTTTTTCTTAATTCTTCTTGCCTGTCCTCAGCTTTTAGCCTTCCCTGTTGCTCTTGCACCAGACAGGGGGCCGAGGTGTCCGTTCTCCCCAGTGGTAGATTGCTACTTACTACTTTATGTTGTGATCCTGGTTGTAAGGGAAAGGGGGATTTTCTCTTATTTTGGTCCAGCTTAAAATTTGGTCTCAAGATTGGAATTTTCTTAGTAAACCTGCCTCGATACCTGTGTAAGCCAGACTCTGCTAGGTATTGTGTGGGAGTTTCCTGCCCCTCCTTTAGTGGTAGAAGACCTCTAATGGTCTGGCCCCAGGACAGTTTCCTATTCCTACTCTGGAGATAGAAGTTATTTTTATTTTTACTTTTTCTCAGCTTCACCTTTAAGTGTGCCCTGGAGTGGTGTTTTGTGCTGTAACATCCCAGCAATTTAAGGCTTTTGTTCTGAAGAGGAGAAGTTTTTAAATGAGAATTTATGCCTTTCCCCTAGTGTTGGATGTTCTCCTTATCCAAACCTGCCCAATCCTGAGAGGGTTTCTCTTATTCCCAACATGCCCCATTCCTTCTTTGAGTCCTAGCAGAGATCTATGGAAAAAAAGCCTACAGGTAGTATGAATGCTCCTGTATCTGTGACTCCCAGGTGTTAGATACCCTTATGCTAGCCCATACTCAGATCTTTTTTTTTTTAAGTTTATTTATTTATTTTGAGAGACATATAGACAGTGTGAGTGGGGGAGGAGCAGAGAGAGAAGGACACAGAATCCCAAGCAGTTTCTGCACTTCCAGCGTGGAGCCCGATGTGGGGCTCAATCCGTGAAACTGTGAGTTCATGACCTGAGCCTAAACCAAGAGTCTGATGCTTAACTGCCTGAGTTACCCAGGAGCCCAGAGCCCATACTTGTATGACACAGGTGTCTCTTTTTGTCATGTTTTGCCATGTGTGTTTTAATGTATGTGTCCTGTCTGCCTAGAGATATCATTCCTGGGATTCCAAACTAATTGGTTGCCCTGAGATCTCAGTTCTCTGATAGTTTCAAGAAAAGTCATGATTTTGTAGTTTATTTAGCATTTTTGTGTTATAATTGTGGGACCAATGCTCTTTCCAACTTTCCACTTCATAGGCAGTTACTTCTTAAACTGGTAGTATATAGTTGTCTTAGGATAGATTCCTACAGATGCAGATAATGAGCCAAAGATTCAAATGCAGGTGATTTACTAAGAAAGTACTCCCAGAAAAAAGCAAATAGGAATATGGGGGTAGCAGGAAAAGGAAGAAGAAGCCCAGAAAGTATACAATTTTGGTAACATCTTGGATTGCTTTAGTTGATCATTTGGTGAATTTTGTAGCATAAATTGTACTTCAGAGGTTATCCTGACTTATGGTGAAGGAGGTGAGTTTTTAATAGTGCAGTAACAGTTGAGTACTAGCTGAAGGTATCCCTGGGGGTAAACATAAACTACTAACGACTTCTGATTCTCTGCAAAAGTTAAATTGCTACAGTGCTCAAAGGCAGGCTACTAAAGGGGGCAATTGTGACTGATTTGCAGCAAAGCAAAGCATGCAGAGGTTCAAAATGAATGACTGCTGAATATTGTGCTGCTTTATCGATACTAATGATTTCTTATCTTAAATGCTATCTTATTAGTTTTGTTTTGGTGACATACTGATGTTTCACTTTTTATGCTTTTTATTTTCAACTTTCTTATATACTTTTTTTAGTTATGTCTCTTGTGAGTAACAAACACCTGCTGTTTATTTCCTCTAATTCTATTATCTTGATCACATAGTAGGCGAGCTTAAAATATTTACATTAATTGTGGTTTTTGGTATATTTTAATTCAATTCTACCTGAATTTAATGTTTCTATTGACTATCTTTTTTTCTGCATCCTTTCTCTCTTCTTTTCTGTCTTTTATTAGACTTTGTAGGTTATATTTCTGTTTTTAGTAAAATTTTTAATTATTTCAGTGCATAGCTAACAATTTTCTCTGCTAAATTTAGATTATCAGTAGTTTTATCCTTTTCAAGGACTGAGTCTTTTTTATTGAGGTTTGGTTAACACACATATTATATTAGTTTCAAGTGCACAACATAGTGATTTGACCAGTTTATAGATTATACTATGTTCACAAGTATAGCTACCATCTGTCACCATACAAGACCTTTAAAATACTATCGACTATATTCTCTAAGTTGTACCTTTAATTCTCATGACTTAGGACCTAAAGTCTTAATTTAATAAATACTTATTGGAACTTACTATGTTACAAACACTAAAGATTACATCCCAGAGATAAAAAAAAAATCATCATGGAACTTGCATCCTCATAGAAAGGGCAAAGTTCAGTTATCTTACTTTTAGTTAGCAGTTATTTAAATTCCATGATGTGTTTTATCTATTTCTGTGCACAGTGATGTTCTTATGTTCTATGCCTTTCCTCTAGATTAACTTTTTAAAAAATTAAATACATGTTTTCCTTGTTCATTTGGAGTTATTCTGTGAGTTGTAAAGTCAACATTTGTGTGTCTGAAACATTTCTTGATTTTGCTTATAAAATCAAGTTTAGTTGGATATAAAATCTCACACTGAATTATTTTCCTTCAACGTTTTGATGATGATACTACGTTATTTTTTTGTCATCTATTGTGACAGTGAAAAACGTCTTTTATTGGTTTGATGTTCTTCTATAGGTGATGTATCTTTTCTTTCTGACATTTAAAAATGCATTCTCATAAAAAAATTAATACATATTATTAATCTCTTTAATACTTATGTGCCACAGTCTCACTGTAATGTGCTCTAGGTTTGGGTTTATCTATATATACACCTGGTATGGAGAATGCAGTCTCATAACTCGGTTCTCAAAAGTTATCTCTTTGTATATTTCTGCTGTGCTATTACCTTCGTTTTCTTCTTCTGGAATCCCTAAGTCATATGTGATGCTTCTTTTAAACTAGTTTACAGGTCTCCTGCTTTTTTCATATTAAAAGAATTATTTTTTACTTTCTGTTTTACTCTGAGTGAATGTCCTATATTGTGTTCTGTTCACTAATTCTCTTTGGATGTTGGCTAGATTTTAGTTTTTTTGATTGCTTTGAGTATCATTTATCCATTGCTTGTAATGACTACTCCCCTTGGCCCCCAAACCAACTTTATGATTAAAACTATCATTTACTTCTTCATGATCCTTCAGTTTGGCCTGTGCCTCACTGGCTGATATTTCCACTAATCTTGCCAGGAATCACTCATGAAGGTTGAGTCAGTTCAACTGTGAAGTGTGTTTCAAGATGCTCTCATTTACCTGCCTAGCAGTTGTTGATGACCATTGGCTGGGTGACTTGTTCTTCAGCTATGTAGCCTGTCATCCTCCAGTAGGTTATGTTTGCTTGTCCCTATGATGAAGGTATTGGTCCAAAAGGTTGAAAGCAGAAGTTGCAAGTTCTCTTAAGATCTAGACTTCAAATTTGCACAATTTAATTTCCCCAAAAGTTTATTAAAGAAAGAACAAGGATAGTCCAGAATCAGGGTGGTGGAAAACTAGACTCCACCTGTCAAAGGGAGAAGCTACAATGATATCTCAGAAGTGTGTGGACAGAGACGAATGTCATTTGGGGGAGGAGGCATTGTGGAAACAGTTTATTGTAGTACTCGTCATCTAGACCAAATGACTCATATTTTCCCACATGCAGAATATACTTAGTGTATTCATATAATCCCATAATTTTATCTGATCATGACATTATTATATGCAATAGGTTAGATGAATAGGTAGACTCCTCATATGTAGCTCCTCCGGTACAACCACTCATGATCTAGAGACTTATAAAGAAAAAGGGCAAGTTACTCATGCTGTATACATTCAACATATGATAGTAAGACAAGGACAGAATAATTATAATGGCCATACCCAATCAAAAAAGGGAGAAATGGGATGAGGCATATAGCAATCACTACTCAAACAATTCTGAAATTTAGCCATATACATGTCAGAGCCTCCTTTTCCAGAGTAAGAATGTGAACCCTAATAAGGGTCCAGTTATTCTCCAAAAGGCATTCTTTGCCTATTTCTTGACCATAGAAAATTGGGATCCCAGAGGCTTCTTTGTATTTTGAACTATCTCTATTCCCTATAGTTGAGCCTGTTCTAACTCCCTTAGAAATACTTTGAACTATTTATGAATCTGATTGAGATATCCTCAAAGTCCCAAAAGCCACATCCATAATTCTTTAGAAATTGACCTCTATTGGGGCACCTGGGTGGCTCAGTCAGTTAAACATCAACCATGGCTCAGGTTGTGATCTCATGGTTCATGAGTTTGAATCCCACATCAGGCTCTGTATTATTGTGCTTCAGATCCTCTGTCTCTGTCTCTCTCTGTCTCTGTCTCTCTCTCTCTCTCTCTCTGTACCTCCCCCATTCGTGCTCACTAACACACTCTCTCTCAAAAATAAATAAACATTAAAAAAAAAAGAAATAGACTTCTATTTACTTTGAGCTATATGTGAGCTTGTTTTGAGACCATACCATTAAGATTCTCAGAAAGTCTTTGTCTTACTGTGAAGGTTTACTGGGCACTCCTATAAATCTCTGTGTTCTTAACTATAGGTCTTATAGCCACACATGACATTTGATCTTTACTCTGAGACCAGAACTGGAAAGTCTAGAAATATGAAATGGTTTCATTTGTAACCCACCATGTCTTAATACTTTAAATTTCCTTTAAATTCTGCTTGCTTTCCTTTAAATTCTGGATTATTCTCACTGTAGCTCACACTCATCCCATATTTGTCATAGACACAAAAAGCCAGTTGTCAATTTCACCATTATGCCTGCATATTTTTTTGGCCAGATCTGTTAGTTCATTGGGTATGCTTTCTATCTTTCCAGTTACTGAAGACTTAAGTTTTTTTGATGGTTTTGAATCACAAGTCTCCATCTTTCCACATATAAAGAATAGTTTCTCACTGAAATAGAAACTCTCATTGAAATAGTTTTTCTCATTAAATAGAAAAAGTATTTCATACTGATAGTTTCTTCACTGTATTATAGCCTCCATCACACATCTATAATTTGACTATATATAGGGTAAGTGTATGTTCTAGTTGTTGATTTTCAGTTGCTTTGTTATTGATGTGTGCATCTTTCTTCAAACAATTCAAAATTTTGGTTTGTAGGTTCATTTTGATTAGAAAGAATTCTATCTTCCTGTCTCTCTCTCTCTTTCTGTCTCTTTCCTTCCTACTATGTGATTTTTCTCTCAAGCCATGTTTTATAAGAATCAGCATATAGAATCAGGTATATAATTGTGGTTTTTTTCTACTTTGTGTATACTTGTTACAGAGCCAGACCTGGTTTATTTCTAATTCATGAAGCTGTTTATATCCTCCCATCACTTCAGCCCACATGTTCCTATGAGCCTAAGCCACAGACCACCATCGACAGCATTTGGTTTTGGCTTTTTTCTTAGATTATACCTTAGGCATATGAAAGACTCTTTTAGTTCCTGGTAACCCCCCTGTAAGTAAATTTCAGTCTCCTACTACCTTCTTAACCTGAGATTCAGCACGACTTTGGCTTCATTCTCCTTACTGCTTGGTATTTATTTCATTTCCAGCTTACAAATAAGTTTATCTTTTACTAGAGTAGTGTTTTCTTTTGATTATCTTTCATGTTTTTTTAATATTGCTACTATATATATGCACTTAAAAGGGTACAAAACCATGTGGATTTACTATACCAATATTACCCCATTTGTTCCTAGCATGTCCTTAAATTAAGAAGAAAATACATGTTACACAAATGTAAACCATTATGTAAATCTTAATTTATGTTTTAGCATATAATCAAACTTCCTCTTCAGTGATATGTCAGAATTGCATGCATTCAGTGCCTAGTGGACAAAGCTTCTGGTACTGTAGAAATCTTTCCATGCTGTTTCAAATTGAGTTGAATTAATTTTACATTTACCATTCTTAGGAATACTTTCATTTTTCATAAAATGTCATCTAGTACCTAATTCAACACTGTATCTGGTGAGTAAAGTCCTTAGAGGCACACAAAACTACAATGTCCAAGGCTTGAGAAAGGCAACTGTGGCTGTTAAGACTGTTCAATAAAATCCATTCTTCTCAAGCACATTCTTCTCTCAAACACTTAAGGCTTGGAATATATCCAGGTTTGAGGTTGTATTATATTTATGCAAAAGGGCTATTATGTGTCAACATGATTATATGGTCGTAATCTTCCATCAGACTTTTTTTTTTTTTTTGAATGAAGCAATTCTATAGCATCACTAGCAGCTGACTGGGGGAATTACAAAGTGGAGTAGAAGATTATGCACACAGACACAACAGCAGAGCAATGAGCAATGTAATTGTTGCTAATCTTGGGAAAGAGTCTAGTTACCTTTTGCAGTTTACCATTTGTAAGTAAGCAGACCTCTGGTGGTATCAGAATAAGAGAGAAAATAGCCATTTTCATTTTCTTTCAGGCTTTTTTCATGTTGTCAGAATGGACTATAGAGGAAAGGCTAGGTTTTTCTAAAATGTGTCCAGAAAAGGCTGATTTCTATTTTACTGAAATTCATGAGGTGACAAAGCAGTTTGAGGAATATAAATATCCTGTTCTGTCCACATTTTAAGAAAGGTTCAATTAGGAAAACTTAGCAATATGATAACAAATTTGCTGATATGCGGTTATGTACATGCTACTGAAAAGTTGTATTAGCAAGTTGTGAAGATATTTGGAAACTTTGACAAAAATTCCAGGAAACTTGAGTCTTTCAAACAATCTGACATTTTTTAATGTTTATTTATTTTTGAGAGAGAGAGAGAGAGAGAGAGAGAGAGAGAACAAGCGGGGGAGGAGCAGAGAGAGAGGGAGATACAGAATCCAAAGCAGGCTCCAAACTCTGAGCTGTCAGCACAGAGCCCCATGTGAGGCTTGAACCCATGAGTGTGAGATCATGACCTGAGCTGGAGTCATACACTTAACCGACTGAGCTACCCAGGTGCCCCCATTTCTATCCATCTGTATCTCAGATTGTCTTTTTTTTTGGTAATGTAAAATACTGCAATTGTGCCAATCCCTAATGAGCTAAAAAGGATAGGTTGGAAGAGTAAATAGTCCTTGCATTGAGGTTTTAAAAGATGCAGTACTTTTCTGTCCTTGCTCTTCCCACAGGAACATTCTAGGTGAAAAGTTTGATAAGAGAATTTTGATAAGAGAACATTTTCTACATTAGCCTACTGGAATTTCTTAAGCCACTGGTAGCCCCTTGTCATATGCAGGATTTCCTCCTTTCCTCGAATTTGCTCTTGATTGAAACATTGATACGTTTACTGTTTGATTTTCACATTATGTCTTTCTCTAATGAAGGGATACAGTAAATTTATAGATCTAACATTCAGCTTGCTGAATTCTATTACTTTAACAATATAGTTTTTAGAAAATGTATTCTTTAGGTACATACATCTAATTTTGCAATGGAATTTATTCTATTTTCTGTTTATAATTTTAGAAACGTGATGCTGTATCTCCCTTCTGGCTATTTGGTAAATTTCAGAGTGTATTGGAGATATCCTGGAGGTTAGAAAAATTATTCTTACGTTAGAAAACTTAAGTCTTGATTCTCTGGTATCCCCTCATAATGCAAACTCAGCTTCTAGTATGATGAGTTTGTACCAGAACTATGATGATGAAATAAAGAATTCTAGATGAAGCAAAATTAGTTTTAAAGCTTATTTTTATTTTTAACTTTTTAAAGGGCTTTTAATATAATCATTGAGAGATACAACATAACTATAAATTTTAAGTACAGGATATAACCCATATAAAATACATTTATGGGATTTGTCCATAAAAACTACCTTTTTTCCCCAACCTCTGCATTCAACTATCTCAGTATACCAGGTAATCATACTATAGGTAGAAACTCCCCAAAAGATCTTCAGTAGGGAGTTGTACTTCCACTTAGGAATAAAAAGCTGTGAGGAGTGTTATTCACATCTTAACAGGAAGAAAAGACTAATCTTCAAAACTATAAACTTTTTTTGAAATTATCAGAGCTGAAGTCTTGGGGCAAGCTGGTAGATGAAATTCCAGAGTTGTAAGTCTTTTTAAGGGCAGATGGCACAAATGAATTGTTTCATCTTTGGCAGAATATGAGATGAAGGGACAGCCTCTGGTAAAATCAGGTGAGAAGAAAACAGTCACAATTTAATATATTATTAAAGGTTGAGTTGAGGCTAGAGTGAAAGTTTAGAACCTCTGGGAACTCCAGACCCAATGGGAGTGTGCATTCATGTGCCATCTTTTTTTTCATAGGCTTCCACTAGATGAGAAAGATTAGGGGCAGGAAAGAGCTACCTTCAGTGGTACATGGGTACAAAATCATGCCCATATCTTGAGCTTTTCAATTACAAGAAGCAAAATCCTCCAGTGACTTGAGAATAGAACCAAGAAAAGATATGTTATGTGTAGAGGAAAGTTAAAAGCAAGTCATCTGTACTTGAAGAGGGGTAGAAACAAAACCTGTCTCCTCCTGAGAAAGGAAAAGGAAGCCCTATGGCCCACCCCAAGCCATGCAGTGAGTAGGAAGAAACAGTGGTCAACAGTTGTGGAAAGACCAAGAAATCCTTCTGGGTGGAGTCTCAGGCAAAGGTACATTGCTACCAAGGGAGCAGCAAAGGCTATTGATGCAAAGGACAGAGCTTGGACCCAGAATGTTGCACTGATGTCAGTTCTGCTACGATGGAGGAAAGGATAGAAAATGTCTCTCTCAAAACCCTGCACAGATACAAGGAAGCATTTGGATGAAGTGAGGGAAAGAGTCAGCTTTTTAGACCCAGTTAGTTCACAGCACTGGACCAAGAATAAGACTGGGCCGGAAGACCTGACAACTATCATCCTCTGCTCCCACCATGAGTTTTTCACCAGATGAAATGTCACAATAGTCTAACACTGAGAAGGCAAAAGACTGGGGAGAAAATCTCTGTGCTTGAGGCATGCAGGCCCTGCTGAAAACTGTAATATTCCATTGTGTGTATATGTGTGTATATACATATACGTGTGTGTATGTGTGTGTAATATATATAAATTCTTCCTTATTCATTCATCTATCAGTGGACACTTGGGTTGCTTTCTTATCTTGGCAATTATAAATGATGTTGTAACAAACATAGGGGTGCATATATCCTTTTCAATTAGTGTTTTTGTTTTCTTTCAGTATATACTCTGTAATAGAATTATTGAATCATATGGCATTTCTTTTTTTTAATTTTTGAGGAAACTCCATACTGTTTTCCGTAGTGGCTGTACCAATTTACATTTCCACCAACAGTGCATGAAGGCTGATTTTTTTTTTTCACATCCTCACCAACACTTACAGAATATAGTCAATGATATTGCAATAGTGTTGTATGGTGACAGATGACAGCTACACTTGTGGTAAGCATAGAATAATGTAGAGAATTGTCGAATACCTATGTGGTACACCTGAAACTAATCTTAACATTGCATGTCAGCCATACTCAAATAAAAAATTAAAAGAGAGAAATTAGAATGTATTTTAATTAAATGAATATAGAACAAAAATTTTTAGGGTGAAACTAAAACTTAAAGGAAATATGTATGCATTGAATTCTTTTCCCCCCCAGCTTTACTGAGGTGTAGTTGGCAAATAAAATTGTAAGGTATTTCAAGTGCAAAATGTGATGATTTTATTTTTGTATACATTGTAAAAATGATTCCTATGATTGAGTTAACATATGTGTCATCTCAGATATTTACCTTTTTACTGTCTTAAATTATACCTCAATAAATCTGACTAAAATCATTTTCAAACTAAGGATGCCTGGGTGGCTCAGTCAATTAAACCTCCAACTCTTGATTTCAGCCTCAGATCATGATCTTACTATTCATGAGATCAAGCCCTCAGCTGGTATCTTCAAACTAACCAAAGCTTAGTTTCTTAATTTTAGAATATGATACTCTTAGTTACTTCATGGACTGGCTGAAGAGATTAAATGAGCTAATTTATGAAAGCACTTAATTCATTGTATGGCAATTAACATGTGAAAATTCTTCAGCTGACACCGTTGCCATTGCTCATCCTTGCCACCATCGTTGTCACCACATCATCACCGTTATTGTTCCCATCACCATCATCACTGTTGATAAAAGAAACATCCCCTCTATGTTTAAATTTGTATGAGTCTCACATAACCTACAATGGCATTCGCTTAAAAATTAGATAATAGTGTGAATTGTAAAGGGTTACATCTAGAATGCAAATTTATTGGTATATGAAATTGTAATTTAAATAGTAAAGTTTTATGTCATCTATAAAAATGTAAAGCTACTGAGAGATTGAGAAAGCCAGATAATTATTAAAAAGAGGTATTATAGACATTTGTACTAAGTATGTCCAACTAGTATTTTATTTTCTATCTGAACAAATCCAGAGACTTATAACTTTAGGGAATAAATGGTCAATAAAGCCTAAGGGTGTCACATTTCTACTCTGCTTTACTATAGACTTTTAGGGGAGAGAATTCTCAGGCTTGAATGAAGCTCTGTGAAAGACAAAACTAGGCTAAAGGGAAGCTCATAAAACCATTGTTGTAAATAACATGGATTTTTATATTCATATTTAAATGTAACATACTCTTCAGGGACAACTATGATGATTATGATATATTTATGTGTGAATTTCCAGGGATGTCTTTTGGGCCTCATAACTCACACAACATGACTCTGTTACTTCCCTGAGGGCTTTCCATCTGAGTTAAGATAAAATAAAATAATTGCGATATAAAAACAGAAGTAGAGAGTTCTCAAATAATACCTCCTAAGGTCATCAGAAATATCATTTTTCTAGGAAAATGCCCCTGAATGTCAATGAAATCTTTTCAAATGTTATCTTATTTCTAAAGCTAGAGGCATTGGAAGAGCTGTAAATAACAATATAAATTCATAGCAAATGCATATAGGGGCTTTATTTTAGAAGCAAATAACTAGTAAGACCTATTTCATATTTTTTTATTACTAAGTTATTGATTTTATCTATTGATCCCACTTGAAATAAGCTCACAAATACTTTCTAAAAACAAACTAGGTGAGTTGGCAATGAGTAAGATGCTTGGGAAATAAAAAGATAATTGAAAATCGGCCCTTCCTTCTCTGGGCTTACAGTTTAGAGTAGGAGATAGACATAAACACAAATATATTGCACAGGGGTAAATGCTTACAGAGAATTAAATGTGCTTTGCAATTGTACAGTATAAAAAAATCTCAGTTCTGCCTACTGAGATCTGGGTAAGCCATATCTATCAGGCAATTTTTCGTAGAGGACATTCAAGGCAAAATGAATGTTTTCCAGTGGACAGAAGAGTATCACAGTGTGTTCAGACAATACTGAGAACACCAGTATAGCAAAAGCACTGAAACCCTGGAGGGAGAGCTCTAAGAAATACATTGGAACTAAGACTAGAAATTAGGGTGGGCTGGAATACAAAGTCTTAAATGTCAAACTTCAGCAATCCATCAGAAATAATGATACAGAGAGCTAAGATGATTAGACATTCAGAAAGTCTTCTTCAGCGAAGTTGAGAAAAGTGGTTGCACCGGGGGTGTGATTCATAGGCAGAATCAGGGGGCAATTTTAATAGTCTAGGTTAGCACTCCTCAAACTTAAATATATATTCATTTCAAAAAGAAATTCCTCTTCCACTTCCCAACATATGTATACATATGTGTGTATGTATGTGTGTGTGTGTGTGTGTGTGTATATGTGTATATATATATATATATATATATATATATATATATATATACATATTTTACTGACTTATATACATTGTAAAATCATTCACAATTAGGAGATGACAAGAATTAAATAGAAATAGAAGTTCTACCCATTTTCTTAGTCCCAGTGGATCATATGATATCCCATGGGATGTGCTTTGGAGGCAGTAAGACAATTTAATGATGACACTTAAAAAGTAGAAAGTACTGTACACAATTGTGGTCATTCCCTCACTCCTCTATACAAAGGAGAACACCTGGGTCAGCCTGCTTCTAATTTATGGGAAATTGACTCTTTTTTTATCTCAGATGATCCTTAGATTTAATTGAGAGAAGTTCTCCATCTTTAATTAGTCTTCTGAGTCTTTTTAGAAATAAAACAACTTTTATTAGAACTGTGTTTGCAGACAGATGGGAGTAGAGAGGTTTCTGGCTGGATGGCATCTCCAATGATGTTGAGATGTTACAGTCTGAGCTTAGATACATGTGATCTAGCTTTTCTCTTGAGCAAACATACCTGGCCGGATCCAAATTGGAAGCTAGGGGTTTTTCTTTTGTTTATGCAAAAAGACAAGACTTCTGGAAGAAATCTGCTTTATAGCAGATGCATCAAAATGTATCATTTCACTGAACATCTGGTGGGTGGGAAGAAATAGTCTTTTCCCCCTAACCAAGCTTTCTCTATAATTTGCTTCCTGGGATATGAATGGCTGTTAGGTCAGCAGGAATGGGCCATATGCCAGAGCAGTGAGAAACTTCTTTCATTTTGTCATGGGTGCAACTCTGTGAACAGTCTGTGGAAAGATATACTGAGTGTGCATGTTATACAAAGAATCAAAGAGAAATTGATCAAAGTTAAAAATAATTTTTAAAAAGTCATTCCCTATGGTTAAACAGAATGGAGAGCAAGAGTGAGTTCAAGGAGAGGTACACTTTCCAAATAAATGTTCTCTTTCATGTCCCTTCATCAATTCTCCATATCTCCCATTTATGTGACTTCGTGTGTGACCAGTTAGAGTCAGTAAGAGTCATCAATATACCTAATTTCCTTCATCTTTCTCTTAAAAAACAATTCATGCAACCAAAGCACCAAAAGATGAACATATATGAAACAGTGATTTTAGGACTTTGATGCTTTTCTCTCCTAGGCATGTCCAATGTGCAAACTGTTTTACCAAATACCCAAATGTTTGGTATTTCAGTTTCTCATGATGACTCAAGAAATTTTCAGTTCAAATGTTTTTCAAAGATGTTTCTGGTTATTGGAAGAAGCATTAGGTGCTAAATTTACCAGTTGACTATTTCTAGGAACTCTCATATGCTTAGGCCAAAAAAAACCAAAGTATGTTTATAAGAATATATAAATATTACTAAAGTCTTAACTAGGAAATACTTATTAGGCAAAGTCAGACATTGAAAGCCATATCCTAAGGTCAGAGAGGTTAGAAGGTTAAGTACTTGAGGAAGTGGGACAGAAAATGTCACAACAAAAATCTTCAGTTTGTAAAATCTGACTTTATTCACTGAGTATAGTAACTAAACATAAAAGTGTAACGTATAAAGGAAGGGGACCAAATAGTTGCTGTTAATTCAGTGAATGATAAGCAATCTAATGTCAGGAACATCAACATAGAATCTCCTCAACGCATGCCTTCCTCTGTGTTAACCCAGAACATTTTTTTAATGTTTATTTATTTATTTCAAGAGAGAGAATGGGGAAGGGGAGAGAGAGAGAAGGAGAGAGAGAATCCCAAGCAGGCTCCCAGTTGTCAGCACAGAGCCAGATACGGGACTTGATGCCATGAACCATGAGATCATGACCTACACTGAAATCAAGAGTCTGATGCTTAACCGACTGAACCATCCAGGCACCCCAACCCAGAACATTTGTACTGATCACTACCAGTGGTACTTATGGTCTGGCCATCCATGGGAGTTGAAAGAAGTGGATTTTTTTAGTGAGGAAATAATGACTGTTGAAACAAACGGGCCATGGAGTAAAGAATCACCTAATTTATCTCATGACTCCAAAACGGCTGCCTGACCCCATCTTCCCTTTCTGGCTACTCATCCTCAAGCCCTTTCAATGATTTTCAATGAGCTCATCCACACTTACTATCTTAAATAATGGTGTTCCTCAAGGTTCCACTCAGAACTCTTTGTTTGAGCATTATACTTGGTGTATATCATCTACATTTATGAACAATATGTCCCATATTGAAACAGTGGAGTGCATGTACATATTCATGAGTGCCTCTATGTTTGTGTTTTATTGTGCTTAAAGAAATAGGATATGAATAAGTTCAGAGTGGGGCCAGGGAGATTATGGAGGGCTTTGTTCTAGGTAAAATAGGAGCTCTTTGAAATAAGTAATTTTGAAAGTGTGTCTTTTAAGAATATTTTGAGCAATTCAATATTGACTGTGTTAAATATGGAACTATTAATTAGCAATGGGAGCATATCACATGTATACTATGAAAAGCTTCATTTTGCAATTTTATTTGTTTTTTTTAAAGTTTATTTATTTTGAAAGAGAGAGGAGAGAGAATCCCTATCAGCACAGAACCCCACATGGGGCTTGATCCCACAAAACATGAGATCATGACCTGAGCTTATATCAAGAGTTGGGCACTCAACCAACTGAGCCACTCAGGCACCCTAGTATTTTGCAATTTTAGAAGTGGAGCAAAAACACTCTACCCAATAGCAAATATATTTAGAAGTGCAATATTATAGCCATATGCAACATTTTTCCTAAATTTCAGCTAAAACAATTTTCCTTTTTCAGTGACATGGAAACCCTACGAAGATATTTAAATGCTATCATAAATATTGCATTTCTTGATTTTAAAGTATTAAAAAACAGAATAAATGAAAAGAGAAGTATTGGCTTAAATTTTTGCTTTCTTCCAAGATGTAACCCCAAAACTTACTGCTCATAGCAGTGAGTAAAAGAAGAGGAAATTGCAAAGTGTAAAATTCCAAATCAATGAAATGATTTTCACTGATATGACATTCCTCTGCTTTTTTCCCATCTTCCCTTTCTGGCTACTCATCCTCAAGCTCTTTCAATGATTTTCAATGAGCTCATCCACACTTACTATCTTAAATAATGGTGTTCCTCAAGGTTCCACTCAGAACTCTCTGAGCATTATACTTGGTGTATATCATCTACATTTATGAACTGTCATATGTGCTGACTTCCAGTCTTGTGTCCATAGCTAAGATTTCCTTTATAAATGTCAGGCCAGTACTTCTGACTGCTTACCTTCCGTCTTCACCTAGGCATCCTACACGCTCAGCATATCTAGAACAAAACTCATTACACCCCAAGACTATTTCTCCTCATATAATCTGTATTTTGATGAATGATCACACCACTGATCCAGATACTTATGCTAACAACTGACAAGTTATTTTATTTTCCTTCCTTTGTCCTAATATTTTACATATTATTAATTACTAACTTTGGTTGACTCTGCCTCTTTAGCCTCTCTTGTATCTTCTCCTACATCCTTTCTCCTAGAGGCCTTTATTGCCTTATTCAGACATGTTTTATCCATGCCAGGTATTGCAGGAAAATGAAATGTTAGACATGGTTTTATTTATAATTTATTCATTCTGTAGAATGAAAAAACAAACTATAGTGAAAGTGAAATAATTAGAGTAAAAGGTAAAGAAACCCTCGCTGCTATTATTATTGTAAATCTGCTCTGTTTTCCATTATTTCTACTTGGATATCTCACAGGAATCTCAAATCCATTATGACCACTAGGAAAGATATTACCATCCATTTTGTAGCCCAAGCCAGAAAACTGTGCCATTCTGGAAAACCCCATCTTTTTTTAGTGTCATATGCTATGAAATACCAAATGACACCAATATTATCCTACGTATTTCACAAATGCTGATTTTTCTCCTTCTGTACTATCACCATTATGCTAAACAAAGCTATCATTATCACTAGCTTGAACAACTGCAGCATAGCTTTATTTATCTCTGCTTAGTTGATTCAAACGAATCTATTATCAATTTGGGAGAAAGAGTGAGCTCATAAAAATGCTTTTCTAGGGACATCTGGGTGTGGATCATAATAGAGTGTCTAGAATCAGAATTGCACTCAACATCTATAAAATTATTCAGAATATAGGAAACAACAAATTAAAGGGATTAAATAAACCCAATAAATGGCTCAGAAACTTGAGTAAGGGGAGGCACACAAGAGTTCTTCCTGTAGGTGGTTTCATGTTGTAATGCGGGGAAGTGAAGGCCAGAGAGTGTTGGTCTCAGTGGTTGAAAGAAATAGAATCTAAGTGGTAGAAAGATTGTAATTTGAGGCTGCTAAGGTTGGTGGAATTAGCAGGTCAGGCCATTGGAAACAGAGAGATGAAGAGAAAGAGCTCTACAAATCTTAGGAGTTTTACTCATGTAATTGTCCAAATATTCTGTGGAACACACTTTTGGAAAATCCTTTGTGTGACTTTTGTTAACTCCCAGTTTCCATGGAGAACATCAGAGACATGAGGTAGCTTGCTTAATATTAAGTGAATAGTGAATGATGGATGCAATCCTGGATCCAGGCACATGTGGTGTCTTTGGAGCCAGAAGTCTCAGATGTAGATTCAATACTGAATGCAGTAGCAATATCACAATCTACACTAGTGTGACCATAGACACATCTCCAGGCATCACAGACACTGGTGAAAGTGACTCTTAAGACCGTATTTTCATTATTTAAAAGTTGGTAGTCTTTGTGAGTGTATTCTTCTTCCTTGACTGTATTGCATTATTGATTCGTTTCACATTTAAATGGAAACACTAAGCAATTGCTTTTGTTAACAAGAGAAAATGCCTTTAGAGATCCAATTTAGCTATGACTAGCTTATAGGATACTGATAACCTTAAAGACAAAATAAAATACAACAGAGGATATCTTTGTTTTTCCACCCTGTCTAATACATTATTAGGTTTCATTACATTATCGCAAAACTGTACAAAGTGAATTTTAGAGTTAGATATGTTTCTAGTACTGAGAAAAAGTAGGATTTTCAAATAAAATTTTAATATTAGCCATAAATGATTTCTACTCCAACTCACTGTAGACTTCAGTAGGAGATTCTTGAAAACAATTTTTTTAGATCAAAATGATAGGTTCAGATTCATCTCTTTCTCTTTTTTTCCTTGAAAAATGAACAGTATTCTTTTCTGAATAAAATTCCCTACTATACCATGGTTTATACAAGATGAGAGTTAAAGATACACAATGTTTTATGCACATGAGATATGTAGATTTAATTTTATTAACTCTGTAGTGCTTATTTCAAGTAACTGTTTTAAAGTTCTATTTAAATATGATTTGGGGTAAATATTTACTGTGTCCTCACAGTTAATGGCAGTTTAACTAGCTTAATTCTTACATTATTTAACTTATTTTAAAAATTCTTTTTAGGTAATATGAAGACTTTAACATTATAAGAAACGCACATACACACATGCACACACACATGCACAAACAGGGAGATTGAAATTGATTATTACAATAATGATTTGAGATTCAAACTAATACTAGTCTATGTGGTATATTTGTTTGGGTTAAAAACAGGTATCCTTGGGGTGCCTGGGTGGTTCAGTCATTTAAGCATTCAACTCTTGATTTTGGTACAGATCATGATGTCATGTTTTCATGAGTTCAAGCCCTGCATCAGGCTCTGCACTGACAGTGTGTAGCCTGCTTGGGATTCTCTCTCTCTCTCTCTCTCTCTCTCTCTCTCTCTCTCTCCCCCCCCCATCCCTACCCCACTCATGCTGTCTCTGTCTCTCTCAAAATAAATAAACTTAAAAAAATTTTTTTAACTAAAAAAGGTGTCCTTTCCCAAAGATAGTTACCTCCCTATCTGTTAGGAAAATTGCAATAAAATTACACATCTATAATATCTACATTGTACACACCACAGTCTAAGTGCTTGCTGTTATTGAACACTGTAGAATCTATACAACCATAGACAGTTGGAGTTAACTTATTTTCTATTCCCTTAAAGCTAAACTTCACACACTATTTGATTGATTTGTACTTACTTTCTACCTTGTTATAGCTTGGCTTTAAGAATGTTTTCTTATATGAAGCAATTTATGTTTTCCTTTTCAGACTGGTCATTTTTCTATCCTGATTATCAAAGACCAGCAGTTAAATGCTTTTTTTTTGGTCACAAACAGAACTAAAACTCTAATTCCCAGCATTCCCAATAGTGTCCTAGTTGGAGCAGTTTGTAAGACTAAAATAAAATTAAGTTTTTACTGGGAACAAACACCAGAAACCTTAAAGGAAGAGATCCAGATGGTTCTTCCTGAATGTGATCACACTTTAAGAGACTGTTTCTTTGCTTTGTGCACTTTATATTTCAATAGATACATTAAAAAGCCTTTCACAGTTGCCTACAAATCTAAATATTTCAGAGAGTTACAAAATAAGAATAGTCCTTCAGTCACTACTTTCAGGTGAAAAAGAAACAATGATTGTTATTATGCTATTCTATTCCCTATTCTAAATTATCATGGCTTATAAATCCATCAACAGTTGTCAAAAATCCATATCAGAAACCTATAATTCATAAACCTAAATATAAATGTGAAGCCTCCCCCCCTGCCAGATATACTCAATTTGACTAAACAGAGGCATGGAATTGGCTGAAGTTCTAGCCCACTAAGATATCTCCTTCCACAGCTGCATTTGAAACAGAGATAGATAGTGAACTTTAATAGACATTTTTCTCAAAAAGCCAATGATCTCTTATGTGTGATAGGAAAAAAAACTGGCATGAACCACTGTAGTATTAAATGTAATTATGCATACAAAATATACTACCCGTGGGCAAAAGCCTCTTAAGTCTTCATGCTAAAAATCATGTTAAGCTTTCAATTTAAATCCCTATGAAATGTAAAGTTATATCAAAGTGTACAAACTTTTCAGAAAGTAGTTTAATTCAACAAATATTTATATCAGAAGCAAGTTTTAAATGTTGTAGCCTATGAGGGAACAGTGAGTGACACCACTAGTCAGTGTGTTCCCTTAAGCAAGCCATTAACTCGATTTTGGACTATAATGTTCTCAGCTGTAAGAAGAAAGCACTAGGCTCACAATGGTCTACTATAGCTCTAAATTTGTATGAGTTAAAGTCTTTTGTCATATCTAACCAGCAGCTACTGATGGAGAAAAAACTGGGATGTTTGTGAGGTTTAACTCTTAAGAAGGTATTTGATGGTTGTTTCCATTCTACTGGGGTGGATAGCCACAGAGGCAGAATCACTGAACTGTAGGATTTTATTTTAGGTATCATTAACCCAATGCCCTCAATTTTATAAAGAATGAAGGCCAGGGTGGTGGCTGGGTAGTCTGCCTTACTCTTTAAGGATCTCAAGTCTCATCTTCCAGTCAGCACTTTACTTTAAGAGGAAATGTATGTGTGATGGCTTTTGCCTTACTAAAAAAGAATAACAAAAAGTTTCCGTGTGTAAATGGCATCACCCCAACCTATTTGGTCTGTTTCTGTTTGGATCAAGAAAAAAAAGTCCAATAATTATATTCCTATCTCTTTAGGAGATCAAGAAGGAAAATTAAGATGTTACATTAAATTATATCTAACATCCCCACAGTGTGTCAAAAATTTATAGTATGGAGAAAATTACTCTCTCCATGTAGAGTGCAAAGAAAATCTTTAAGTTTCAAAGAAGATTGAAACTCTGGTCTGGGAGCCATGATCTTTAGAATGCCATGGAGACTGTTTTATTCAACTTTCCCAAAGTCATCTTGGGATCCTAACTATATATCTTAATTCCCTTCCTCCACTTATCCTACCATTTAATAGTCACATAAACACAATATTTCACATCTATTCTTATCTTGGTTAGTGCCGAAGATAAAAGTCCTTGGAGCCATTTTTCCCACAAATTCTTTCTCTACTCTGGTCATGTTAATTAAATAGAGGCAATCTGTTCTCTTTTCTTCTCACTTGTGTTTTTGATTCAATGTACTCAATGCTCAAGGCCCTTATCAATTCTATCATCTTTCCCCAGTATCATAAAATGTTTTTATTTATCTACATGGAAACATACTCCATTCTTCCCCACACTACAAAAAGAACTTTTCCTTGACCTCATGCTGCTATCTGACTCCTGCCCTCATTGAAGCTAAACACCTTAGAAGAGTTATCTTTGCTCAGTGTTAACTATTCCCAACCTCTGATTCAAGCTTTTTCAATTTTTGGATTTTTATCTGGATAATTTATAAACAGAAAACATAGGTTATAATATAACAAACACCATGTACCGAAAATCAAGTCTAACAATTGTTCATTTTGCTGTTTTCATCATATGTTTTTCCAGAAATTAAGTCATTATGGATAGATCCTCTTTGTCCTTCTTACTTATTACATTTTCCTTCTTTCCTTATTCAGATATCAATACTTATCCTTACTTTATGTTTATCTTTGACTCATTATATATGCATGTGTTACTAAACTGTATATGTATGTATATAAATATATAATTGATTTGTATGTTTGTAATATTTACATAAATAGCATCATACCTTTTCTCCATCTGCTTGTGTTGTAGTTATTCTTGGCCATTTCTTCTTCCCTTGTGGATTTTAGTGACAGCATATCAATTTTCATGAAAAAAAATCTCTGGATATTTTTTATTGGAATTATCCTGAATTTGTAGATCAATCTGGAGTAAATGAACTTTATTAGCTAACTTCTTAAGTACCTTCCAGGTTTTCTTGCTATTTTAAAGGGAATATTTTCTATATTTACATTTAAATGGTTGTTGCTGATAGATAAAATGCTATTGAATGTCTTACAATGACTTTATATCCAATAATTTTGATGAAAACCTTTGTTAGCTTTAATAATTTGCTGCACATTTTCATGGATTTTCTATATAATTGATCACAATGAGAGCAAATAATGGCAATTTTGTTTTTTGTTTACAAGCTCTATGTTTTGTGAATGTGTTTTGGAGATTGATTTTTAAAACATTTTTTTAATAAAAAAAATTTTTTAGTGTTTCTTTTTGAGAGAGAGAGAGAGAGAGAGAGAGCGAGAGAGCATGAGTGAGGGTGGGGGCAGAGAAAGGGAGACACAGAAACTGAAGCAGTCTCCAGGCTCTGAGCTGTCAGCACAGAGCCCCACGCGGAGCTCGAATTCACGAGTTGTTAGATCACGACCTTAGCTGAAGTCAGCAGCCTAACCTAACTGAGCCACCCAGGTACCCCTGAAGATTGATTTTTTGAGAGTGATAGAGATGCTTGTGTCCATTTGTATTCAGTTTTGATCACTTAATTTTTTTCTAGAAAAAAGTGTCATTCTTTTAATTCTATTGTGTTTGTTCTGTTTTCTTCAACTTTTGAGATGAGCACTTAGGTCATTTATTGCTAGTCTTTATTTTCTAACATTTCACATTGTAGGCTGTACATTTCTCACTAAGTACTTCCCAATTTACAACATCCCATGAGTTTTGGGATAGTAACATAGTACTTTTGTTGTAGTGCATTTTTAAACATTTCCTAAGTTTCAATTAAAATTTAGTTTCTGATCCATGAGATAGATATTTGTTTTGTTTCAAATGTATGATTTCAACTTTGCTCTTTATTTTTCTTTTTATGACAATATTATAAAATAAGTTTATATACCAGTTTTTAGGTTTTTGAAACTTCTTTTATGATAATTTAACAAATGTTTTATATGTTCTTCCAAATAATTTGTATCCTATAATTATTGGCTACAGAGCTCTACATGTGTCCATTCGGTCATGCTTCCTATTTATGTAGTACAACCTTTTCATATATTTAATAACTTCTTTGCCGTCTTAATCTATTTGCTTCTGAGAGGTATTGAAATTCCCCAATTTGAGTACTAATTTTTCTATTTCTTCTTGTAATTCTGTTTTTGCTTTATATATGTTAACTGCACACTAATTTAGGGTTGTGATGTCCGTACATGAATTTGTCCTTATATTATATTATTAAATAACTCAGAAATGCTCTGTTTGGTGCATAGAGTCAGTTTGATTAGATATTAATGTTACTGGGCCATATTCTTGCTGCTATTTTTAGTGTTGATAGTTGTGTTTTTTTACTTATTACACACAGAAGTATACCAGTAAATGTTTAAAATCTGGTTATCTGAAACGAAATCTCTGATTTGTAGCATTTGCTTATTTCCCTGGAGTAATACTGTCAACATGGCAGAATTAAAACCACCACTGTGCAGTTTGCAGTTGGGGTGAGAAGGAGTTGTGCACGGTCACTGTTGAGAGCAGGTGGGACTGTAGCTGGCTCTGTTACACCATTGACAGCACATTTATTTTGCTTTTTTTCGTTTCTTATTTGTATTATTTTTACTGTATTTATCTATTTACTTATTTTAGAGAGAGTGTGTGCAAGTGGGGGAAAGGGGCAGAAAGATAAACAGAGTGGGAGAGAATCTCAAACAAGCTCCATGCTCAGCACAGAGCCTGATGCAGTGTTCAATCCCACAACCCTGGGATCATGACTCAAGCCAAAATCAAGAGACAGATGCTCAACTGACTGAGCTACCCAGGCTCCCCTTGGCTGCTGCTGCCGCTGCTTCTTCTTTTTTTTTTTTTTTTTAATTATTTGAGTATAGTGGACACACAATTTTATTTTAGCTTCAGGTATATAATATAGTGATTCAATAATTTAAATATTATGCTGTGCTCACCACAAATGTAGCTACTATCTGTCACCATAAAACTCTAATACAGTAACATTGACTATATTCCCTATGCTGTACCTTTATTCTTGTCTTATTCATTCCATAATGAATAGGAAGACTGTATCTCCTACTGCCCTTCACCCATTTTACCCATCCCTCCATCACCCTGCCTGGAAACCATCAGTTTGTTCTCTTGTTTACAGGTCTGATTCTGCTTTTTGTTTGTTTATTTATTTAAGTTTTATTAATATTCTACATATAAGTGAAATCATATGGTATATTTCTCTCTCAGTCTGACTTATTTCATTTATCTTTGCTTCTTTTTTCTTATTTCATTTATTGGATTAACCAGATTTTCTTGTTCTCTTCTTTTTCCTCTGCTGAAATGGAAGTAATATATTTTATGTTGTCAACTTAGTGATTACTCTGGAGTTTTTTAACATGCAGATTGATTTAACAAACTAATCAATATCTTTATCTTCCTTTTGAATAATCTAAGGAATCTTAGGTTGCTCTAATTCTGATCCCTTTTCCCCACTTCCATATCATTTCTATCTTGGATTTTAGTTCGTGCTTTTTAAACCTCTCCAAATTAGTCAAAACATCATTAATGAAGAATTATACACTGTATTTTCCAGTGCCTACTTGAGTTGTCATTATCATGTATATAGCAGCTGTTTTCAAAATGTGTCTGTGGATCCCATTGAGATCATAGAGGTATCTTGGGGGCTGCTGATGTGGGTGAGAGAGGCCACATAGGCAGTGTTCCATGTTTCCATCTCACGTCTAAATGCCTATGTCTTTTTGCCTATGTGTTTTATTACTAATATTCTCTTTTTTAAATTTAGGTATTACCATTGTAAAGAATGAAGCCATCATTCAATATCTGAATACACATAGCTGAACTTTCTGCTTTTTTAAGTTAGGACAGTTCTGCTGGTCAGGCATGGTCTCTCTAAGCAGAGCAGAATTCTCAGTCTTATACAGCAAGTTTGGGAACAAGAAGTTCAGTGGTTAACATCACTGAAGTTCGGAGACAGGACTGATTTAACATCGCTGTAGATAAATGGTTATTTGGATAAGACTGTTGTCAATTGCCTAGCACTCAGAATCATGTTCATTGGAATGAGTGTCTTCCTCATGGGCTGCCTTTCAGAAGCAAAAGGATATTGCTGTTTATTTGGCTTGCATAACCATGTTTACTGAAGTGGGTTGTCATTGGTCAATTAAGCAAATTTAAAACTAATAATTTAATAAATTTTAAATTATTTACTCATCAAAAAAGTGCATTTTTTCGATGGCTGTCACTTATTTATTAAGCAAGTTAAAAACCTGAGTTCTGATTCAATGATACTTCCATAAAAAATTTTTGAAACTAAGTTATTGCCCTATTACCATGGCAACAGAAGATAGGTCTTTTTCTGGAATGTAGGGAATGTTTTACTCCTAGTACCTTCTTTTGGTTCTTTCACAGCCAACCAAAGTAAAGGTCATCATGAGTTGTTCAGATCTTTACCACTGGTGTTAATTCTCCTTGAAGTGGAGGTTTTGTGGAACTCTTTTAAGGTGAGACTTATTTGTGGAGGTGTGATTTTTGGTTTGATTATTGACCAGCATGGTTATATTCTGCTTTTGTCTTTGCACTTCTTGTTGAATCATCTATCAGGGCAGAGACTACACACAAGTACTTACATTTACAAACAACAGATACCAACAAACTGTAAGAAAAACAAAAATAACTATGGGGCACAAAGGCACTATTGAATCGATCCATGGTGTTCCAGGCTTGATTATGAAAGCAGATCCCAGTGACTCCCTGAGTCTACTTTAGATAGCCAACCTGACTTTGTTTTTTCACTTAAACAGACTGATTAATGTCAAGCGTAGTGTTAATACATATACAACAAGGTGTGTTAACAGTGACATAGATTTTCCCTGAGTAGCTAAAAGAAAACCTTATGTTATCCAATTACCTGTATAAGGAATTTAAACTTATTTTTGTGTGATATTACTTATTACAACATTTCAAATTATGCACCAAACCTTTTTGCCCATATTGAATTACCTAACTCCTCCATGATGTGTTCCACTGGTCCTTATTCCTCCACAAAGGATTTCAACCTTTAGGCTCTTTGTAAGTCTAAAAGTCAACAGAAAGTACTGGGAAATCATCTGCTTGGAGTAGCCTAACTCCAAGGACAGGACAAAAAGACTTGGTTCTGTGTGAACATTGAAGAAACTTTATTTCTCCTCAAGGAATACAGGAACTTCATGAAAGAACAACTTCTGTGAAGTTGTAAATATATCATCTTTAGGGTTTTATTAAGTCAAACAGTCAATTTGGCATCCTAAAAATATTCCCTTCTTCTCATGCTCTCACTATGTATTATCTATAAGAAATTCACTGCTAACAAAGTCAGTGTATCATGACTTTACATTATTTTTTCAAATTGCATGATCAGCAATAGTTTGGATGGACTATTAGAGAGGAATGGTGGTGACTGGCTATAGGAAATCTTGAACAAATTTATACTGTTATAAGGGAAACAGGAAAAAATCACAGTGTATAACTCAAACTTGTAAGGAAAGAAATACAAGTAAAAGGATAATGAATAAAAGTGTGCAAAGGAGAGGGTAACAATCAGCAGTCTCATGTATTTAGAAGAATCTGCTTTTGATGGTCTTGATTGTAAGCTCTGTCATTCTATAGCCATTGCTTATTCTGAAGATCTTGGGTGAGCAGTAGCCTAACTGGGGTTTTCTGAAGATCTACTCTTATTACAACTTGATTGGTATCACTTACCAGTTCTGTTAAGATCCTTTCTGCTATTCTAGAGGTTTCATGACAATGAAGACTGAATGTTTTTGAGCAAGGGACAAACCCTTGCAGATTTCATAAATAACTGTGCTGGTAGAATGGTCTACTTTTACTGCATAGAATAGTTAGAATGTATGTTGGGGATAGGATATTCAGTATCTTTTAGCTACAATCTATGCTGTGTCTGGTTTAATAAGGGAATGTTTCAACTTTCCAGAAAATAAATATACTGTTATTTGTAAATACATATCACCCAGAGGGAAGTCCTTATATAGAATTCAGTTGAAAATGTTTAAATACTGTCTCAGAGCATGGTTCCAGTCTCTGCTTTGCCTTTATACTTTTTTCCAGAATTATGTTGGCCACAGATGAGACTATATTTTGTTATCCTTACATATTTTATCTACCGCTATTTAATATTGTGGTCATTTTGTCCTTACTGTGATGGATCATCTCATGGAGGGTTTTGACAAATGTTCAAGTTTTATCAGATACTATCAGGTGGCCATCCTGGCTTTACTAGGTCATACCATTTAGGTCTTTCAATCTGATAGTTCCCAGTGTTTCTTTTCAGAATTTAGGACACAAATCTAGGGTATGCGTGATGGAATTTTGAACCTCTCCATGGATTTGACTTTATATTCTGTAAGAAGTTCTTACATAAGGACTTCAGTCAGGGCAGAGTGTTTAGCAGGTTGCTCTGCTAAAACATGACCTCTGTGTCTTTGTGTGTGTATGGGGGAGATGGGTCATTATTCCTTTAGGACAGTGTTTTTCATTAAAGGCTTTTTTAAAATTTTGTTAATGTTTATTTAGTTTTGAGAGAGAGAGAGAGAGTGCACATGAGAGGATGGGCAGAGAGAAAGGGGGACAGAAGATCCAAAGCACACTCTATGCTGACAGCAGAGAGCCTTGAACTCACGAACCATGAGATCATGACCTGAGCTGAAGTCGGATGCTTAACTGACTGAGCCACCCAGACGCCCAAAAGCCCTTTTGTTTTGATAGCAGTTATTCATAGTGGTTAGCAGTATCTTTACCATTATATTTTTAGTTATTTGACATGCCTGCCATTGGGTTATGTGAATGGATTTGATTTCTGGTAAAGAAATGAACCGTATAAGATAGAATGGACTTATTATTGTATGTTCAACTTGACTTTCTAATTTTAAAAATAAAGCAAGCCACCACAACTAGCATAACAATAAGAAAAAAACAGCAAACCAGGATTTGGTTAGAAAATGTCCAAATGATCTGTTCTTGTCATGGAACACCTAGAATATAGATACTAATCATAAGATTTTCTTTCATGGACAGGGTAAAAGAATTGCCGGATTGCAGGTGGTACCATTTTATTTAAAGGAAATCAAAGTATGATATTTGAAGATTTATTTTACAAACTTAAAGGCTATAATATCTCTAAGATTAAAATGTGTCAGAGTTTAAGAAACTAATAATTTAGCCCACAAAGTGTACAGAGAATGACTATAAACACCTGCAATTTATAAGGGTATTATATATTATCTTTCATTGAAAATGACATCTTTGTATGCTTAAAAGAAATTGTAAAAGGTCCCCATAGTCTTCTGTTTGGCAAAAGTCTCCAGAACATAATGTAAACAATAATGATATTCTACTTATAATGAGATTCTAAACCCTCATATATATGTTATATATAATATATATTTTATATAAAATATATTTTATATATTATATATTTTATAGAAAATATATATGAATATATATGTGAATATATATGTGAAATATATATGTGTGTGTGTGTGTGTGTGTATATATATATATATATAAAGTATATATACACATACACACTGTTTGATATCTGAGAATTTTTTTCTCATTTTGCTATTTAGTTTCCTTGGGAAAAAACATATTTTCTACTATTCACCTCTCATGAAATTGTAAAGAATTGTCTATATTATGGAAAAATGTTGCATGCTCCTATAGCATTCAGCCCATATATTTGCATGAATCCTTTCTCTCCTCAGGAATATTAATAAATATACAGATCTTTCTAATGAAACCACTGTAAATCTGTTTTACAACTTTAGTAAATTTTATATTTTAAATTGTTAGTCTTAAGCTAAGAACACTACATATATGTATGATAACAGTGTACATTTTAAATTTGACACATCTTGGATTTTTTTGATATGCCATATTATTTACCCTTCCAACCCCCCCAAACAAAAACAAAATAATTGACAACAACCCATAAAAATTAAACTGTTAAAGCAATTATGGGAAATAATATTATCCTTTTTTCTTTATAGAAAAATTAGAAATATTATTGTAATTTGTGATGCAGGGAGTCTTCTACTTTATAAAGCCTATATTTTTATGAATAGTGTATGGGTAATTCTAATTCTTTCATTGCAAATATATGCTTCAGAACTCAATAGCCATGCTGACTTAATGTCAAAATGTGTTGGTAAAACAATGTCATCATATCATAAAAGATAAAAAAAATTAAATTCTCAATCATCTAGCTCAAGACTTCCAGATGTTTTGTTGTGGAATCTGTAGTGTCATGGTAAAAATATGAAGATCATGGCTATGCTTTTAGCTAGAGGTAGGGGGGATAGCAGTCCTCAGCTGGGGAGACAATTTGAAAAACACGGGTCCAAAATGTGCAAGCTTTCAGTTAAAAGGAAAATGCTGCAATTGGGGCACCTGGGTATCTCAGTTGGTTAAGCATCCAACTCGATTTTGGCTCAGGTCATGATCTTCTGGTTCACAAGTTCGAACTCCATATTGAGCCCCATGTAGAGCTCCACACTACCAGTGTGGAGCCTGCTTGGATATTCTATCTCCCTTTCTCTCTGTGCCTCCCTGTCTCTATTTCTCTCTCTCTCTCAATAAATAAATAAACATTACAAAAGTAAAATAAAAGGAAAATGCTGCAAGGGTAAAGTAGTACTAGCAAAAGTTGCAATGTCTGGAAATTATTGCTGAGGTATATAGAATTCATTAGAAAGTTTTAAAATTTTCAGTAGCTGGGGCGCCTGGGTGGCGCAGTCGGTTAAGCGTCCGACTTCAGCCAGGTCACGATCTCGCGGTCCGTGAGCTCGAGCCCCGCGTCAGGCTCTGGGCTGATGGCTCGGAGCCTGGAGCCTGTTTCCGATTCTGTGTCTCCCTCTCTCTCTGCCCCTCCCCCGTTCATGCTCTGTCTCTCTCTGTCTCAAAAATAAATTTAAAAAAAACGTTGAAAAAAAAAATTTAAAATTTTCAGTAGCTTATCATATGAGGGAATTGTGATAGAGGAAGGAGATAAGTTTAAAAGAAAAGAATTTTAGGTTCAGACAGAGTTAATTCATCATAAGCCAGTATCACATTTACACAGTAATATTTGTGGAATATTTATAGAACCCTGAGTTCTGTTAGAGCTTCAGACTCCTCCCTGCACCCCTCCTCAAAAAAAAAAAAATTCAACAAGTGATTTAGTATCAGCGATCGTTTCCTTTACTTGAAATTGTTTCTCAGATTACTTGGCATGTTGGCTGTTGCTTGGCATAGCACAAGTTAGATAAATTTGGATTTCAGCTCAGATGTCAAGGTGGAAAAAATGCCCTATAGGGCATCAATGGCTTTTTAGAGGACAGGACAAGGACAGGGGATAGTGGTGCAGAGGAGCATCAGGATGAGAGAATGTAGACAGAAAAGTAACCTCAGCAAAGCACTTAGGATCAGACCAGAATAGGATTTGTATCTTGGATTCAAGAAATGTGCTTTGGGCTCTTCCCTCCTTGCTTCCTAATTGGTAAAACAAAATGGGGATAATAATTGTAGCAGCCTTATAGGGTTCTGTTGGGAAGAGAGAAGACACAACAGTGTGAGATATCCCCTCTCTTACTGCTGTTACCCAAATGGAAGGCAGAGAGACCGAAACAGGACCTGAGGGCTTTGGAGATAAGTTTTACTCACTGTGCAATTTTGTTTGGGTCTCACACCCAAAGGAGAAAATTGGGGAATTCTTTTTTCTAATATCAAATGCAGTGAGAAAGGATGCACAAGAATATGGAACTGATCTGGCAAAGTTGATGGTGGACAGTCCTCCAACTCGAAGATAATCAGGAAAAGACAAGACAAGATCAAGAGTCTGTTCAAAGGAGCAAGAAAAAACTAAGTGCTTTGGTGGAACTGAAGTGCTGCCACTAAGATACTTGTACATTCCTATTTTGGAGGACTAATGAGCAAAGCTTTAGATAGGAGTTCAGGATGTGATAAACTCAATAAACTGTGTGTAGGACATCAGACTCCTGCAAACCTTAGATGCAGGCTTCTGGGTGGCCTCTGTAGTAGTGTTTCCAGGTGTCTTTGGTACATAACCCAATGCCTGCTTCCTATGACTGCCCTTCAATAAAATCTCCACCTTAATAATTCATCATGGGTATGGTATATGTTTCTCTCAGAAAACATTTTATGTTACTTATATACTCTCATAATCCTACCCTGAGATCAAAGAAATATTTGCTAAGTCGCAGATAAGAAGTGTTATGGCACATTGCAATGCCACATTCTTCAGGGATTTGGTGTTAAGAGATGCCACAGTTCTTAATTTGTTCAGTTTAAGAAGTTGTCTTACTTAGAAAGTGATTTAAATCAATCCTCATTTTTTCTCTGTTCCACTGAAAAGTCCCCAAAGACACAAAAGGTAAACCTGCTGTATGAAAAAATTGACTGTTCAGTGTAATTCTATTTCAATAAAAACTGTATAATGTTGAGCTAAAAAACATATTCAAGCTCACTTCCCCTGGGAAATGAGCTTGATAGTAAGAGCAAAGGATTACAGGAAATGTTTAGACTACTTTTGCAGCCAGTGGAGTCTACTGGAAGCTAGACACTGGTTTTCTGTCCTCTACATTGCTGTTAAGTCTGTGTTGTGAGAAATCATCACTTAGGAACAGTAGGAAGTTAGAGAATTGTCTAGCATTCATTTTTCAGTATGGCTACATTGCTCTCTTCTTTCTCATACACAAAAATTCTCTTGTAAAATGACAACAATTGAGGTCCATTGCAGATTTATATATATTTAATGCTATTCACCAAAACATTGTAAATAATGGCTTTACTGTGGGAATAAAACATTTTAAAATTTCATATGGTTAGTGTTATGTTTGGAAAACCACTAAGGATCTGTAACCCGTTTGCTACATTTTCTTTGGGAAATGGTCTACTTCAATGACATTTTCAGTGTGGGGGCTCTATGAAGGTGCTTGGGTAAATGCTCACAAGTGCCAGAGTTCTCTTCTTTTGATTTTAGTATATGTGCTTAAGCAAGCACAAATTTCCTTGTTTTGAAAAATATCACATATGATGTAGATACAATGATTTTGTTTCTTGATACATAGTTCTTGAAGATATACAACAAAAATCACAATATGGTCAGTTAAATCATACTTGTGATAAGACAATTGAAAACTATATTACTATTTAGGAAAATTATTCTGCTTAAGAAGAGACCTGCAAAAAGCTGCCATGGGTGGGTAGGGGGAAGGGACTCACAGAGCCATTCTCTTTAGATAGTTGTCCTGAGAGAAATAAATTCTTAGGATCATCTGGGAAGTTGTGGCAGAAATGAGTCTACCACATACTTGTTCTGTTCAAAAACATAAAACTTGGATTCACTGAATATTTGCTTAAAAAATAGTCACTCTTCATAAAGTTAAATGCTTATAAAGGTATTTCCTTGTGAGCAAGGATTTTGTCTTGTGCTTTCTGGTAACCTCCCTTACATACTTATGTCTATACTTGTTATGTATGTATTATGTCCTTAGTGATTTAAGACCGTATGACACTTTTCACCATTACTCTTCTTAGCTCAGAGAGGTAAAAGTAGTGATTCTTTTCTTTCAAGGATATTTTTCCTTTAAATGTATCAACTTATTTATACTATTATGTATGTCATAACATTGATTCTTCTCATTGAAACATTGCTTATATTGCAAAAATTAAATGAGTCCCCTTAAAGAATCCTAGAAATAAGTATTGACTTACAAATGACTGTGCAGAACAAACCTCTAGATCAATGAAAGAAATCAAAATGTAAAACTCACAGATATCACACTGATTAGAATATACATTATATGAAAAATGAACTCCAGAGGCTCCTTTGGTAGCACATACAAGGAGGTGCCTTGACAAAAGGAATGACCCAGTAGTTTCCAAAGGGATTTCAAATAAATGAAAACTCTGAGATATAATTATTTTACTCAGAAAGAAAGGAGAATAACTTCCCTTTCTGCTCCCTAGTGTCATCATAGGTAATAATAAGAAGAGAGAAATGAATACATTAATATAAGCTTGTACATAAATACCCTGTTTCTTCATTCTCCATTCTCTTCCTCTCACTTCTTTTCTCTCGTAATTAAGGTTGTGTTCTGGGATTAGGGAAGGTATTGACCCTTTAAAAATAAGGTGGAAGTTTCAGAGCTTCATTATTCTTTATGTACTAGAAATTTCTTAGAAATTCTTATGAATCATTTCCATAGTCTAACTATATGGATGTATCTCTAGATTGTTTGCTGTTTAGCCGTCAGGTGCCTTAGTAATCCTACAATGACTTACATGGATTGTGATATGACTGAGAAACACATTTTAGTGTAGTAATTTGTGGTTGTTCATTATAGAAGTTAACCTTTCCTTACTGATACATGTGCCTACTATGTGTGAGTCACTGATCTAGGACCTAGGGATAGAGCAGAGAAAAAATATGCCCCTCCTTTTATAAAACTTGCAGTCCGAAATAGAGTGGAAGGTAAAGAACAAATATAAAACAGGCGCCAGATACAGATAAGTGCTAGAAATAATAAAAAAGCAGAGATAGAGGGGCACCTGGGTGGCTTAGTCCATTGTGCATCCGACTTCAGGTCAGGTGATGATCTCGCAGTTCATGAATTCAAGCCCTGTGTTGGGCTCTGTGCTGACAGCTCAGAGCCTGGAGCCTGCTTCGGATTCTGTGTCTCCCTCTCTCTCTGCCCCACCCCCACTCACGCTCTGTCTCTCTCTGTCTCTCTCTCTCTGTCTCTCTCAAAATAAACATTAAAAAGCACAGTTAGAGAGTGATGTTGAGAAGCAATTTTATATTTGTGCAGAGAACTGAAGAAAGTAAAGAACCATGAATATATGTGGAAGGCAAGGGGGAGGATTCCAGCGAGAATATTAATGACAGATATGCTGGTTTGAGAGTGAGCCTAATGTGTTTGAGAAGCAGAAAAGATGTCATGTTACTGAGGGATCTTGCCCAAGAGGGAGAATAACTAGAGATAAAGCCAAAGAAGTGGTGATAGGGCCAGGTCCATTAGGGCCTTGTAGCCCATTAGAAGGACTTTAGATTTTACTCTGCTTGAAACTGGAAACGATTGGAAGGTCTTCAGGGGACCAATGGCATGATTTCCCTTAGGCTTTAGGGAAATCACTCTGGTTGCTTTGTGGAAAATAGAATAAAAGGAAACAACAGTGGAATTGAAAAGTTCCACTAGGAGACACAATGCCTTATGCTGGATTTACTCTCCACCATCTTCTACCTTATTCTACGCCTGTATGGCCTCTGTGGATCACATCAAAAGGTTCTATTGACATATGGCCAGCCAATGGGGAGCATGCACAAAGAACTGAGGTAGAAAGGTAAGTTCAGGATATTTCTTCCTCATTCTTACTTCTCAAGAGTGACTGCCTTTAACTGGCTGAATTCCTAAATCAAGATCAAATTCCTATCAAACATCCCTCTCAGTCCTAGAACAGCCCCCTTCAATGAACTCTTCAGATTAAGGAGTGGGATTGAGTCCTTGTTTCCCATCTTGGGGGTAGTACATTTTCCCCTCGTATTTCCTTACGTTCTTCCATCCTCTTGGTTAATGGTTTAGACTAGGCTTGTAGTGATGGACTTATTGAGAAGTAATATTCAAGACATGTTTTGAAAGTATAGTTGGCAAAATATCTGATGGATTGGATGTAGTATGTGTGAAAAAGAGGAATGAAAAATTAGAAAATAGGACAAAAGTTCGTCTCTCAGACTGTCATTCTCATTACTGCAAAAGAAGGGAATTATGGCAGTTTTTAGCATTTAGTGAGGATTTAGTTAGCATTGTTGGGGAGGAAGACCTTCCTCTGCACTATGGTCCTTCTAGCTAGCTCCACTTAGAATCAAATTGACATGAGACAGATTAACAGGAGAAAATCAAATTTAGTAGCATACATATGGGGAATTCACACAGATATAAAATTCCAAAGGAAATGAGGCAACAGGAAACTTATATGAGCTAAGGACAGGGGTACGATCTGAGGACATAAAGGGGAGGAGGCCATTAGCAGGAAGGTGAAAAGAGAGGTTTTAAAAAAACAAAGCTTGCCCTGTTATGCAAATAAGTTTCTTAGGTAAAGAGGAGTCTCTGTTAATAGCTCTATTCCTGGTACTGGCTCTCCTTACAAATGTAAATTTAGGCAGCGGAAGATCAGGAAGAGGGTTTTTCCTGCATCTGTTGGGTTTTGATTACTTTTAACTCAATATAGTGTTCATGCCAAAGTAGCCCATCCTGGGGCAGCCTGCCTTTGGTCCCTACATTGTTTTCTTGAAAGCAAACCCAGACAGATTTCACTGATTCCTTTATTTTTTCATAGCATGTAATTAACTCTTAACTGGCCAATCATAACTATTCTGGTCTAGTATTTTATTTAATGAGAACGTCAGAATATTAACACAATAACATTTTAAAATAAATGATTGTTATATACATCTTATATTTGTATGCATTTTATTATATATTATACCTATTATATGTATACATGCACATTTTACTTTTACTTTTTTATAAGGTAAAACTCAGTTTATTCATCTGTTTATGACACAGTACATAGGAGGCAAAGTGTTTCACATCATAGATTTCGCTTCCAGCTTGTTGGCATGTTCATTTCTTTGGCTAAAAGGAAAGACTAGGTATGAGAGGCAGGCAGTGCTCCATCAACTGAAAGAAGGATGGAGCGGGGGAAATGTCAATGTCATCCTCACAGTCCCACAAAGGGACTGTTAGTCACAAGCTATTTTGTAGAACTGTTTTCTGGAAATGAAGGAGCACCACCCTGGACCCTCACACCTTCGTGGGCCTTAGTCATCCCCACCACACAGGTACAGCAGCTGCTTTCTGGTAGTCACTCTTTGTGTCTTGTTGGATGCAGCAGTACAGGGACTAGCCATGCTTTCTCTTGAATTCAGACCTAATTTTCAACATGTCCACATCACTGTGAGAGACCGTGATTCTAATAATCAGGACTTTCTTGTGAGTCCCCTTGCCCTTTATGGAGTCATACAGCCAGTCAGCAAAATACAGGGGCTTATTCTGAATGTACTGGACCAGGTTCTGGAAAGCATTTCCCAGGTATCCTTGGACATCCTTCTTGATGCTCTCCAGCATGTCATAAGGGCTGCCGCTCTTGTACCTGTCAAATCCTTTCTGGAAGTGACGTTCCTGTTGGTCATGATGCTGATGCACTTGGGCACATGAGTTCCTTTCCTCTTCACTCCAGCATCATAGAGATCTGAACATCTTGGCCAAACAGTTCATAATCAATGACAGAGCCATCCTCTGCTTTTCTACCTTTTGTGAGGACAACCATCCAATTTTGGAAGTTGCCAGATGTGTCAGAAATTATGTGGTCTCTAGATGAGTCTTGTACATTTCCTTGTAGACTTTTAATTTCCTGAAGCTCCTGGTTGGTCCTCAAGCAGATGATCTCAATGAGGGAGCCTTCATCAGTCCCCAGCCCCTTCATGGAGGCATTCAGCTAAGAAACATCATACTGAGCAGGTGTTTTAAATAGACCCAAAAAATCACAGTCTCCAGGTGGCTGAACAAGGCTGACTTCAGTGCTGATGCAAGTTCCTTTTTGGTCCTTCTCTTGTGGGCAAAGGCAATATCCTCCCTCCATTCACCACCGAGGTTTGTCAAAATCTTGACAATGGTGGCCTCACCCACACTTTTGGTCTTGATGGCCATTTCAATGTTCAGAGCTCAGCATCAAAATTGGTGTATGCTTTGACCGACTCGTATGCACTTGGGGCATGGAGTGATCACCCTCCAGACTGAGCTCACAGAGAATTTTGTGAACGGTAGACATCGTGAAAGAAGTTGGGTTGGGCATATAGAGCTGTCAGTGTCCCCAGTTGTGGAGCCACATGCACATTTTTCTTTTATATGCATATTATATGCATAAAATAACATAGCACAAAAATGTGTATTTAGTATATTTTATATCATATACATATAGAATATTTATATACTATTTACATATACAAATGTACACACACACATATAGAAATGCAGAACAAATAGAAGGTCACACAAAAAATACGCTATTCAGCAATGAGAAAAAATGTAGTATTTCTATATGCAACAACATGAATGTGCCTCCACATTATCGATGCTGGGTATACAGAATACATGTTGCATGATCCCATTTAAATAAAATTCAAAGTCGACAAAACTAATCTGACTTCTGTCACCACCCACTGATGAATGTTGTTCCTTTGTATGATTAAAATACAACTTATTTGGGGGCACCTGGGTGGCTCAGTCGGTTAAGCATCTGACTTCCGCTCAGGTCATGATCTCACGGTTTGTGGGTTCAAGCCCCACATCAGGTTCTGTGCTGACAGCTCTCTCAGAACCTGGAGCCTCTTGCGGATTCTGTGTCTCCTTCTCTCTCTGCCCCTACCCGCTCACGCTCTGTCTCAAAAATAAATAAATGTAAAAAATTAAAAAAAATACAACTTATTTGTCCATACTATTATTGATAAATGTTTGGGTTTTTCCAATTTGGGTTATTACAGAAAAAGCTTGTATGAATGTGCTTTTGCATTTCTTATGGTGATGATGTAAGCCAATTAACTTTCCTCAATGATTGAGCCAATTTACCCATCTATCAACAGTGCCTGAGAGTTCCAGGTGTTCCAATTCCTTGCCAATACCTTTGGAGGTCTTTCTCATTGTAGACAGCCTGGAGGATGTGTATGATATTTCACTGTGATTTTAATTTGCATTTCACTGATGACCAATGACTGAGAATGTATAATATGTATACTGCCTATATTAACAATTTGGTTAAACTGTTTGTGAAGTGTCAGTTGAAGGCTTTGCCTTGCACATCTGTGGCTTAGAGGAGAGTAAAGGACCCTCAGAACATTTGTATGGAAAACTTTGGGATTTCTTCTCAATGAATCCTTCTTCTGCATTTCTCTATCCCCCCAAGTCCACCTACTTCAGCTTCCCCAAATCAGATTTCTTTTTCTTCTACCCAGTGATACCACCATTCTACATGGACTATATTTTCCTGGGCCATATTTGGAAAGTCCTCTCTCAGGGAGAAATCCTGAGTTAATATGAGCTAATATTATGTGCTTTCCACATTATAAAATCCTTTTTTTTTTTTTAAGTTTATTTATTTTTGAGACAGAGAGAGACAGCATGAATGGGGGAGGGGCAGAGAGAGAGGGAGACACAGAATCGGAAGCAGGCTCCAGGCTCTGAGGCATCAGCCCAGAGCCCCACGCGGGGCTCAAACTCACGGACCGCGAGATCGTGACGTGAGCCGAAGTCAGACGCCTAACCGACTGAGCCACCCAGGCGCCCCCATTATAAAATTCTTAAACCCGTGTTGGTTTCCCTCCAGTACCTTAAATAATTATATATTTGTGTACAGATGTAATGGTAGTTTATGGTAGAAGGATGAGCCTGATATCAGCTACTCCATGGTGGCTGTAACCGGTGTCCTCAAGAAATTTTTATTATTCTATTTATTCTGATTTTATTTTTTTTAAGTTGGATGTTCTTTGGTTATTTTCTCAGGTTATCCTAGAGATTATAACATTCATCCTTAATTTTTACCATTGAATATGAATTAGTATTTTTCCATTTTATGATAATGCTTGAGCCTTTGAACTTTAACTGCTTTTATGCCCCTCTCATCTTTATGTTATTATTGCCCTGCATTTTAATTCTACATATATATTTGATTATGTGCAGTTTATCCTTGGTCTGTAAAAAGTAAATGATCTTTTATTACTTATCCACATATTTACACTTTCTAGTATGCTTTCCTTTTTTCCTGCAAGTCTACTTTTTGATTTAAGATTATTTTCTTTTTACTGAAAAAAATTCATTTTGATGTTTCTTTAATTTTTTTCATATTTTGATTGCCTTATTTTTTAGAGGATAGTTTCACGAGGTGTAGCCTTTTAGGTTGTCAGTGATCTTTCAGCATGTTGAAGGTGTCATTCTGTTGTCTACTGGCTTCCATTTCTTCTGTTACCATCAGCCTTGTTTTTGATCTGGTTTGTTGTTATCTGGTGACTTATAAAACTTTATCTTTTAAAAACTTTTAAGTTTTTGCTATAATGTGTCTGAGTAGGATTTTCTTTTTATTTGTCCTGCTTAGGGTTCCTAACTCTTCTTGAACCGCTGGCCTAACTTCAAGGAAGTTTAGCAACATATCAGACAACTTCTGTCCATTTTGAAGAAATCTGATCCCCTGTCTCTTCAAAGCTTCTACTCTGAAACACTTTCTCCCTCACTTCTAAAACTCCAACTACATGTATGACCTTTTCCTAAAGATCTTTTCACCATTTTCCGTATATCCTTTATTTTCTTTTATATATTTTCTATTGTTTTACTTTCTATGTATCAGTCAGAATATTTTCTACCCTCAAGTTCACCAATTCTTTTCTTCAGCTGTGTCTTATCAGCTGTGATAAATAGACGCATTGGTTTTTAAAATCCTGTCCATTTATTTTTAAGTTTTTATTTTTAAGTTTCTAGACTTTCTAATTTATTGTGCTTTATGTATTCCAGTGGTGTGGTGAATTATTTCAGCTTATTATGTCATTTGCTTTAACATATTAACCACAGTTATCTCAAAGTCTGTGTCTATAACTTCAGTAGCTACAATATTTGAATTTATTTCTGTTTCCATTGTCTGGCTTTTCCCTTTGTCCTGTTCTTTGGCAGTGCCAGTAACTTTTTTAGATTGAATGTTGGACGTTGTGCATTGAAAATGTCCTGGTTGCCTCAGAACCTTCTGAGTGACTTCAAGGAACTTTGGTGATCTCCCTTAATCAGATTTTTCACTTCTAACTTTGCAAATAGAAATGTCAGAAAGCCTTTTTGTACATTAATGCCTTTCCACTATATGTTGTTTTACATGTACATATTAATACATTATAATTCTAAATTAACTATTTCTGAGCTGGGCAACACAAGTGTTTTTTTTTCCTTTTATTAAAAACTGCTTCTATTAAATGTAATTTATCATTCTCTTTATGAAGCTTAATTGTAGCCCAAATCAAAGCCCTAAACAAACAAAAATTGAAACTTAGGAAGCAGGGACTAATACTTCACTTATAATTCATAGGCTTCACAAACTTAACAGTTTATACTTCAGACCTCTTTTTCCCATTCCTTTTCTTTATAAGATTCTTTTAATGACCCAGGGCCATCATATACAGATACAAAGAAAATTAATGGTGTCTTTTTACCTTTTATGTTCTTCAAAATCTTATAACATTATGAGTTTGGGCTCTATTGTATGTCTACTGTATTCAGTGAATCAGAAAATTAGACTTTCTCTTTTTGGCTAATGCCAGTCTTATGCTTGTCAGAAGAGAACATATTTTTTAAAAGCCAGATTTCCCACAAAAAATGGGTAGATTGTCTTCAATTGACAAATACAACCTGTTAACATGTATGCTAAAGGAAATTGTGTAAGAAGCTGTTATGTTGGGGATGATGGGTTGTCAGCCTGCTTGGAATATTTTTTTTTAAAAGGATATTTGATAAGTTTTCAAATTAATATAAACACTGTATGTCTAACCCTCAAATAGTGTTTGCCAAAAATGCTTTTCAGGAGGACTTGATATCAAAAAGTACATCTAAAGAATAGGAGACCAGAAGGATGTGTGCAAGGTAAGCAGGCCATCTCAGATGTACAGATTCAGGATGTAATTATTTCCATTCAGAACATTGCAGGGAATCCTGTTCTGTTTTAATTCTCCCCATCTTGACTGGTGCAGATCTAGTGCCAAAATCCTAATAAAGAATTTGCAGCAAAATAGTCCTTCAGAACTGATTTTCTCCCTGCTGCATTGAATTTCAATTATCTATCCACCACTCTAGAAGTGTGATTTTCCAACTAACATTTCACTGAGAATGCCAGGGGACTCCAGGGGAGAGAGAAGGATGGAGAGCCATCTTGATCCTTTATCACTTAAAAAAATACACAGACAAAGAAAGATGAAAGCAGTTCAACACCTATAATCCCTTAAGAAGAAGACTGAGGACCTGGCTGTCAACTTAAATACCACCTGAGAGCACACAAAATAAATGAAAGGATGTAGGTCCTTCTGTGAAAGTCAGTGTCCCTGGAATTCAAAAGATACATCAGACATGCTGTCCTTGAAGCATGACACAAAAAATGGCATTGAGAAAGGCCAGCTCACAAGACAGCAGAGATAAGTTTTGAGACCCTGGGGCATCAAAGCAAATTCAAAATATCTGAATTTCCAGAATTATTGACTGTGAAGTTTTTAAGGCTCCTTCTGTCTGCAGTGCCCTTTTCTGCTCTTTCTTTGAGAAAAAAAGTAAATAGTACAAGCCCTACAGGATCTCTCTTAGCACATTGCTGAGCACATTAAGATCATGAAATGTGAAGTTAGACAGGCCTAGGTTCAAATCCCAGCTCTGCTACTTGCTAGCTCAATGAACTGGGTCAATATGTTCAACCATCATGAATCTCAATATCTTTATTGGTAAGTTCCTACCTTACAGGCATATTTAATCTATTGACAATGGAACTAAATCTTGTGGGTAAATTTATAGACATTTTAAACAGATATTTGAAATATCAACTTTGTGCTTTGGAGGTTGAGATTATAAAATATAGGCTGGCCACAACTGAGCAATCTTTCAGACTGTGCCTTGGTTAGTAACCTTCATTTCATTCCATTCCCATGGGTATAGGGTGGAAGGCAGCGGATTTGAAGTGGTCTGTATAACAAGATACTAGTGTGAACACTGTAAAAGCAGAACTATCCTATGCATTCTTTGATACATAATTATCACAAAGAGTCATTGGCACCTGCTACATTTAGGGCAATGGGTTGGGTGCTGGGAATTCAACCCTCCTCAGGGTCAGCCAAGAGCCAGACATCTAATTAGCACTGAATTACAACCATACCTCATCCCCACACATATACACAAGAATTGCTATTACTAAATCATATTTAGTCATGATAGTATCTGCTTTTATCGACAGTGTTATAAGAAAGATCCAGAAGAAATTTGTTGAAGTGCGAAAATGCTGTTTACTAAATGGGAAAATCTTCTCCTTAAAAAGCCCCCAGCATAAAATTCTGCATGACTCTAGTTTAAAGAATAGTTGTAATTCTCTTAAGTAATTGAGTTGTTTCTATCCAGTGGATATTGCGACTCTTAAGTGACAATGATTCCTTGTTTGCATTTGGTTTCTGGAAAATAAAACACTAAACAATGGCCCAATCATGGTAAAAATGAAAGTCACAATATACTATTCATGTTAACGTCTTATAATTTAGGTATTTTTGAAAATCTTCCAAAACATTTTCTGAAACAAAAGGTATAAATATTACCTAATAAACTGATCCTGAACCATTTTCAAAAAATTGCCTGGGAGAGAGGATGGCTGCACTATAACTGAGCTAAATGAAGTGGTATCTGCAGATGAGAGTCAAACCGAAGAAAGCATTTTGTGTCCTATCACATTCTTCTGCTTTTTCTTATACCTCAGTTCTGCACCAACATTGCTTTGCAGAGAAAGGTAGAAGAAAGAGGGAAAATGTGCTGTTGGCCACAGAGTAATTATGGAAAACTTGTCCACATTAGGCTTTCAGATGGCAACTCTGGAAATGCATGCCATTTCTTGAGTACATGCTAGGGAAGAATCAGTGGGTAAGACAACAGAGAGCCTAATCACGTGCCGCAAGGCACAGGTTCAAATTCCCTTCCAGCTGTAGCACTGTGCCCTAGCCTGAATTGTGTTTGTACATGATAAAGTCAAATTATTTAGCAAAAAACAATCAGAGGAATAAGCTCTAACAGCACTTTCAAATTGTGTTGTTGTTGGAAAACAGCTACATGCCAAAGAATGAAACTGGACCACTTTCTTACACCATACACAAAAATAACTCAAAATGGATGAACAACCTAAATGTGAGACCTGAAACCATAAAAATCCTCGAGGAGAACACAGGCAGTAACCTCTTTGGCATCAGCTGTAGCAACATCTTTCTAGACGTGTCTCCTGGGACAGGGAAACAAAAGCAAAAATAAACTATTGGGACTACGTCAAAATAAAAAGCTTCTGCACAGCAAAGGAAGTATTCATCAAAACTAAAAGGCAGCTGACAGAATGGGAGAAGATACTTGCAAATATCATTTGCAAAAGACATATCCGATAAAGAGTTAGTATCCAAAATGTATCAAGAATTTATACAACTCAGGCACCTGAGTGGCTCAGTCAGTTAAGCGTCCAACTCTTGATTTTGGCTCAGGTTATGATTTCAGGGTTCTTGAGATTGAGCCTCCTTGGGATTCTTTATCTCTCCCTCTGCCCCTCCTCCACTATCTCTATCTCACAAAATGAATAAGTAAACATTTAAAAAAAGGAACTCCTATAACTCAACACCAAAAAACAAAAAAAGCCAAAACAAAACAAATAATCCAGTTAAAAGATAGAAGACATGAACAGATATTTCTCCATAGACATCCAGATGGCCAACAGAAACATGAAAAGATGTTCAACATCACTTATCATCAGGGAAATGCAAATCAAAAGCATAATATCACTTCACACCTGTCAGAATGTCTAAAATCAAAAACACAAGAAACAACAACTATGGTGGGAGTGTGAAGAAAAAGAAATCCTCTGCACTGTTGGTGGGAATGCAAACTGGTGCAGCCACTCTGGAAAACAATGTGGAGGTTCCTGAAAAAAATTCAAAATAGAACTTCCTTATGACCTAGTAATCACACTACTGGGTATTTACCCAAAGAGTATGAAAACATTAATTCAAAAGGATATATACCATCCTATGTTTATTGCAACATTACTTACAATAACCAAATTATGGAAGCAGCCCAAGTGTGCATTAAAGAAATGCATGTTTAAGAAGTGTGTATTTAAGAAATAAAACAAATATAGGAAAACAAAGAAACAAACCAAAATAGATTATTAACTATAGAGAACAAGCTGAAAGTTACCAGATGGTGGGGGGATGGATGGGATGGTGGGGGGTTGGGGACCAAATAGGTGAAGGGGATTAAGAGCATACTTATCTTGATGAGCACTGAGTAATGTATGGAATTGTTGAATCACTGTATTGTACACCTAAAACTAATATAACACTGTATTTAACTACATTGGAATTAAAATTGTAAAAGAAACGATGTTTCTGAGATATATAGTTTATAGCTTATTACCTGAGCTGTTAGAGGGTAATTTTTAAATTAAAAAAATTATGATCAAATATTTAAAATATTTTTGGCTGATCAAAGGATTTTTAAAAATGTATTTGTTTTGATGCATAATGTCTCTTAATAGACTTTGTAAATACTGAGGCGGCAATGTAATAGAGTAAGTCATTTTCCCAAATTATTTGCCCACAGAATACTTTTTCCTAAGAGCAAGACACCTCACAAGAGTCCAGGGTTCTATGGAATACAGTTTTGAGAATAATGGTTTCTGGTAAGAATAGGAAGGTACTTTGAAGTTTCAGTGAACTACAGAAAATGCATCATTTCTAATAAGAAATTTAAAATGCAATAACTTAAAAAAAATTAAAAGTATTACACGATAAGGTTTGACTAAATATTTTATGACAAACCCTACTTCATCCTAAATGTAAAAGTTATTCTCAAAGAATTTTTTGTATCCCTAGCAAAATAATTGGTACCACTTTAATATGACCAACTCCTAGAAATATATGCAGACCTGTACACACACACGTACACGCACTCTCTCTCTCTCACACACACACACACACACACAAAGTGTGTCAGCATTTACACATATACGGAATACTTTAAAAAGATATACAAGAAAACCTGATAAGACTCAGACTGAAGGGATAATAATTAATCATAATTAAATAGCTTAAATAAAGTAATTCCATTTGTAATAAAATTTAAATCAAGGGACAGTGTTACAATTAAATAACTTAAAGTTATTCCATTTATAATAAAATTTAAATTCATACAAAAGTCAAAAGGATTATGCAAATGATGGGTAGTTTTGAAAATACAAAATATATGGCACAAAAAATAGACACTCAGATCAATGGAATGGAAAGGAGAACCCAGAAATGGACCCACAAACGTATGGCCAGCTAATCGTTGACAAAGTAGGAGAGAGTATCCAATGGAATAAAGACAGTCTCTTCAGCAAATGGTGCTGAGAAAACTGGATAGTGACATGCAGAAGAATGAACCTGGACCGCTTTCTTACACCATACACAAAAATAAACTAAAAATGGATGAAAGACCTCAATGTAAGACAGGAAGCCATCAAAATCCTCGAGGAGAAAGCAGGCAAAACCATCTTTGATCTTGGCCGCAGCAACTTCTTACTCAACACGTCTCTGGAGGGAAGGGAAACAAAAGCAAAAATGAACTACTGGGACCTCGTCAAAATAAAAAGCTTTTGCACAGCAAAGGAAACAGTCAACAAAACTAAAAGGCAACCAACAGAATGGGAGAAGATATTTGCAAAAGACATATCAGATAAAGGGTCAGTATCCAAAATCTATATGATATCCTGCAAAGTCAACACCCAAAAAACAAATAATCCGGTGAAGAAATGGGTAAAAGACATGAATAGACACTACTCCAAAGAAGACATCCAGATGGCCAACTGACACATGAAAAAATGTTCAACATCACTCATCATCAGGGAAATACAAATCAAAACCACAATGAGATACCACCTCATACCTGTCAGAATAGCTAACATTAACAACTCAGGCAACAACAGATGTTGGCAAGAACGTGGAGAGAGAGGATCTCTTTTGCCCTGCTGGTGGGAATGCAAACTAGTGCAGCCACTCTGGAAAAAATAGTATGGAGGTTCCTCAAAAAATTGAAAATAGAACTACCCTCCGACCCAACAATTGCACTACTAGGTATTTATCCAAGGGATACAGGTATGCTGTTTTGAAGGGGCACATGCACCCCCATGTTTATAGCAGCACTATCAACAATAGCCAAAGTATGAAAAGAGCCCAAATGTCCATTAATGGATGAATGGATAAAGAAGATGTGGTGTGTATACACACACACACACACACACACACACACACACACACACACAATGGAGTATTACTCAGCAATCAAAAAGAATGAAATCTTGCCATTTGCAACTACGTGGATGGAACTAGAGGGTATTATGCTAAGCAAAATTAGTCAGAGAAAGACAAATGTCATATGACTTCACTCATATGAGGACTTTAAGATAGAAAACAGAGGAACATAAGGGAAGGGAAGCAAAAAGAATATAAAAACAGGGAGGGGACAAAATATAAGAGACTCTTAAATATGGAGGGTTACTAGAAGGGTTGTGGGAAGGGACAGTGGTCTAAATACGTAAGGGACATTAAGGAATCTACTCCTGATATCATTGTTGCATGATATGCTAACTTGGATGTAAATTAAAAAAATAAAAAAAACAAAGAAAATCCCAAAGAAAGAAAATACAAAATATATGCAAAACTTTTTTTAATGTTTAATTTAATTTTCCCTATACTCAAGAGCCCACATGACAGTTATTTTTAAATAATGAACATTACAAAATCCTGGGGAAAGACTTCTGATTCTAGATGTCAAATTAAATTCATCCATTTACCTCCTTTTCCTCCCAAAGCTACCGTAAAATAATCATAAATTAATAAAAAAAAAGTTACACATGCCAACAGCAATGAAGAAAATAGAAAGGGAATAGCAGCAGAAGCAGAGTCTAATAAATGTCTGGTAGATATTTTGTGATAAGCAGAATTATGGCCCACAGTAATGTGCATACCTTAATCCCCAGGACCTAAGGATATCCTTACATGGCAAAAGGTAGTTTGCTGATATTGAAGTTATAGATCTGGAGATGGCACGACTACTGTGGACTATCCAGGTGGTCCCAATTAAATCACATAAGTTCTTAAAAGCAAAGGACCATCATGGCTTTAGATACATACAGAGGATGAAGGGGTGAAGAGACAGAGGAACAAGATAGAGAGAGAGATGTAACATTGTTGGCTTTGAAGCTGTAGGAAGGGGGTCATGAGCCAACACATGTAAACAATCTCTAAAAGCTGGAAAAAAACAAGGAAATAAATTCTCTTCCAGAAAAGAAGGAGCCCTCCTAACACCTTGATTTTAGTCTTCTGAGACATGTGTTGGACTTCTGATACCCAGGACTGTAAGATAATAAATCTGTATAATTTTAAGCTATAGTGTTTGGGTAATTTGTTACAACAGCAATAAAAAATGAATATACAACTCCTGGAGGGATACTGATTGATGTAGCAGGACAAAGTTATAACCAGCATTTGCCAACATGGGACAATGGTGAAAGAGGAAAAAAAAAGGAGAAAAGATTAAGTTTTGGAGATCAATAACATGTCCCATATCCAATTACATGAAGTTCCAAAAAAGAGGATAGACGAAACAAAAGACAGAAATTATCAAGGGAATCATGTAAGAGGAGTTCCCAAGATTGAAAGAGGCTGCAACTCTTCAGATTAAAAGTGTCCACCAACTGCCTAACACAATGAATGAGTGAATGGGAGACCTACCACCAGACACATTACTGGGAAGTGTCTGAAAATTTCAGAAGTAAGAAATGATGCTAAATTGGTGCAGCCACTCTGGAAAGCAGTGTGGAGGTTCCTCAGAAAATTAAAAATAGACCTACCCTATGACCCAGCAATAGCACTGCTAGGAATTTACCCAAGGGATACAGGAGTACTGATGCATAGGGGCACTTGTACCCCAATGTTTATAGCAGCACTCTCAACAATAGCCAAATTATGGAAAGAGCCTAAATGTCCATCAACTGATGAATGGATAAAGAAATTGTGGTTTATATACACAATGGAGTACTACATGTCAATGAGAAAGAACGAAATATGGCCCTTTGTAGCAACGTGGATGGAACCGGAGAGTGTGATGCTAAGTGAAATAAGCCATACAGAGAAAGACAGATACCATATGGTTTCACTCTTATGTGGATCCTGAGAAACTTAACAGAAACCCTTGGGGGAGGGGAAGGAAAAAAAAAAAAAAGAGATTAGAGTGGGAGAGAGCCAAAGCATAAGAGACTCTTAAAAACTGAGAACAAACTGAGGGTTGATGGGGGGTGGGAGAGAGGGGAGGGAGGGTGATGGGTATTGAGGAGGGCACCTTTTGGGATGAGCACTGGGTGTTGTATGGAAACCAATTTGACAATAAATTTCATATATTGAAAAAAAAAAGAAATGCTAAGCACCTTGGAAAAGAAAATAAATGATTTTTAGAAAGTAGAGAAAACAAAGTTGTCAAGGAAAAGCAAAACCCCATATGGACAACAGAGAAATACAGAGTTTTGAGGAAAATTATTTTCCTTTGTGAATTTTGTACAAAGGCCAAATTATCACTCCAATGTGGTGATACATAAACCTTCTCAGACTGCCAAGAACTCCAATAGTTTTTCTCATATACATTTTCTTTGAAAGTCCAAGAAAATGGAGCAGTAAACCAAGAAATAGAAGATCCAGGACAATGGCACCAATCCAGAAAAGAAAGGCCATCCCCGGACTATAGGACTACAGCTCAGTCACATACTGGCAGAACAGCAGACTTCCAGCCCATCCTCCCCTGGAGGAAGAAGGCCTCCAAAGGTATGTAATAAAACCTTGGATGGTGAGTAACTTGTTCTGTGAGTGTTCCACAAGACGAGCAAACATTTCTAATAAATTTTAACTTGATAAGTGATGTCTAGCAATATGAGTAGTATGTGGCACTGAACATCATCATCACAACTGAGCCAACGGTTCTTGAAATTTGATTTGACATACAAGTGCTTTGGATTACAGACATGTTTCCAGAATGAATTTTGCTCATTTTACTTACTTGGAGGAGGCAGGGCAGGAAAGGTAGAGGGTGTTTATATAGGTTAGATCCCCCTCTGTCACAGCAAGCAATGTTTTTTAAAAATGTAGATATCTGGAGTCAGTGTCTAAAGTTCTGATATTGGTCCATTTGATGTGGAGCCCAGGAAAATGCCATTTTTTATAGGTGAAGACAATCTTGCATTTATTTTTTTTTTGTTTCAAATTAATATCAGGGCACCTGGGTGGCTCAGTCGGTTAAGCGTCCAACTTCACCTCAGGTCATGATCCTGCACTTTGTGGGATCGAGCCCTGGGTCGGGCTCTGTGCTGACAGCTTAGAGCCTGGAGCCTGCTTCAGATTCTGTGTCTCCCTCTCTCTCTGCTCCTCCCCCGCTTGTGCTCTGTCTCTCTGTCTCCCCAAAATAAATAAACATAAAAAAAAGTGTTCAAATTAATACAAGGAAAATGGACCTGTTGATGTACACTTCTTTGAATTTTGACACATGTATTGGAGTAAGGGAAGGGAATGACCATAAAACGCTGACACTAGGGCGTGGTTTGGGCCCACGAAACTGTTCTTCACCCTTACTGTAATGGTAGTTACAGAAATATGTGGTGTTAGGGAGCATGGCACACATTTTTCAGTGGGTGGTCTGCAGGCTGCACTTTGAACAACATTATTGTCATAATTTTCTATTAGGTCATTTTTGTGCCAAGTTCGAATGTCAGGACCAAGTCCAAAAACCCCTCGTGACCAAGTGTGCTTTACCTGCCATCTGTGTTTGCCTCCCTTTTCACTAATATGCGCTGCAGCCTTTCATTAGACTCAATGATGAGCTCCACCTCTGAGTCTTTGCCCAGGCTCGCCTCCCCACTGCGATGCCCCTTCCTTTTTTTTCTCTCTCACCAATTCTCTTCATTCCGTCCTTTGTTTCCTCTGTCACCAAATTCTCTTCATTCCTTCAGGCCCCAATCCATGTCTTACCTCCACTATGAAATTTCTCAAAGGAACCCAAATAAACTTAAGTGTCTTTTTTATATTTCTCAGTCATATTCTACTGCATTAATTTTCATAGTTCAATTCTTCATTGTTCTCTAGTTAGTCTGCAGGTTTTAACTGTATCTGCCTAAGATACATGGAAGTTCTGAGCGCTTTTCTTGTTCTTCAGATCCTCCTGCAGTGCTTGGCACAGAGATGTACACACAGTAAGTGGTCAAAAACTTATTATTGATTGAACAAGGCAGTTCTGCTTCAAGGTCACACCTAGGGCAGGATACATCTGAAGCAGGGAGTTCAGAAGGCGCAACAAAAATGTTGTAAATAGTACAGGGTTCTTTAAGGCAGGCACTTGGCAAAACATTTTTGAAGTAGAAACCTGGGAATTGCTGGAGAGGGGTGCACAGTCAAGGAAATGTCTTTTAAACGGTAGCTGATTTCACGCAGGATCTGAAAACACGCATAACACAGTGTATGTTTTCTGCGCTGGCAGGCTTCCAGTTACCATCAGTAAATCCTGTGGCATTTGGAAAGACATCCAATGAGAGTTATGGATCATGGCCTCCCTTCCTGCTACTTTTCAAAAGGTAAGGTAGAGAATAAGAAAGGCTTCTGGGAACTTGGAGAACTGAGCATTACCCATTGGTATGGTATGTTACAAAACGCCAGTAGGGTGTTTTGTAGGGAGATATCGCACTGAGATATCGCACGCAAACTGGCCAGGTCAGTCTCCCTGTGTCAGTCTCCCCCTCACCCCTGCATCAGTCTCCCCCTGTGTAAGAGGAAGAAAGAGGGGCAGATAATGAATGAGTGTGCTTTGAGTTCTGCCATGATTCTTGCTTCAATCATGTGGAGTCTGGGAATTTTTGTCAAAATCATGGGAAGAGTACAAAACAAGCCAAAACAGTTTCTGTTTCCACATTCATTTGTGTGGAATCTCCACAGCACCTTGAATGTTAGCCCAGAGCACGGCATACATTCAGATGAGTTCCATCTCTTCACACTGAGTAAATCAATTTTTCATTTGAATCTTATCTATGCGTGTCTGACTTCACTAAGAAATTGTACTCTATTTCATTCAATAACATTGTATACTGTAGCAGATTATTTTCTTCAGGCCATTGCCAATAAGGACATGGGTTCTGTGTAAAATGCCGCACATCTCTCATGGCCTTAAAGGAAGGTTTTATTTGTGTTCTAAGAACACAGGAAGGCAGCCTCACAACTAGACATGGGAGGGAGGCTTGGGAGGAGGGAAGAAGGAAAGTTATCAATGACACATCAAGGATGGAGACTACCAGGCCGGCGTGAGCTGAACATGCAGCATGTGTGGGGCAGAGAGAAGCTGAAACCAAGGCATACCTAGGAGTTCAGTAAAGCACTATTTTCTTTAAAAACCAAGTTTAGGAATCTTCACTTGCTATGGAAGGCACCTTAGAGACTTTGTGCTTATTGAAGTATGTTTACCCATGTGCAGTCATGTTTATATGTACTTGCAGATAGAGAGCATCTTTAGATTTTATTTCTCTCACCTTTGAAATGAAAGGTTAATTGAATGTAGGTCTACAAGTAATGAGATCTCAATTTTAGTTACACAAGAAGAACACAGCGTAAGCTACAGGCTACTTTTCTTTGCAAATGTTCCGGTGGACAGACTTGTAGCAAGCCTAAATGAATCACTCTCTCTCTGAATAATAATAGATGTTCTTTTTCTTTTCTTTTTTTTAATCTTTATTTATTTCTGAGAGAGAGAGACAGAGTGTGAGCAGGGGAGGAACAGAGAGAGAGGGAAACACAGAATCCGAAGCAGGCTCCAGGCTCTGAGCTGTCAGCACAGAGCCTGACGCAGGACTTGAACTCACGAACCGTGAGATCATGACCCGAGCCAAAGTCGGACACTCAACTGACTGAGCCACCCAGGCGCCCCCGATAATAGATTATCTACTGTGTTTAACATTCATTGAATACAAACAGCTCCTATAGCTTTAAGAATTAACAAAATTAAATTTAGTACTAAAACATGTTATAGTTTCAAGTAAACTATAGGTGGGTTTTTGTGTGTGTGTGTGTGTGTGTGTGTGCAAACTTACTATTAAATTTTCACTTTTACAGTGAATAAGTGAAGACAGTTTTTACTTTGTATTAGGATTTTCCAAGGGACTGAGCAAGGTAAGGCCACCAGATAGGGGCCTGGGGATTTGTTCTATTAGGACTAAAGGAAGATCATACCGTCCCTATCTGAGAGGTGTTCTTAGTGACAGAAAGTGCTGTTATGAAGCTAAAACACACTTAGGATCCATGCAAAGCTCCACAAAAGCAGGAGAGAGCCAGCTCAATCCAGGAGTGGCCAAAGAATGCTGTCTACCACTGCTAAGTATCTGCTTACAGAAGATGTTCGCTGCTTCTCCTGTTCTTTCTCCCAGCTACTACTTGGAAGAATGAGGCCTTAGAAAGGAAGAGGGAGAATGATCCTAGAAACCAGATGACTCACATACACTACAAGATGTGGGAATGAGAGGCAGGAGATGGGAGAGGAAAGAACTGATCACGCTGCTATAAAGACTGCTCAATCAAGACCCCTAGAATCAAGATGAGGGATCTAGACGCCAGCTCTTGGAATCACACCTCTACTTCCCATCCTCAACAATGTCAAACTCTGCCTAAGACAAAAAGATATTTCAATTACTGTCTAAAGGCACCTCAAGAAGTATAGCCCTCAGAAAGAGATAATATAAAAGATTAGGGGTAGAAAACAAGGGAGGTCTTAGGAAGAGAGTAATGAGGTGGATAAGGCAGATCAGCAGTGTTGGGGTTAAGAACGGGAACTCTGAAATTAAACTGCTCAGTTTGGAATCTTCCACTATTAACTGTTTGACATCAGGCAAGCTGTGTGACACCTCTGTTCCTGAAGCTTCCTCATCTTGTAAAATGGGACTAATGTATTAGCCTCCTCATAGGGTTATTGTGAGGATTTACTGTATTAATATATGTAGAGCACTTAGAACAGCACCAGCCTATAATAAGGAATTCAGAAATGCTAATTTTTATTATCATAGCCTGTGAGAAGAAAAAAGTAACATCCCAAGAAAGATAAGATAGAAAAGAGTCATCTCACACCCTAGACTGAGATCTGGAGGGCCAAGTCTGTTCACAAGTATGTTGGAGAAAATGAGACTGGGGTGGGTGGAGGGCTTCCTGTTTTAGGGGCAGGTAAATTAGAATTGCAGACTGCTTTTGTATTTTGGACCAGGCTGTATCATCTCCTACACATCAGTGAACAGAAGTAGAGAAAAACACTATATTAAATACACTAAGCACTATTTGGTTTGTGATATTCGAGGTCATTTGTCACCTTGAGAAGCTTTTTCTTTGGGGGAAAGATTTGAGCATTGTTGCTGAAGGTACCAGACCTTTAGCAGTCACTTCTTTGAATACAGAGAAATAACTAACCTTGGCTGTATCAAGGCAATGAGTTTAGGATGATAATAGCCTCTCCCCAAGATGGTTGTGATGGCTATAAATCATATACAAAAACATTGTCATGTTACATAATCCTGGAAATTAGGTAAGATTCCCTGTTGAAACTCTTTGAAAAGAATCAAAGAGAAGGCTGAGTTGGTCTCTCATAGCACTTAAAAGACAGGGTTTTCAACATTTCCTGGTGGGGGAGAGGAGGAACTGGCGACTCAGTTTTTTGTTATTAGTTTTAAAACTAAGTGGGCATGAAAAGGTTGCTGGATCAAAAAAATCCAGGCATTGAAAAGTGATATATAAAGGTGATTCATCATTAAAATAAACAATGCAAGCTGGGCAAAATATTAATGTAAGAGTTCTAACACAAAACGTGAAGATTATATCCAGAAGGATATTGACTCTTAGAACCACATCTCTGTGCATGATTCTCCTGCATGTTTATGAGGATGAAGTACTTCCTGCTGGAAGGAAAAGGGGCACCTCTGTGGTGACAGAATTCTTTCAGGTTCACTTTCCAAACTCTGGCAGCTGAATGCTAAATGATACACTGATAAGCAAGTCAAGGTACATTTCTGCATTCTACACAGAGTGAGACTCTGTGTTTTCACTTATAGAGTCACTTATCTGACTGCTTGGTTCTGGTGAAGCCCCAGTTTCACACATAGAAATAATAGGAAAGTCCATAAGTGCTGCTTCCCACATAAACCTCTGCTTTCCCAAATGTATATGCAAAATTGTACGCTTACAATTTTGTTAGGGCAGTGGATCTCATGTTAAGTATTCTTACACACACACACACACACACACACACACACACACACACCACCAGGCCTGGAAAGGACCACTTTCCTCCCTGAACCCCAGCTCTACTCCTTCTTGTGATTATGTTCCCTTCTTCATAGGGTTCTCTCACTAACCTTTTCCTCTAAAATGTATAGTTATTAAATATTTCTTACAACCCAATTATGTTTATTTTTATAGCCAGACTGATCAACGTATAATGTTTGAAAGCATTCAAGGTCATTTTTCTGATCTTAATTTCCAAGGATAATGCTTTGATTTCTGTTATGTATTTAATGATACATGTAGAAATACTTTGTATTCTTGTCACATAGCAAAACCTCAAACATTTTCCTTGTGACTCGAGTCAGTGCTGTATTTTTAATCCTATTTTGGCTGAAATATGAAAATGACATTCAACTTGAGTCATTTTAAGTGATTATTTGTTATTTAAAGAAATAAGCACTCTTAAGTAATGTAAATTAAAAGACAGAAAAAAAGAAATTGATTTCAAAGTAGAATTGTCGTGACACTTTCCCCCTTTTTGAGGTAGTATGGCTCAACTTTTTCTTGATATTAATCAACAGATTAAAGTACCAGAGTTTTATACCACACACATCATGCACTGAGGCCTTAAAGAAAACTGTCCATTGTCTTTATCCGTCCATACTTCTGACTTAGCTGATTCTGAGACTTCTGTGTATTTCTGTGAGCTTTGGTGCTGATCTTGATGCCCCGTGAGTTGTTCCCCACAAGGGGTAGGAAAAGAGACAGTTTGGCATGTTGGCTATTCTTCCTCTTTTCTGTCCTTTACCAGTAAGTCTGGGTGGGCTAGGGGCTTGGGGAGGTGGGTAGGCAGACGGGTTCCTTGGGGCCTGACAGCAGCAGAACTGGGGTGGGGGGTAGCTCTCCTGTCTTTAGGGCCCAATGGGAAGTGCTAAGGATCTCTGAGGGGGCCCACTCTGCCTACCTCCCAAAAACTTAGCAAAAGGAGGCTTGGGAACATGTAGACACGTATTTATTTTTCAACATTAAACAAAAACAAAAACAAAAACAAAAACAAAAACAAAAACAAAAACAATCTGGGAGCACCTGGGTGGCTCAGTCAGTTAAGCATCCTGACTTTGGCTCAGGTCATGATCTTGTGGTTTGTGAGTTTAAGCCACGCATCAGGCTCTGTGCTGACAGCTGAGAGCCTGGAGCCTGCTTCAGATTCTGTGTCTCCCTCTCTCTCTGCCCCTCCCCCACTCACGGTCTGTCTTTCTCTCTCTCTCTAAATAATAAATAGAACATTAAAATATTAAAAATTAAATAAATAAAACCTAAAAAGCAATGTATTCAGGTGCTTTCTGGACACATTCCTTCTTTTGCTATTGAGATTGAGATGAGGGATTCAGAAAGAGAAGGTAGTAATCATTCTCCAGGGTATTCCCAGAAATTCCCATCTCCACACAGGGCACATTAAATTGTACAAGTCCTCTGAGCTCCATGCCAGGGTACTGGGTAACCAGAGGGGAGTGGGCACATGAGGAAGTGAAGAGAAAGACAACAGGACCAACCGAAGGAAAGTTAGGAAGAGGTGGGCAGTACCCAAAGGTGGCTATAGGGATCCATCTCCTCTCCTTGTTTTTTCAGTAAATCTTCATGCACACTAAACCTTATTTTTTTTTCATAGAAATATTTGAAAATATCCTAAGGAAATCATCATCGATATGCACAGAGATGCATCACAAGCTCGCTCCACTTTCAGATTGTATAAAGTGGTTCAAAATAAGCAACGAAGTATGTGTCTAACACTGGAGAGTTGACTTAGCAAATTATAGTGTACCTATATAAGAGGATATTATGCAAATAGTAACATGCATGTTGTGAATATATTTGGCAACATGAAAATATTTATGAAAAACAGTATTTCAATTTGATCCCATTTTAGTATAGAGTGTTCCATTTTCTACTCTGACATGCTAAGTCATCACTTCAATCCTCACAATAAGAAAAAGCTGAGCAAACTAAAAATCAACAACTTTTCTTGCAGCTGTTTTAGAATCGAGGTCACAGAGCAAACTGCTGCTCCAAAAACTGAAGTCAGATACCGAGAATCACAGGTTACTAGGAACAGAAGCCAGTCACTGGTAGGAACACACACTAATTAGCAAGTTGCCAGAGGCTCAGTGTGGACAGCTTGAGAATTAAAAACTCTGGGGCCCAGTCCTAGGAGACCCCCTCCCCGATACTTTTGTATATTTTACCTCCCAAGAGCCCTACCAGGCTCTCATGGTAAAGATCAGACAAAATTCCCTTCATGCTTCCAGCAGAGGGACAGGAAAAGTCTCCATTTTGAGATATGCCCAGAGAGCTATGTACTCCTTGACAAGCCCTAAACTCCAGGGAAACTATTTTAGCAGCAGCTAACTGATCTGGGAGAAGGGAAATACCCACCTCCATCCCTCTCTACCTCTCTAGCCTTTGACATAAAGAAAGAGAAATACCCATTTTCAGTCATCTCTAGCCTTCCTGTTTCACGTAAGGGAGGGAGGAAAGCTGAGGAACACTTCTGAAGTTGACAGCCTGGAGGTTCACTGAAAGATGGAGACCTAATTGGAAGTTATTGAATACTTTCCCTTCCTCCACACCTTAGCACCACATCAATGGAGCTACTGTGTTAGAATGGTGGATTGTACCTAAAGTAATTGAAAGACTCAAATCCTATTTTAAGGAGTCTAAAAAAACTCCAGAGATGACAGTGGAGACAAAAACAAGGGCACTATATCCATTAGTTGAAAAAGTTTCTGGAGGACTTAACAGTAGTTTTCTCTGGGTGATGAGATAAAAGATTGTTGTTTTTGAAATTCTCCCAGTATAATCTCATTTTTGGGGGAATTGTTAAGTGTCAATTAAAAAGTAAAATTGTCAGGAGTAATACATGACTGACTTTATAAGGATCATTTTGTCAAAAGCCAAAGAAATGGAAATGGGATGCTGAGGCAATGGTGGACCTTACTAGGCACTAGACTGAGGGCAGCCAGTGTGGAGTAGAGGGTACCTAAAGAGTTAGGTCAAAGAGAATAGACGCCCCCCCCACACACACACTATAAGGTGCTGAAAGCATAGAATAATCAAACCTCAATTACTCTGGGGAAATAAACTCTCATTTTTTGACAGAAATGAGCCATGTCACATGGAGTACTCTCTCATCAGCCCTTGTCCACAGGATCAGCATCTGGATAATAACGGACGTGAATTAGATGCTGAGATGCTTCCTGCTCTTAGGTCCTAGGATTCTAGCACTGATTCACAGAGAAGTCCATCACTAACTATTGGTGTTCTGTTGCCACCATAGCAAATTAGAATATAGACATTTGTGGAGGGTCATTATCTGCCCACAGTCTACCTTCTAGATCTGTTGCACATGCAAAATACATTCACCCCATCCCAAGCTGTCAGAAGGTCTCATCCCATTATACCATCAGCTTAGAATCCAGAATACCATGTAAATCTCGTCAGCTATGAGGTCCCAGATCTCATGACCTAAATGATCTAAATCAGCTGTAGGTGAGGCTCTGGGTGTCCCTTCTGGGATACAATTTCTCTCCATCTGTAGTCCCATGAAACCAGAAAACCAGTTATCTGCTCCCAAAGTACAATGGTGGGATAGGCATAGAATAACAATTATAGACACTAGGTTTGAAAGGGGAGAAAATGGAAGAAAAAAAACAAAGAGTCACCAGTCCCAAGCAATTTCTAAACACAGCCAAACTTCATTAGGTTATTAGGAATTCAAGAGTTGGATGCTTAACCAACTGAGCCACCCAGACATCCTGGGTGAGACATAGTTTAGCCCATAACAACCCCCTTCCTCCACATTCAAAGCTAGCATAGTTGAGTCCTTCTCATGTTGCCTATTTCCATCCCCCTGTTCTGCCTCCCTCTTCTGCTTTTATTAGAAATATAATTAGATTGGGCCCATTTGGATAATCTGAAATAATCTCTGTATCTTAAAGTAAACCAATTAGCAAACTTAATTCCATCTACAACCTTAATTCCCTCTGCCATGTAATGTGACATATTCACAGGTTCTGGGATTAGGGCATATATTGCTTTGGGGGCCATCATTCTTTCTACCACACTAACCAAGAATAGAGTCCACCCTACTTTCCAACACATACCTATTCTTAATTTTTTTTTATGTTTATTTAGTTTTGAGAGAGAGGCAGAGTGTGAGCGGGGCAGAGAGGGAGACATAGAATCTGAAGCAGTCTCTAGGCTCTGAGCTGTCAGCACAGAGCCCAATGCGGGGATCGAACCCATGAACTGTGAGATCATGACCTGAGCTGAAGTTGGATGCTTACTCGACTGAGCCACCCAGGCACCCCAGCACATACCCATTCTTTCATCTAAGGCCACTCTGGGCCAAACTCTTGGGGAAATTTTCTTTCTCTTCATATTTGTCCTCTTTCCACTGAGGAAAGGACTCTCGTTTCTACCCCACACAAAAGAGTAGGAGCAAGTTACCTCTGCCTCCTTCTCTACATGGGGATACATTCTTCCTCATTCTTCCTCACAGAAGCAAAACTTACCAGTCTGACTAGTCTGAATCTAGGACATCCATATGGCCAGGTTTGGGAAGGCTGGAGTTACTGTGTTGAGGGCAGAAACCAGACTTAATGCTTCCTCTTGCTCTTAGTGTATCATGGATCAACAGGCTAGGAAGTGTTCCTCTAGCAGAGGCATCCCTTCTCCAACTCTCCCATTTTCCCCTTTATTCTCTGCATCTAGCTTCACTGGTCCCCTTGCCTTTTGTGATAAGTAAGTGAAGAAATCAGTTTAGACTTGCCTCTACACCCTTCTGTCTTCTCTTCAGTGCAAGAGAAAAGAGCTGCACTTTGTCCTCAGGTCTGTCACGTTCTCCAATCCATTTTTTTTATCCAGAGTCCTATTTTGGCGTTATTAATTTTGTAAGTGCCCCCATAATCTTAAAGCAGGACTCTCTAGATAAACAGCACTTACAAAATTATTGTCACCCATATCTTCCTTCAGTTTGAGCACAAAATTCTCCTGTTGATGTCTGTTAGTCAGCCTTTAGAGAGAAGGAAAAATAGCATCTTGAAACTCAAATAAGACCACCTGTTTCCCTCTAGTAATGCTGCTGTATGGAGCGCAGAGGTTTATTTGAAGTATTCTAGGGTTATCTGCAGGATTGTTTGACCAGGAGGCTGATATAGAGGATCCCCATCTGCCCCAACCTTAAAAGCTCAATTTTTATCAGTCTGAGTTTCACTGAAGCTTTTAGTTGAATAAGATTACCTAGTGCTAAAATCACTGTGTGAATCCATCACATTGACATTAGTAAATGACCCTGTTGTGATATCAGTAAAGGTTGGTACACATTATATGGCATTCAACTTTTGGTACTTGTCAGCAAGAGCAGTGCAGAAGATTGTATTCAATTTGAAATAAAAGAGTTTATAAAATATCAAAATTAATAATATATCAAAAATCATAGTTTGGTAGACATATGTTCTTGTTGCAGCTCATTACTCAGTCTCCCATCTTCTGCTAACAGTACTGTGATTTTGCTCTGCCCCATCATTTTTGCCCCAACTTTATGCCATGTGCTTCAGGCAGGGCTTCACATCTACTGCTAGGGTAATTATGGGGTTCAAGTCTGTCCAATCTGCACATCTAATTCTTTAGCTACAATGATTGGGGGTAGGAATAGGCATGTGATGAATGAGACAATGAGATTCAATGAGACTTTTTTTTTTTCCCCAGAGACATTGGAGGAGAGGTACTGTATCTTTCCTATTGTCTTGGACCTGAAAGGATATAAGTGTAAAGCTCCTAGTAGCCATCTTGCCACCATGAGGAACATGAAGACTAGCAAGGCTAGAGGACAGGGTCATAACAGCAATTCATCTGAACTGCTGAAACCAAACTTGCTTACAGTTAACCCACCCCTTGAGCTATTCAGCCAGGAAAGGCAATGAAGTTCCTATGGTTTAGCTGGTATGAACTGAGTTTTCTATCTTTTGAATCAAAAGAGACCTCACTCTTGACTAGCTACCAAGTTTTATGTTCTATAATAACAACTTAAACCCATATCTAAAGAATTCTAATTGTTTTCTGAAATACAGACATAGCTTTAATTGTCATTACACAGATATGTAATACAGAAGACAATGTCAAATGTATATATAGTTTAAGAGATGATGTATAAGTATGCCAAATGATTAAATATGTGGATTTTCCCCTTACATAGAAAGCTTAGTGCATATTAGAGTCTCATTTTCTCCGAGAAACTCAGAGCTCCCAACAGAGCTGCTCCTGTGAATATTCTGTTTGTTTGGGGAACTACAGAAATACCCTTTCTCTCAGTGTAGTATCTCCACAGGTTGCTTTGCCTCTTAAAATGCAGATAAGTAACACAACACATTAGAATCAATGTCTTTATTATCCTCTCATATAATTGGGGAAAAGTAAGAATCAAATAACTAAATAATTTGTTGTTAATTATCACCTTGTTGTTAATGGCAAAGGGGAGTCCACATCTCTGGATTTCTGCTCTAGGATGTATCTTTTCCCTCAGCCCCTGATGCAGGCATGACCATTATTTACTTATCACTTAAACTTTTAACATCAGAATAGAAATAATAAGTTTGATTGGGACCAAATTAATACCTTCAATACATTTCTGTGTTAGCAAACCAGTCTTTTTAGGACAAAGCTAGCTGTACATGAAATTAACCATACATAGCATGGCCACAAGTGACCTAAGTGAATGACTTTTTTTTTTAATGTTTATTTATTTTTGAGAGGGAGAGAGAGACAGAGCATGAATGGTGGAGGGGCAGAGAGAGAGAGAGAAAGACAGAATCTGAAGCAGGCTTCAGGCTCTGAGCTATGAGTACAGTGCCTGACATGGGGCTTGAACCCACGAACCATGAGATCATGACCTGAGCCAAAGTTAGACGCTTAACCGACTGAGCCACCCAGGCACCCCATGAGTGGCTTTTCATTCAAGGAAGTTCACTTAGTGCCAGAATTCTATATAGTCACACCTGAAAGGCCTACTGTTACATGATATGATGACTATCAGAGGAGTCTGCCTTTCATATGTCATGTAAAAACCACTCCAAGGGGCGCCTGGGTGGCTCAGTCGGTTAAGCATCCGACTTCGGCTCAGGTCATGATCTCACAGTCTGTGAGTTCGAGCCCCGCGTCAGGCTCTGTGCTGACAGTTCAGAGCCTGGAGCCTGTTTCAGATTCTGTGTCTCCCTCTCTCTCTGACCCTCCCCCGTTCATGCTGTCTCTCCCTGTCTCAAAAATAAACATTAAAAAAAAAACTAAAAAAAAAAAAAAAGAAAGAAAGAAAAGAAAAGCCCACAGCTAACATCATCCTCAATGGGGAAAAACTGAGAGCTTTAAAAAAAAAAAAAAAAAAAAAAAAAACACTCCAAAACTTAATGCCATAAATAAGGCAACAACAATTGTATTATATCTAGTGATTTTTATGCACCAGGAATTCAGTGCAATTCTTCTGCTGTACATGACTTGGACTGAGTCACAGGCTGCTGGCAGGTCTGGAGAATCCAAAATGTTTTCCTTCACATGCCTTCCTCATGCCTTAGTGAGGATGTAAAAATGGTGAAGCTGTCTCCAGACTCTCTCTCTTTAGCTGCTATTATGGGTTTTGTGTTATGGATTTCAAGTCTCCCTAAATTAAAAGTCCCTATTTGGAGATGGGGTCTTTATAGAGGTAATCAAGTTAAAATGAGGCCATTAGGATGGGTCCTGATCTAATATGATTGGTATCCTTATAGGAAGGGGAAATTTAGACAAGAGACATGCATACAGAAAAGATGATGTGAGAGACAGGGAGAAGCCAGCTGTCTGCAAGCTAAGGAGAAGGGTCTGGCACAGATTCTGCCTCACAACCCTCAGAAAGAAACAACTGTGCCAATACCTTGACTTGGGACCTCTAGCCTCCAGAAAGGAGAGACAATAAATTTCTGTTGTTTAAGCCCCCCAGTCTGTGGTACTCGGTTACAGAAGCCCTATGGTTCTCAAAAAGTGGCTCAGGACTCTATAAAGTCCAAGGGGAAAACTATCTGAGGTAGGGCCCAGACCTGACATAGAGTTACTTCTGCTGTAGTTTCATGGCCAAAGCAATCACAGCATATCTCAGGTTTGTGGGAGGAGAAAGAGACCCACCTTCTGATGGAAGGAATGTCAGAGAATTTTTAGTTCTTTTCAATCTGCCATAAAAGTGGACGGATAGGATCTAATGAGAGTTCTGACTTTAGGGAACTGATTCCAACAAGAGCATCTGTTCTTATTTTGGTAAGAAATTGTAAGCTATGCATATCCTTACTAAGCTTATAATGTTTCAATCCCCGTAAACGCACATCTTCTCATCAGTGACTGGGATTCAGATAAAACAAACCCGCAGACTTGATTCTCTTATTAGTCACAGACTTTCAGGCAAGTCTTCCAGTGAGGGCCCACGTTTGGGGGTAGGGTAACATTGAACCCCAACTGGAAGGGTTTAGAAAACCTGCTTCTGGGCTCAAGCCAGCCTGTAACAAGCTGAAGTACCTTGGGCAAATTAACTTACCACTTTGCACTTCAGTTTCTTCATTAGGAAAAAGAGAACAAGGTCATCATGAAGGCCTCTTCCATCTATGAAATTGTATGATGCTTGACTAATTTTTTTTGCTCCATAATAAGTATTTATTATTACAGAGAAATTAAAATTTGCATAAAGGCATTTCACTGAATTTTTTAAAAAGTTTGCGTTCACAATTCCTCCAACTAACTGCATCTTTGAAGAGTTGTGTTATCTACTACCTTAGTTCATTTTAAAGATTTGTAATCTACTTTATCTGTTATACTGTGCCTGCAAACTAGAATGTCCTCCCAACTATTTTAGTTCCAAGCTTCCTTGCTGAGGCTTGAAAACAGAGGACTAATTGGGGCAAACTGTGCCAGGAACTTTGACCATATGCTACTTGTCCATTAAACTCAGAACAAAGAGCACACATTGACTTCACAGCTCATGTGTAATGAAGGTGTCTCTGAAACTGCCCTTGCCAGGAACTGTGACTCATAGATAAAAGATCCTCTGGGTAGTGAACTCTCCCCAGAGCCATCCCATCACAGAGAGAGAATGCTTTTGTAACACCCACATACCTTATTTTTTATGCTACACATGGCATTTTAAGCTTCCACTTGTAAAGAGTCATTTTCAAGCTCAGAGGTCAGATGTGCTGAATAAAACAGGTTATCAATTTAATGGGAACTAGTGTTTGAAATACTTTCCTACTTTGGTAAATTCTCTGAGCCCTGTAAGAGCCTGTAACAGGTCTAATGGAATGACCTCTTTAAACCACCAAAAGCTCATTTACACACTCCTTGTAACTGATCCTTTAGTTCAAGACTTCTTTGAGCAATTGCTTTCTTTGTGCTAAGCTTCAGAGCATACATTCTATCAAAGCAATTTAAAAGGTCTGACGTTTGTGAAGAAAATCAAATTCAGGAATCTCTCTGCCGACTTCATGGTCAATATTCTGTTTGAAAACGGCAGAAAGCTTATCAATGAGATGTGAGTGTTGTGCTTCCTTTAGGAGATTAAGGAATAGAGCTATTTATCTGTATTTTACCCAAGCACCTATATCCTGCCTATGGATTTCCTGATGACAGAAGGAGATGGTTTCATAAAAAGAGCAACATGATTCATGATCCTAATTTCACATCTCTTCCCCCATAGCTCTCTAATTAATATGTTTAAACTTCCCTTTCTTCTTCATATCAGTGGCATTATGCATTTTCTGGGTGAAGCTTAAACACTGATGAGAGCTCAGCAAGTAAGGGCCTTCTTTTATACATAGAAGTCATTTTCCATAAAAGTCTGTCCCATCATTTTCCTGCCTTAACCCTAAACCACAACCTATGCACAATGTTCAATAAGGTCAGGCTAAAGATACTCCAAACAGTTCACAACAGTTTGTCAGGGTTATACTCTTTTCTATCCAATTTGTGCTAGTTCCTTTTTAATTACATTTAGCTCTCGAATTTATTCCTGCCACCTTCTGTCCCCAGAACTTCATTTTTGATTTTGCTTTCCCTGTGTTTGACACTGTATGGTTCTTAGTTTTGGTTCACCTTTATATTTGTGGGATTTTTTTTTTTCTCAAGGCAACATATTGTACACCAATTGATTCCAGCTTCAATCCTCTGGGTTCAAAGTCTTGGTCATGGTTCCTTTGGCCAGCAAATTATATATTCCTAGTGTGTTGGGAAGAGGGATTTAGCAACAGTTTTGCACAGAAGAGCATTCTCATGTGCCCACCCTCCAAGTCTTTGACACTTCATCTGCACTTCTTCTGTCAGCCAAATTTAAAGGCTGCATTGACACAACAATATGATGACAGTCTGGGTTTTATCTCTGGGCTGGAGAATCAGAGCAAAGATTGCTTCTTACTGTGATACCTAGCGCATTAATGTAGAGGATACTGTTGGCTGCTGATAGCTCAGCACTGATTTCCTCTGGGAATTTCCCTCTGGCTGAAGGAAGCTGTCTTATCCGGATCATGCTTCTTTCTGCTACAGAGGCATCCCAAATCCTATGCGTGGTTGATTTGGGGATACAAGACCCAGCCTCCTTCCTTCAAATTAGAACAACTCCCAAGGGCTATTCCAGCTTAAAACCACCCCTAAGTCTCTATCGTGGCTACCTTACATTTCTGCTTCTCCCTCTGCCCAATCCTGTTTCCTTTGCTCCCTGGTAGGTGTTGTTCCCTTTGAGGAACACTCTGATAAAACCTTTACACAGAGCTCTTTATTGGAGTCTATTCCTAAGACAGTGGGATCTTTTTCTGCAATTTAATGTTAATTTGGGCTGTTTCTGAAAACCACCATTTCCATAGGACATGGCATCTTATATAAATTCATATGTCAGTGTAATAACAACGGAATAAGTATCATCACAGATATGAACAACCAGTGTTGATAAGCAAACATGACTGGAAAAGAGCTGTAATTACATGCTTTATATAACATCAAGACTACAACAGAATATATAATTAGCTGCCTAGTGTCTTTGGTATTGAAGTTACCAATCTAAGTGATTGCATTGTGAATAAGTCTCAATAGGCAACCTCTTAAAACAAAGAATCCTCAGTTTTCCATAAAAACATATCAAAAACATGTTTAACAGTTTAGTTGTTTCAGTACAAGGAGCAAGACACAAGTGAGGACTCTTACCACTAAATATAACAAATAAACTTTTCCTTTTTAAAGTTAGAAACTAGTTCAAAACCAAAAGGAAATTGAGCTGGTAACTTGTTTTTAAACTCCACACCATATTTGGAGAATAAGTGTGTGCATTTGGGGCAAGTGTAGGGATTCAGGTGTAGAAATTTTTTTTTAACTTTTTTTTAATGTTTATTTATTTTTGAGAGAGACAGAGACAGAATGTGAGTGGGGGAGGGGCAGAGAGAGAGGGAGACACAGAATCCGAAGCAGGCTCCAGGCTCTGAGCAGTCAGCCCAGAGCCTGACGCAGGGCTTGAACTCATGAGCCATGAGATCATGACCTGAGCCGAAGTCGGATGCTCAACTGACTGAGCCGCCCTGGCACCCCCAAGTATAGAAAATTTTACAGAAAATAGTTGTGTGCTCTCTTGGTTTTATAAATTTTAAAATAGAATACCAGTATTTCATAACCCCACCACACACACAGAGTGAAAGCCCCCATCTAATTATGCCTGTGCATGACTTGTCTCTTTCAGTTTCCCTATCTGTAAAACGGAGATAAGAATATTTACTTTCCTCATAAGTGTGTTGAAACGATGGATTTCCTAATGTGCATAATATGCTTTGAAGATGAAAAGCTTCATATAAATGCGACATGTTATTATTGTGCCTAAATTTATGAGGTATCACAGGTGCATAATTCCAAAGCATACACTAAAGCTAAAATTCATCATGAATAATCTTTAAGGTTGTAAACCTGAATTAAATATAAAGGTAAAAGACAACCTTCTGCACATGAAACACAGATGATATTGATTTTGTTCAGATTTTCCTTGTACATAGGTTGGTTATATCTTACAACTAGATAAAGAGTGAACTAGGCATAAATTAACTTTTAAAAACAATGTGATGATCAGTTTTCAAAGCTTTGTCTGTTCCCAGCAAAAGTCTCAATGATAAAGGTTTAATAAAAGAGTGTCTCTTTTCATTTATTTTGTGACTTAGGGAATTGATTGGTACAGCATTAGGATTTCACTCCAACTCATCAACAATAAAATTTTGGCAAAGACGCATATGGCTGAACATTTTTGATCCTTAAATGCTCTCTTCATTGCCAAAAAAAGTCATAATTTTGTTCAATATACTGCTTCTGCCTCAGGAAAAATAAATCCTATTATGACGGTGGAAGCCTTGTTGAAATTCTCCTGGGTTCATAATCAAAGTGACTTTTGTATATTTCCTGACTCTGTGCTACAGTGATGTATTTCAAGGTCAGATGAGAGATGCATTTTTGCTTAATTTGTGGCATATGACATTTTATGCCAGGCAGCTATCTGCCTGGATTATTGTCTCTTTATCCTTGGCTGGGTCCGCATATCCAGGGGGACCTGGACTCAAAAGCCAAAGCACAAGCCCAGCACGAATGTCAGTGGCAGGCACCTTTCTGGCATATTCCTCATCTCTGTGCTGGAGGCGGGCCTTGACTCTCATCTGCCTAAAGAGAGTTAAAGAGGCTCAAGATAAGAAAGATTTGTCTTTTTTAAACTTTCAGTTTTGGCTGTTTTAAATGCAAGTGTTTGGGGAAGTGGGTAGTCTTTTCTAGACACAGTGAAGAAAGGTCCCACTGAAGACTCCTGTGAAAGCAGGAGTCTTGCTTCATTTCACTATTAAGGAATTGTCATCAGGTATAATCAATCTCTGGTCAGGGGGATGTTCAGATCAGTGATGCATATACCTGACTTACAGTGAAAAGTATTGGTCTCTCTCTTAAGAGTAGTATTAATTGAAGTGTGAGGGCTGCTAGCTAGCACAATAGACAAAACCATTTACTAAGATAGGGTTTCATTGCCATGAAGGCTAATGCTTGTCTGGAAAGGATGGAATTACCTCCATGCTCACTGGGAGCATCAACTCTATATTATAAAGTACTTTAAGGAAGTTCAAATGATAATAACATGAAAGTTAAAGGCTTTTTTTTTTTTTAAATAAAGGATTGGTTTGGTCAGGGGAAAGCATAACTATTTACTTTGAAAGCTGCTTTTTTAGAGCAAAGTCAGAGGTGGTTATTCATTCCTTTATTCATTCAGCTTATTTTTATATTGGATAGGTCCTTTGTGTCACGACTATGATCCATGAACAATACAAAGAAAACCAAAATGAAATCTCTGCTTTTCAAAATGTTGTCTAGTGGAAGGAATCAAATAGCAGAGGGGGTAAAAAAGTTTGTGGCTATCCGTAGTGCAGGTCATTTTATATCTTGGTTAGAATGGATTTTCTGGAAATAGGTGAGGAAAAGGAGGCAAGAAAGAAGGAAGGAAGGGATGGAAGGTGGGAGAGAAAGGAAGGAAAAATTAAACAGCCTAACTTTCCTTATAATACAAAGCAAAATCTCAAAATCTCATTGTTGTTACAGTAAAAGATGATTTTACTGTTAGAAATTCAGGATAGGTGCTGGAGAGTCCAAAGTGTCCACATCTACAGCCTTCGGACTTTCCACTCCTGCCACGGCTGTCTGTTTGGAGAGGCTCCTGAACTGCTTCTCTGTCCTTATTCACACCTCTGATGAATCAACTGAAATTGAGGGGGATCCAATTCTAAGAGGACCTTTCAGACAGATCTAATTTTAAAACATATATTATTATAGGACATTTTATTTTCAAACCAAGATACTTTTTCATATAAACATTTCATTTACATGGAGGAAATGAGAACTCGTTTAAATAAATCATATATATTTTCTTGAACCTAATAGAATAAATATTATTCTTGGATTTTTAAAATATCAAAAATGAATAGAATACAACAGACCATCTTGTCAAGTACCCACCAATAAAACAACCAATTTTGTAAGAAAAATATTTATCAGAGTTGACATCATTTTTGGGTGTCCTCTGTATTTTCCTTTATTTAAAATGGAAATTTTGAAAAGAAAGGGCCATGAATATCTATGATGATTTTGCTTTACAACCTATAAATACATAGAGCTTGGATGAATAAATCATTAAGAACATCTCACCATTCTGTTACTTACATCACGGTCAACTTCTCCCATGTCAAGAGATCTAGGTCATCCTCCCTCCTCCACCTTCTTCTATCCATTCCCACTCCCATTCCCCCACCATCGCTAACCCCTAAGCCAGGTCCAGCCCTGACTGCACATTAGAATCCTGTGAGGAGATTTTAGAAAAATCTGATACCTGGGTTCCACCCCAAAGTTTTAGATTTGATTAAACTTTGTGTGTGGCCCAGGCACTGGTGTATTTTTAATATCTGCTTGATTCTAAAATGTAGCCAGTGTTGAAAAACCTCTGTCCTAAACCTACTTCCACTGGTCCTTTGGAACTCAGTCTGTTATCATAAAATCCCCTGTGTGCCTACTACCTCTTTGAAAGTTTCTTTGTTCTTGCTCTGACAGTCACCAGGCTGCTTCCTGACAAGACTGCTTCCTCTTCAGGCTTTACTCCCTCCTTAAACCTGCAGCATCTCTCCTTACCCTCAGCTGATGACCTTGACTAGATTATTTCTCAGCTTAAAGAAAATAGCAACCAGAGGGAAATCTCTCATCTTACCATCTCCTTGGACCTGGGCCTGTCACTGCCTTCCCTGCTGGTAAATAATTGAGCTGGCCTTGCTGGCACTAGCTTCTCACCTACCTAGGGACGTAGCTGCAGTTAACTCCTCTCTCTTCTGTCACTACACTTGCCATGCCTGCTAAGTTATTCCCATTGACAGGGATGATATTCAAATAATATCGGCATAAGACGTAATCTCAACGCAAGCACTGATGTATCCTTATGGAAGTGACTGGAACAACCAGCATTCCGGGTGAATATCATCTGTTTGCCCATGACAGAGTTGGCCTGTTTCAATGTCACTCACTCTAATAAACACATTCCCTTGATGGCACAGACCCTCTAATGACCATCTTCCTCTGCTCCTTTTATTGCAAAATTCCTCACATTGTTGTCTCTACTAACTGTCTCCTCATCCCATTCACTTTTGCACTTTATCCTGTTAGGCCATCACCTTGTGCTCCCAGTAGAACATCTTTTATTGAGGGCACCAGTATTCTCCATGCTGCCCAGTGCCAGGGTCACTTGCCAGGCTTCACCTGACTTAATATCTCAGCAGCATTGGCAATTACTCTCTGTTCCCTGAAAAACTTGCATAATGAACTTATGATTAAATTGATACCTTTGTACTTATGTAAAATGTCAGTTGATATGTCATAACATTATTTTGTAGGAACAATGAAGACAACTGGTTCAAAGCTTAAAATATGTGAAGACCCCTTCAAAAATGTCAAACCATGAAATAATGCTTCTTAATGAAATTATGTTGGTTAAGGCACAACCATTTGATTTTTACTACTGAAACAAATAAATGCATCCAAAAATCTGACTGTAGGACTGCAATTGTGTAAAATAACTAGAAAATTGTTTACTTTTGTGTTTGGAGAGTCATGAAATGTCTGTCTAAATTGATGGAAATAAAAATTTAAGTATGTCTCAAGTAGAACAAAATATGGAAGGAATATTCCATAATTCAACTTAAGACATATTAGACTTTTTTTTAATAAAAGGGTAATAGTTTGACATTCTAAACATTAGGGCCAGAGTATGCTAAATTATTACGGGTTTACTGAAAGAAAATATTATAGAAATCCTGTGCCTTGGAACGCCTGTGCAAAGTCATGATAGTTAAAGTTTCTATCATGGCTAAGGTGAAAGGCCCGGTCTTCCATAACAAGGAGGTAAACTAAACTCCATGAGACATATACAACCCCAATGTGATTGGCCCTGGTAAGCTGCTTCTCTTCTTTCTCTACTTGCATCTTAAAAGTGGCTTTGCACTTCAAAACAGTTCTAGAACCATATTCAATTTGATATATGTTAAAAAGAGGCAGTTTCGGGGCACCTGGGTGGCTCAGTCTGTTAAGCCTCCGATTCTTGGTTTCGGCTTAGATCATGATCTTGTGATTTGTGAGTTCAAGCCCTGCATCTGGCTCTGTGCTGTCAGTGCAAAGCCTGCTTAGGATTCTCTCTCTCTCCCTGTCTCTCGGTCTCTTCCCCGCTCTTGCTTGCACTCTCTCTCAAAATAGATAATGAAAAACTTAAATAGAAAAAGTTAAAAAAAAAAGGCAGTTTTTTTTCCTAGAGGTTCCATAAGGATGTGAGGAAAAGAAGTCTTATTATATCTTCCACAGCAGAACTTAATAAAATCTCCTTTGAAATGTGTCCCTTGTTTCCCAGAAAGTGGGTCTCTCTGGCCAGTCTCCTTTCTTCTCTCTCTCTCTCTCTCTCCCCCAAACAAAGGTTTTCAAAGCTCTTTGTTGGTTCTCTCTCCTTCAACTTTGAGAACAACAGTGGTAGCCACACAGTAGCTAGCCCCTGACCCCTTAGTATTCCTCAGATACATCCATTGAAGGTTTCATTGCCTTCCCCACATGGTTCTTCAAGGTATAGAAATGACACTCTACTGCTAAGAAAATTAACTTGTCCTCTAACACTATACCACCTTAATGACTTGTGCTAAATTGCTAACATTTTACAAGAAGAAAAAACTGAGCTTACTTCAAGTAAGACTCAATAAATTAACACAAACTTTTCCATTCACAGTTGTCATGAAGGGGCTCTTCACTTGAAGTGTGGAATAAGTTTGTACGGGACTGTTTTTGGGCAGGACAATCTGGACTTAAAACTGTGCTGTAAGTAGGAGCTAAAAGAGCTATTTTCACTAAAAAGACATTCACAGTGCAAAATGTAATTTAAAAGGGGTTGAGAGGTATTCTTTCCACTTTTGTGAGGAGTGCAGAATTAATTGCTTCAGAGTCTGGAGGACTCCTGAGAACAAAACATCAGTTTGGCACCTGAAGGCCTCAGGACATCAGCGGTAGAGTTCTGTAGGCTGATGGCAAAGTGACGGGTGGTAAGGAAACGTCGGTGAGCACAGCAGTGCCTGGAAAAGGAGATGAGATGCAGTGGAGTGGTGGAATCAGCATTCTTTTCTAGGCCCTGGAAATGTAGCAAGGCATTTATGGCCTTGGTCCTCTGCTAGGTGCTGGGCATTACAAGAGAACAAGGTCCCAGTCCCTGGCCCTCCCAGGGGCAGAGTAAAGTGACAAAAATGGGCACCAAACAAATAATAACACAAATGATTTCTTAATTTTAATTTCAATAAATAGTCAAAAGAGAAGTACAGGGGCTATGAAGATATATACAATGGAGAAAACTAATTCAGTTTGGAGCATCAATTGTAGAGGCCTTAATGGGAGACATGGCCACAAAGAGACCAGAGCTAGAAGACAGAACAAAACCACCACTCTTGGTAGATGAGTGGATTTGATTGTGGGTACATGCGACATTCCAGCTGTGAAGAGAGGGTTTGCTCTGGCAAAAGAGCAGTGAAATATGTGTCACTGTACTAATGATTTTAAATTTAACCTCAAATTTAGATAGCTTCACAGTGTTCCTTATGTATCCTGTTATAAAACATAAGAGGGATATTTGGGTCCCAGTAATGAGAGGTCTTTAACTAGATACAAAATCCTGATCCTAACAAGTAATAATATAGATCAGGCATCTGTCTTAAAACAACTTTAGTAAGTCATATTATGATGGATATGTTCATCTTTTCATATATTCTTGCATAGATACTCAGTTTTTTGAAGTTATAATGAGTAAATATAAACCAACCATAACTTAGATACTATGGTCATTCTACCGATATCTGTTCTATTCTGTCAAATGCAAGATGTTAGAAATAGAGGGGCACCTAGGTGGCTCAGTCGGTTGGTTAAGCGTCCAACTTCACCACAGGTCATGATCTCACACTCCATGAGTTCGAGCCCCGTGTCAAGCTTTGTGCTGACAGTTCGGAGCCTGGAGCCTGTTAGGATTCTGTGTCTCCCTCTTTCTCTGCCCCTCCCCTGCTCATGCTCTGTCTCTCTCTGTCTCAAATAAATAAATAAAAATATTAAGAAAAAATTGTAAAAAAAAGATGATAGAAATAGAAGTGACCTTTGAAAGCCAGTCAACCTTACATTTTGTTAGGAATAGAAGCCCAGATAGTTAAATGATTTCACAGTATCAGTAACCAAATTAACATGATTCTGCTCCTTGGTGAGTTACAGAAAGAAACTACATCAAGTGGAATTGTCACAGAAAGGAAACGTTATTTGCAGCAAATAAAGAGACCACAGGGAATAACTTCCAAAGCCATGACTCCCTGAACAAGGGTGAATATGTTCCTTTTAGGGTTAGGATGAATATTTAGAAAGGGCAGCCTTGTCATCATATGTAGAAGTGGGCATAATATCAAACATGCGCCTTAAGCATTGAAATCTCCCTTCAGACGTAACTTGAATTGATCTTCTGCACAACATATCATAGTGAAACTGGCAAAATACAAGGATAAAGAGAAAATTCTGAAAGCAGCTAGGGATAAACGTGCTCTAACATATAAAGGGAGACCTATAAGACTAGTGACGGATCTCTCTACTGAAACTTGGCAGGCCAGAAAGGAATGGCAGGAAATGTTCAATGTGATGAACAGAAAAAATATGCAGCCGAGAATCCTCTATCCCCAAATCTGTCATTTAGAATAGAAGGAGAGATAAAGGTCTTCCCAAACAAAAACTGAAGGAATTCATCACCACTAAACCAGCCCTACAAGAGATCCCATGGGGGATCCTGTGAGGCAAAGTACCAGAAACATCGCTACAAGCATGAAACCTACAGACATCACAATGACTCTAAATCCATATCTTTCTATAAGAATGCTGAATGTAAATGGACTAAATGTTCCGAGCAAAAAACGCAGGGTATCAGAATGGATAAAAAAACAAGACCCATCTATTTGCTGTCTACGAGAGACTCATTTTAGACCTGAGGACACCTTCAGATTGAAAGTGAGGGGATGGAGATCTATTTATCATGCTACTGGAAGTCAAAAGAAAGCTGGAGTAGCCATACTTATATCAGACAAACTAGACATTAAATTAAAGGCTGTAACAAGAGATGAAGAAGGGCATTATATAATAATTACAGGGTCTATCCATCAAGAAAAACTAACAGTTATCAATGTCTATGTGCCAAATACGGGACCCCAAATATATAAAACAATTAACTCACAAACATAAGCAACCTTATTGACAAGAATGTGGTAATTGCAGGGGACTTTAATACCCCACTTACAACAATGGATAGATCATCTAGACACACGGTCAATAAAGAAACAAGGGCCCTGAATGATACATTGGATCAGATGGACTTGACAGATATATTTGGAGCTCTGCATCCCAAAGCAACACAGTATACTTTCTTCTCAAGTGCACATGGAACATTCTCCAAGATAGATCACATACTGGGTCACAAAACAGCCCTTCATAAGTATAAAAGAATTGAGATCATACCATGCATACTTTTGGACCACAATGCTATGAAACTTGAAATCAACCACAGGAAAAAGTCTGGAAAACCTCCAAAAGCATGGAAGTTAAAGAACACCCTACTAAAGAATGAATGGGCCAACCAGGCGATTAGAGAAGAAATTTAAAAATATATGGAAACAAATGAAAATGAAAAGACAACAATCCAAAAGCTTTGGGATACAGCAAAGGCAGTCCTGAGAGGAAAATACATTGCCATTCAGGCCTATCTCAAGAAACAAGAAAAATCCCAAATACAAAATCTAACAACACACCTAAAGGAAATAGAAGCAGAACAGCAAAGACAGGCTAAATCCAGTAGAAGAAGAGAAATAATAAAGATCAGAGCAGAAATAAACAATATAGAATCTAAAAAACTGTAGAGCAGATCCATGAAACCAAGAGTTGGTTTTTTGAAAAAATAAACAAAATTGATAAACCTCTAGCCAGGCTTCTCAAAAACAAAAGGGAGATGACCCAAATAGATAAACTCATGAATGAAAATGGAATTATTACAACCAATCCCTCAGAAATACAAGCAATTATCAGGGAATACTATGAACAAACTGGGCAACCTGGAAGAAATGGACAAATTCCTAAGCACCCACACACGTTCAAAACTCAAACTGGAGGAAATAGAAAGCTTGAACAGACCCATAACCAGCGAAGAAATTGAATCAGTTACCAAAAATCTCCCAACAAATAAGAGTGCAGGACCAGATGGCTTCCCTGGGGAATTCTACCAGACATTTAAAGCAGATATAATACCTATCCTTCTCAAGCTATTCCAAAAAATAGAAAGGGAAGGAAAACTTCGAGACTCATTCTATGAAGCCAGTATTACTTTGAATCCTAAACCAGACAGAGACCCAACAAAAAAGAGAACTACAGGCCAATATCCCTGACGAAATTGGATGCAAAAATTCTCAATAAGATACTAGCAAATCGAATTCAACAGCATATAAAAATAATCATTCACCATGATCAAGTGGGATTCATTCTTGGGATGCATGGCTGTTTCAATATTTGCAAATCAATCAATGTGATACATCACATTAATAAAAGAAAAGATAAGAACCATATGATCCTGTCAATTGATGCAGAAAAGTGTTTGACAAAATTCAGCATCCTTTCTTAATAAAAACCCTCGAGAGAGTCGGGATAGAAGGAACATACTTAAAGATCATAAAAGCCATTTATGAAAAGCCTACAGCTAATATCATCCTCAATGGGGAAAAACTGAGAGCTTTCCCCCTGAGATCAGGAACATGACAGGGATGTCCACTCTCACTGCTGTTGTTTAACATAGTGTTGGAAGTGCTAGCATCAGCAATCAGACAACAAAAGGAAATCAAAGGCATCAAAATTGGCAAAGATGAAGTCAAGCTTTCACTTTTTGCAGATGACATGATATTATACATGGAAAATCCAATAGATGCCGCCAAAAGTCTGCTAGAACTGATACATGAATTCAGCAAAGTTGCAGGATACAAAATCGATGTACAGAAATCAGTTGCACTCTTATACACTAATAATGAAGCAACAGAAAGACAAATAAAGAAACTGGTCCCATTCACAATTGCACCAAGAAGCATAAAATACCTAGGAATAAATCTAGCCAAATATGTAAAAGATCTGTATGCTGAAAACTACAGAAAGCTTATGAAGGAAATTGAAGAATATACAAAGAAATGGAAAAAACATTCCATGCTCATGGGTTGGAAGAATAAATATTGTTAAAAAGTCAAAACTACCCAAAGCTATCTACACATTCAATGCAATCCCAATCAAAATTGCACCAGCATTCTTCTCAAAGCTAGAACAAGCAATCCTAAAATTTGTATGGAACCACAAAAGGCCCTGAATAGCCAAAGTAATATTGAAGAAGACCAAAGCAGGAGTCATCACAATCCCAGACTTTAGCCTCTACTACAAAGCTGTAATCATCAAGACAGCATGGTATTGGCACAAAAACAGACACATAGACCAATGGAATAGAATAGATACCCCAGAACTAGACCCACAAACGTATGGCCAACTAATCTTTGACAAAGCAGGAAAGAACATCCAATGGAAAAAAGACAGTCTCTTTAACAAATGGTGCTGGGAGAACCGGACAGCAACATGCAGAAGAATGAAACTAGACCACTTTCTCACACCATTCACAAAAATAAACTCAAAATGGATAAAGAACCTGAATGTGAGACAGGAAACCATCAAAACCCTAGAGGAGAAAGCAGGAAAAGACCTCTGTGACCTCAGCCGCAGCAATTTCTTACTTGACACATCCCCAAAGGCAAGAGAATTAAAAGCAAAAATGAACTATTGGGACCTTATGAAGATAAAAAGCTTCTGCACAGCAAAGGAAACAACCAACAAAACTAAAAGGCAACCAGCGGAATGGGAAAAGATATTTGCAAATGACATATTGGACAAAGAGCTAGTATACAAAATCTATAAAGAACTCACCAAACTCCGCACCCGAAAAACAAATAACCCAGTGAAGAAATGGGCAGAAAACATGAATAGACACTTCTCTAAAGAAGATGTCAAGATGGCCAACAGGCACATGAAAAGATGCTCAACATCGGTCCTCATCAGGGAAATACAAATCAAAACCACACTGAGATATCACCTCACACCAGTCAGAGTGGTCACAATGAACAAATCAGGAGACTATATATGCTGGCGAGGATGTGGAGAAACGGGAACCCTCTTGCACTGTTGGTGGGAATGCAAACTGGTGCAGCCACTCTGGAAAACAGTGTGGAGATTCCTCAAAAAATTAAAAATAGACCTACCCTATGACTCAGCAGTAGCACTGCTAGGAATTTACCCAAGGGATACAGGAGTACTGATGCATAGGAGCACTTGTACCCCAATGTTTATAGCCGCACTCTCAACAATCGCCAAATTATGGAAAGAGCCTAAATGCCTATCAACTGATAATGGATAAAGAAACCGTGGTTTATATACACAATGGAGTACCACGTGGCAATGAGAAAGAATGAAATATGGCCCTTTGTAGCAACGTGGATGGAATTGGAGAGTATGATGCTAAGTGAAATAAGTCCTACAGAGAAAGACAGATACCATATGTTTTCACTCTTATGTGGATCCTGAGAAACTTAACAGAAGACCGTGGGGGAGGGGAAGGGAAAAAAAAAAAAGAAGTTAGCATGGAAGAGAGCCAAAGCATAAGAGACTCTTAAAAACTGAGAACAGACTGAGGGTTGATGGGGGTGGGAGGGAAGGGAGGGTAGGTGATGGTTATTGAAGAGGGCATCTTTTGGGATGAGCACTGGGTGTTATATGGAAACCTTTTTGACAATAAATTTCATATATTAAAAAAAAAACATGTTCCATAAGGAAACATGTCTGTACGTACATTGTATGTTATGAGGCTTGTATTCTTTGTTGGGTGGAGATGTTAGCATTACAGTGAGGTAAAGGTAGCTGTCATTAACTCCATGGTCCGTCTGCATGATTCTGAGTTGGGGGTGGAGCTCTAACTGGTCTGGGTGGTCTGAGCCACCAGAGCTCCTCACCAGGGCAGTTGTTATTGCTTAGGGGGTGGTTTTGGTGCCATCACATCATGCTATGCCCACTGGGTCTTTTGCCTGAATTAAGAGATAAGCTGGAAAGAAAAGCTTAAGGGAAAAGGTGGGACAAAGCCCAGTGGGTACAAGCAGGTGGGCAGTCAAGGTCAGGTCCTGGGGTCTAGCTGGTGACACATCTATGGAGCAGAGTTAAATCTGCACAAGTCTTGCCTGCGAGGCCTTCACTCTGCATTGCTGCATTCCAGAATGCTATTAGCTTTCTTGTTTATTGTCTATAACATTTATTAAAGTATTCTGGAGAGTGATTTTTGTAGTTTTCTGGTTTCACCACTCTTTTTATCTTCATTCTTTTCTAATTCTTTCTCTTTTTTCAACAATTACTTTGCATATCTTTTTACATCTGCCAGTGTCTGGTTTTATCCATTTCACATTTATTTATCATTATATGAATGAGAGTGAATACAAATAAGATCAACAGTTTGGACTGGATTACTGTTATCATCAAATGTAAATAGTGAGAAAGAGCACAAGAAGAGAACTTGAGGAAAGTGAGAAGATACAGAAAGTAAAAAGTCCCAGAAGTCAACTACCTGAAGATCTAACAACAAGAAAGCATGTCCCTATTTATTGTATTATAACCAAAATGATTACATCTTTTGTTCTAAAAATGTTAAGAAGTAAAATAGTACCTAAAGTAGAAATTTAAATATTTTTATTAATAATGTGAATTAAAGTACATTTCAATCTAGAAGTTAAAATTATTTTATATATGTTGTCAAAAAAGTTATTTTTCTTAGAGTATTAAAAATTAATTTAACTAAATGGAAAAAAATTCAATTTCAATAAACATTGAACATTAAATTATTTAAATAAGTATTAAAATTTAATTTAAAATTTCATGTTTTGTTAAATATTTTAATAAAATAATTTTCTAATTCTAATATTCAATATCCATCTAATTATAATAAGAATAATGTTAAGATATAGCTAAATATCTATATATAGAGAGATATATACTTTATATACACACCTATACTTATACAAATCAAAGACAACTTTAATTCTTTTTTTATGATAAATTTTTTTTTAATTTAAATTCAAGTTAGTTAGCATACAGTCTAGTAGTCTTGTCTTCAGGAGTAGAACCTAGTGATTCATTTCTTACATATGACACCCAGTGCTCATCTCAACAAGTGTCCTCCTTAATGCCTATCACCAGTTTGGCCCATCCCTCCACCCACTTCCCCTCCAGCAGCCCTCAGTTCTCTGTATTTAAGAGTCTCTTATGGTTTGCTTCCTTCTCAGTTTTTACCTTATTTTTCCTAATCTTCCCCTATGTTCATCTGTTGAGTTTCTAATACTGTAAGAGAGCAGAATATTCCTCAGGTGCCACATGTATGCCAAATTACCACACTAATTTGTGAGAACCTCCAGAACTATACTTGGGAACCAAAAGAGAAAGAAGAAAATGACTCTTAGCATGACTGGTAAATGAAATACTGTTAAGCCAGAAATGGTTGAATTCATGCTAAGTATTTTTTTTTCATCTAACATAAACACTCTGTTGCTTAGGTCCTCCTACCACTCTGAAATAGCACTATTCACAGACATGTGTGAGTAGTTGCCTTTTATTTTGAGGATACAGGGCAAGAGATGGGGAGAAATAGCATCTGAACAGTGTTAATCAGAAGGGCAAATGTTCAGGATTCTTAGGGACAGTCTGCCACATTAAGTGCAGAAGGCTGCATGGCAGAAGTGTATATATGTCCTTTAATTGTATGTGTGTCTCTCTGTGTGATCTGTGGGGTCCCTTAGAGCATAGGATTTAGAGCAAGGGATCATTTTGCCGTTGTCATAGGGTAGCACTGCTCAGTCCATTTTTTCAAAATGAATATTGACCACAAATTTTGGTTGGACTTGCCTAGTGGAAATATGCTCATTAACTATAATTCATAGCCTTCTCTTTACATTTAAAGATGTCAACAAAAGATATACATGTATTAAAAAATAATTTACTATGGAAACATTTGCATATATGAACAAATACAAATCTGTGTATATATGCATGAACAAATTTTATTAATTAGGGTTAGATTTGGCTATAAGTGAGAGAAAAGCAAAATAATGGTGGTTTAAATAAGATAAAATTAATTTATCTCTCACACAAACAAAATCTAGAGGTAACCAGTGATCCAGGGCTGATTGGCAGCTATGCTCATAAAGTCCCCCAAAACTCAGGATCTTCCCAGCTCATGACCTTGCCATTTGTCAAGTGTGACTCATGACACCATGGTCCAAAATGGTGGCATCTGAACTCCAGGGACCAGGGTGATGGGAAGTCTGAAAAGAAGATGAAGAAAGGGACCCTGACTGGATCTTAAGGAAGTTTGCTGGTAATTGCCACATGACACTTCTGTTTAAATTCCTTTAGACAGAGTTAGTCACGTGGCCACAGCTAACTGCCAGGAGAGCTTTCTTTTGGGCAGCTAGCATGTGTCTTAGCATAGAAGAAAGGAGAAACAACTACTGATGGATAATTATATCACTTTTGCCACACTTTTTTTAGTTATATAGATTATTGATAACATATAATAATACCACAAAATAATTTATGTCCATAATTTTCTTCTCTAGCATACTTATAAAAAACTTAAGAAAAAAAAACTTTAGCCAATAATATCTGGAATCTTAGTCCCACATATTTTCTATTCCACCTTGATCATGCTTACTCTGTGTGCACTTATCTGACTACATGTCTATGCCAGTTTATTCTGGATAAGCCAGGTTTTTTTATTTGCTTATTTATTAGAGAGAGAGAGAGAGACAGGCAAGCAGGCAGTAGTGGGGGAGGGGCAGAGAGAGAATCCCAAGCAGGCTCCACACTCAGTGCAGAGCCCAACGTAGGGCTCAGTCCCATACCGTGAGATCATGACCTGAGCTGAAATTAAGAGTTGGACACTTAACTGACTGAGCCACTTAGGTGCCCCCAGTCAGTTTCTTTATTCAGCAGTGATTAATATACATGTTGCAAAGAACTTAAGTGTGTGTATTTGCAGCTGTGCTAGGTTTGCTCTTTAAATATTCCAGCTGCTTCCTACTGTTCTGTGTCATTTCGTTCAAGTATTAAAACTTTGGAAGTATGGCACTGACATGCCTTCTGCAAACAGCATGCCTGCAAATACTTTCTGGCATTGTGGTGACAGAGGCTTCAGCAGGTGCTCTGACTTTAGGGCATGCGACATAATGTCTGGTTTGATTATTGCCTGAAAGATTTTGACATCACTAGATTCCTTCACCCTGAGAATAGTTCTCATAACTCATTAACGGACAGTTTCATCTTCAACAATCACAGCTATAACAATTAGGGTAAAGGGGTGCCTGGGTGATTCAGTCAGTTAAGCGTCTGACTTCAGCTCAGGTCATGATCTCACGGCTCATGAGTTTGAGCCCTGCATTGGAGTCTGTTGTCAGCACATCCTGTGTCCCTTTCTCAGTTACTCCTTCCCCCTCTCAAAAATAAGTAAAAACATTAAAAAACAATTAGAGTGAAAATTATTATTGTTTAGTACATATTTTTTGGATTTTACTAATTTTATGAACACTTAGCACATTTGTTTATTTAATTATGTTTGGCGATGGCTGGTGAATTTTATGTCTTTCTTTCCAGATTCTAAATCAGGTATCTGAAAAGTATGTGTCTAACACAGTGCTTGGAACATAGCAACTCAAAAATATGTATTTAATTTATCAATTAATGATGTACATTAACAACAAAATAGTTTGGATAGCATTTGAAAGAAGAAAAGTTTTTACTTCAAAAGTCTTCATGAGTTTCTATCAAATTAGTAAGAATCAAATAAGGCAATGTGACAAAAATGCTGTAACAACTGACTATACTTGGAGATAATAATCATCTCTATTTGAAGCTTGATTCAAAATGTAAAAAAAATCAACAAAAGCAGGGGAAGTATAAGTTTATGACGTACATTTTGGGTAAACACTGTAGTTTAAATTCAGTGGAAGGCAGGGACACCTGGGTGACAGTCAGTTAAAGTCTGACGCTTGGTTTTGGCTCAGGTCGTGATCTCATAGTTTGTGATTGCGGGCCCTGCATCCAGCTCTGCACTGACAGTGCTGAGTCTGCTTGGGATTCTCCCTCTACTTCTCTCTGCCCCTCCCCACCTCTCTCTCTCTGTCTCAAAATAAATAAATAAACTTAAAAAAAAATAAATTCAGCAGAGGTAATTGTTCAAAATCTTTAAGAGAATAATATAAATCAATCATCTTGAAGTAGGCTTTTTTGCTTTGGAGTGTTTCAAGAAGTTAAGAAGTCTCTTCTAGCCCTGTGATTCTACTAAAGGTATCCAGAAGCATAGCCTTTTATCTAGTCCACATTAGACAGTTGAGATCAGAGGAAACCTTAAATGTCTGGAATCTGTGGGTTGGCAGGTAACAACTTCTATCAATTACCAAGATCATTTATTTCCATAGAGAGTGATATAAATATTTCCACTTAGCAATTCTGTTGTTCATTTCATGTCCCATCCTAATGTTGTCCTCAAACTCCTCACCCACATTTCCTGCAAGTACATCTTGGCAAAGAACAGAGGAAACAACTCTGTATGCCTCCAAACCTTGAGCTTGCCATATAATTGCCATGCTAAATCGCATCTATACTCAAGGATGAAGTTTGAGGTAGATCTGTATTTTTGCCTCATTTGCATGCTTTATGAAGCCTAGATTTCCTCTTGTTCAAGTACAAGAAGTTTATGGTGATATAAATAAGTATGTTTAAAGGAATGCATACACTGAATTTCAGCTATAAAATATTAGGATGAGTTAAGGATTTTGTAAATTAACAGCACTTACATACACTTTTACTACATTGATTTAAGGAATAAATGGAATATGGTAATAATAATGCACATACAGTGTGCATTTTCTGAGATGCTATGAAATTTTTCCAAAGATAAATATTTATTTTTGTTTTTCATTTCCCTGAAAAATTAAAATTTAGATGATTAGATTTTCTCCCCCTAATTTATCTGGACTCAGCATCCCTACAAATTTACTACTTGCTCACAGTTATGGTATAAAACAGTAGTTCTTAAAGGTTTTTGTTAAACATCAATTCTATCCAAACTAGATCATATTATTTAGTTATCTAATGATAGTTGTCCTATTTTGTATTTAGGGACTTTATTTGCCTGAAATAATGAAAAAAAAAAAAGATTTACTTCTCCTTGCTTATAAAAGGACTTTGAAATATTATTAGTATTCTGCAAATGACATAAAGGGTAGCAGTTTCTATTAAATGAGTTTTTTATTTTAACAGGGACAATGCATAGAACTGTTCAATCTTCAAATGGCTTCAAAGCATTTGTTGATTAATATTAGCTTTTGAGGACAATATCTATCAGAGGTTGTTGCTGATATATTAGAGAATCTATATTTATTTGTATATGTGTATACTCATTAAAGGCATAGACTTTCTTAAAACTTTGGTTTATGAATATGATATGTTTAAAATAATTTAAGTGCTTATGATTTACAATTTTTTCAATGTTAATGTTTTAGTTTAGAGAAGTTTTTACTTAAGTTTCTTAGAATTATGACTTATAGTCTTTCTAAGTTATCTGGTATTCAGTGAAGAAGCTAGAACAAAAGTGTGCTCAATCATCCTTCAAGTCATATAAGCATTAGAATTGTTATAAAAGCAAAAGTCAATTACAAGCGTGATTGACTGATAACAATGTAACATAAATCAAGTTAGCTGAAAAGATTAGCATTCCACTCTGCAAGAGACTTGTTAAAGAAAAGTTTCAGGCCCACAACTTATAATCAACGTCAAGATTTGTCCAAAACTGTCAGTTGAGTTTTCTGTTATGTTCTCAGAACCTAAGAAAGAAATGTAATTAATAAAAAATAGCAGAACAGTGCTACTGCCTTGTTAATTGACAACAACTTTGAGTGAAGCCTGCCGTGCAGAGAAGAAGACAGGGAAGTGTTTCACTACCCCACATGGTGACTTGGTCCCACACATTTACATAACTATCCTCACCAGCACCAACAGGGCCTCTGACTCTTGAGGTTTAGAGATAAAAAGAATGACACTGAAAGAGACAGGAGTTACAATAAATCTCAGTAAAGAGAAACAGAGGGCCTGTGTCCAAAACGAAGTGTCCAAACCAAAGAGGTGATTTCAATATTCCCTTTGGAGACTTACAAAGATGTTAGGTTCAGTTTCATTTGGAAAAGCATGTTGCTGTCTGATAAGGCAAGTATATCGAGCATTCATTTACTCTATATAATGGCATTAAAAAACTGGATGAAATTTTAGGCCCTTTTTTTTTTCAATAGAGCGCTTTAAATAAGGAAGTAAGATGTACAAATGTGACCAAAGGATGGTTAGAATGACAAGCAGTGAGGCTAAGGAAAGAATGTCTATAGAGAAGGTAATTCTGGAATTTAATACGAAGGCTACAGGGACATTGTAGCCAATTTTGGGGAGAATGTCTGACCGGGAGACTGCTTGGAGGTAGATGTGGCTCTTTTCTTCCTTCTCTTTCTCTCTCTCCCCTCTGCTTTCTGTCTTCTCCCTGCTCCTGTCTCTTTCCTCTCATGGAAGTTCTCCACTTCTGGTAAACTAGCTGCTCACTAGTCATTCTTTAAGTCAGGCATTCACTTGCCACACCTTTATGGGTCTTATGGAAGCTGGTCTTTTCCTGATCATGAATGGCAATTCCTGCCATTAAGAAAAAAAAAAAGTCAGGTTTTGAATTTTTGTTGTAGTATCTAAAGCTAACAATTTAATTTACTTAACTAAATATTTTGACACTTAAAGTGACTGTTTTTACCTCTTTATTAGCTTCAGAGCATATGTGAATAAAACAAGTTTTTATAGTATCTTTTAAAAAGATACAAACTCCCAAATATTTGATAGCAAGATTTAAATATCTAATGATAAAGGACTATTTTACTACATTACTGTATATTCATTAGGTAAAATACTGTAATGTATTTTACTACTAAAATGATATTTGTGAAGTTTGTAGAGAAATATGGAAACTATTTGTGTTATACTGTTAACAGGGAAAAAGAGAAGAAAGCAATTACATTTTAACTAAAATTCTGTTGCCTATGAGATTAGTGACTCAGTATTAAATAGCTGGGTAATGAAATGCCATATGTTCTGTGGCCAGAGTGTGCTAATTGGTATCACACAGAATATATCTTATTGTTCATACTAATAAACAATGCAGGAATTCAGTTTCACTTGAGACACAATCTGGAGCCACCCACAAGGAAGCAGAAGAAACTCCTTGGTGACCCACAGCTGGGGAATAACTGAAGCAAGATAGATACTCAACACAAGGGGTATTTCTAGTGCTGGACCAGGAAAGAGAAACCATTTACAGTAAGAACCAGGGGTAGGGATTTTCAAATGGAAATAGACCTCATTAGGACTATAACTGACCACCAAATATCAGCAGTCTAAAGGATTCCTTGTGTAGTTGCAGATTTAGAGGCAGATCATTTTCTGCAAATAATAATAATAATGGCTTTGAAAGAGGAAAGCATCATCTCAAAACACAGTGGAAGGTCAAAATTTGGTGCATTTGGAAGAGGAAATTAGGCTTTTTTTTTTTTTTTTGAGAGTACATGTGAGCCGGTGAGGTATAAAGAGAAACACTCTTAAGCAGGATCTGTGCCCAGTGCAGATCCCCACACAGGGTTTAATCTCATGACCCAAGATCATGACCTGAGCTGAAATCAAGAGTCAGATACATAAATGACTGAGCCACCCAGGCACCCCAAGGAAATTAGCTTAATGGAGATTAAGGAAATTAGGCTTAACGGAGATAATTTTCTGCCACATTTGACCAAAGGTTTTTACCATTACCTTAGTGGGAAGGAGTTGGAAATTAAGTATCAGAACTTCACTGTTATTCATTTAATGTCATAAATTTTATGTTGGACTGATTATATATTGTTGTCATTCCATTTTTAGTTGCAATCAATTTCTTTATTGTCTTTATAAAGAACTAAAGTCATCTCTGAAAGTGGGGTTCTAGATGAGATTTCACCTATTATAGTGAAGTTTCTGATTTTAATTGGAAAAACCATATGATCAACCCTTTTGAAGATGTTGACTTGTACCTTTCTAGTTGTACAGCATAACAGAATTAAAATTATATACGAATATGGACATGAGCTTCTAGGAGACAAGGAAATACCATAAATAACTCATTTACTAAGATGAGGTTTTGGGTTGATTTACTCTCCCTTTTGCAGGATTTGTATTACTATTGTTCTACTGATATTTATTAACTATTACTGTGTTTCAGAAAAGGTAAGGAAAATTTATAATAATATTATCTGTGCAACATTTTTTAATTTAGTTGCCTCAATAACATCTTTTCAGTATATCTATTATCAACCAAAAGCATGGACTTTATCTACTCTATGGTGTCAATGCCCTTCAGCCAAAGATCTCTAGAATTATCCTTGTAATTGAATAAGTTGACTTTATCATTCATTATAGTGAGGGAGAACACACACCATAAGGAATTGTGGAATACTTCAGTAAGAGATTAGAAAGGACCTATTACAGGATTTGGGATTTGAAGGAGGAGTAATTTGAGGGGGAGTAAGGAAGCAGAACTTCATTCTGGATTGGATGCTGTCGGGAAGGTAGGGTAATTCTATGATTGGGTATCTCAGTAAATCTTATGTTTAGTAACTGATAAAGCTATAATTGATGGAGAAACACCAGACACTCATAGTAGCTGGACAAAAGGGAGATTTTATATTTTGCTGGTAACAGAGACCAAAACAGATACTGTTTTTGTCTCATTTTGTGATGATCTGAGTAAACTTGTCTGAGGTCGGTATTCTGTCAGATTGTTTATATCCAACATGAGAACAATATGGACTAGCTGTGAATATCAGACAGGTTCTTAGATGTCAGAAGTTGCTTGTTTTTTTTAGTTTGTTCATTTTTTTTGTTGTTCTTCTTTCTCAATGGTAATGTCATATTCTAGGCATTGCCATGATGTCTGTTTTCACAAGCTTTAATGTTTGTCTGAGAGCTGTGGCTGAATCTGAACAAAGATTAAGTTCCTTGGAAAATAAGCTCTAAAAAATAAAATAAGCAAAAGACATGTTAATTAGCCAATTAAATTTCAAAAAAGTTCCTATTTCCATTGGCAAAATGCCTACCTCAAGTTATAACTAGGAATGACTTCTTTTTCTCGTTAAAGTACTAGAGATATCCTTTGATGGGTATTTGTTTTGGCTCTGCTTTTTTCCCAGTTGAGGATCACAAGCCTCAGCTGGCCTGGCAGTAGTTGGTAACTGTGGATTAGGAATATACTGAAAGTTTCAGTGGGCTGCACTGAAGAGAATACCAGTGAAACAAACCAGATAGGACATCTAGGTTGGTCATAAGGGACAGGCACTGGGGTGTGGATTTGAACCTTGTAAAGATTTGAACATTCCAAATGATATCCACACTTATGATATCACCTTTCCTAAGTGACTAATTCTTATTCAACAGAAAACATCAATTTTATATTTCATGGAAAAATTGGAGCTGGAAAAGGCTGATTACTCTGGAAGTTAGAAAAGATTTAAGATCACAGGGAAGATGGTGGCATAGGAGGATACTGGGCTCACCTCGTCCTGCTGATAGCTTAGATTCCACCCATATCTGCCTAAATAACCCAGAAAACCACCAGAAGACTAGTAGAATGGACTCTCCAGAGCCAAGCATAGACAAGAGGCCCATAGAAGAGGGAAGGAAGGGGTAGAAAGGCAGTGCGTACTACATGGCCTGGTGGGAAGGAGCCGGGGTGGTGAAGGGGTAGCCCGCCGGGCAAGGCAGAGACCCCGAAGTCTGGCTTGCGAGAGCAGAGGGGCCATACTCCATGAGTTCTGACAGCCAGCAGGACTTAACATCTGGAATGTTAAAAGTCAACAGCTCTGCTCTCGGGGAGCAGGAAGGGTGAGATGACATGGGGAGGGAGAGTGGTTGAATCCTGGAAGACACAGCTCAGCTCCACAGGGAACAAAGACACTGGCAAGTGCCATTTCCCTCTTGCATCCCCCAGCTGAAATTCCAAGGGAACCAGTTCCCATCACCCAACTTGCTTGTACCTCGCAAATGCCCAATGCTGTGCTTCTGTGGATCCATCCACCCACGGGCCTACCTCCCTCCAGGTGCTACAGGGCCCCTCCCACAGGGGACCATGGATGGCAAAGCAAGCTAATACTGCCCCTCCCGCCCCTGTGCACCTTGCGGATCCACCCCAGCTAATATGCCTTTGGCCCGTCAAAACAGCACCACAGGACTGGCAATGTGCAAGTAGCCCAGACAGGGGCCACCCCACTCCACAGTGAGTCCTGTCCCTGGGAGAGGGGAAGATATGGTACACACCAGTCTGACTGTGGCCCCAGGGGTGGACTGGGGGCAAACATCAGGTCTGACTGTGGCCCCGCCCACCAACGCAAGTTACTCCAGACAGAACAGGGGAAGTGCCCTGCAGTTGGGAGCCACTGCATGGACTACCCTAAATGACGAAACGGAAGAATTCTTCTCACAAGAAACTCCAGGAAGTAGTGACAGCTAACGAATTAATCAAAACCGATTTAAGCAATATGACAAAACAAGAATTTAGACTAATAGTTGTAAAATTAATCACTGGGCTTGAAAAAGCATAGAGGACAGCAGAGAATCTATTGATATAAAGATCAAGGGACTAAAAAATAGTCATGAGGAATTAAAAAATGCTATCAATGAGGTGCATAATAAAATGGAGGTGGCCATAGCACAGATTCAAGAGGCAGAGGAGAAGATAGGTGAATTAGAAGATAAAATTATGGAAAAAGAGGAAGCTGAGAAAAAGAGAGATTAAAAAAATCCAGGAGTATGAGGGGAGAATTAGAGAACTAAGTGATGCAATCAAACAGAACAATATCCATATCATAGGAATTCCAAAAGAAGAAGAAGAGAGAAAGGGGCCGAAGGTGTACTTGAACAAATCATAACTGAGAACTTTTCTGATATGGGGAAGGAAAAAGGCATTGAAATCCAAGAGGCACAGAAAACTCCCTTTAGACGTAACTTGAATCGATCTTCTCCACAACATAACATAGTGAAACTGGAAAAATAAAAGGATGAAGAGAAAATTCTGAAAGTAGCTAGGGATAAACAGGCTCTAACTTACAAAGGTAGACACATTAAGAATAGTAGCAGATCTATCTACTGAAACTTGGCAGGCCAGAAAGGAATGGCAAGAAATCTTCAATGTGATGAACAGAAAAAAATGCAGCCGAGAATCCTTTATCCAGCAAGTCTGTCATTCACAATAGAAGGAGAGAGAAAGGTTTTCCCAAACAAACAAAAACTGAAGGAATTCATCACCACTAAACCAGCCCTACAAGAGATCCTAAGGGGAATTCTGTGAGTGAAATGTTGCAAGGACCACAAAGTACCAGAGACATCACTACAAGCATGAAACCTACAGACATCACAGTGACTCTAAACCCATATCTTTCAATAATAAACACTGAATGTAAATGGACTAAAAGCTCCAACCAAAAGACATAGGGCATCAAAATGGATAAAAAAACAAGACCCATCCATTTGCTGTCTACAAGAGACTCATTTTAGACCTGAGGACACCTTCAGATTGAAAGTGAGGGGATGGAGAACCATCTATCATGCTACTGGAAGTCAAAGGAAAGCTGGAGTAGCCATACTTACATCAGACAAACAAGAATTTAAATTAAAGGCTGTAACAAGAGATGAAGAAGGGCATTATATAATAATTATAGGGTCTATCCATCAGGAAGAGCTAACAATTATAAATGTCTATGCACCAAATACAGAAGCCCCAAAATATATAAAACAATCACAAACATAAGGAACCTTATTGATAAGAATGTGGTAATTGCAGGGGAACTTTAATACCCCACTTACAACAATGGATAGATCATCTAGACACAGGATCAATAAAGAAACAAGGGCCCTGAATGATACATTGGATCACATGGACTTGGCAGATATATTTAAAACTCTGCATCCCAAAGCAACAGAGTATACTTTCTTCTCGAGTGCACATGGAACATTCTCCAAGATAGATCACATACTAGGTCACAAAAGAGCCCTTCATAAGTATAAAAGAATTGAGATCATACCATGCATACTTTTGGACCACAATGCTATGAAACTTGAAATCAACCACAGGAAAAAGTCTGGAAAACCTCCAAAAGCATGGAAGTTAAAGAACACCCTACTAAAGAATGAATGGGTCAACCAGGCAATTAGAGAAGAAATTTAAAAATATATGGAAACAAATGAAAATGAAAAGACAACAATCCAAATGCTTTGGGATGCAGCGAAGACAGTCCTGAGAGGAAAATACATTGCCATTCAGGCCTATCTCAAGAAACAAGAAAAATCCCAAATACAAAATCTAACAGCACACCTAAAGGAAATAGAAGCAGAGCAGCAAAGACACTCCAAACCCAGCAGAAGAAGAGAAATAATAAAGATCAGAACAGAAATAAACAATATAGAATCTAAAAAAACTGTAGAGCAGATCCATGAAACCAAGAGTTGGTTTTTTGAAAAAATAAACAAAATTGATAAACCTCTAGCCAGGCTTCTCAAAAACAAAAGGGAGATGACCCAAATAGATAAACTCATGAATGAAAATGGAATTATTACAACCAATCCCTCAGAAATACAAGCAATTATCAGGGAATACTATGAAAAATTATATGCCAACAAACTGGGCAACCTGGAAGAAATGGACAAATTCCTAAGCACCCACACACGTCCAAAACTCAAACTGGAGGAAATAGAAAGCTTGAACAGACCCATAACCAGTGAAGAAATTGAATCAGTTATCAAAAATCTCCCTACAAATAAGAGTCCAGGGCCAGATGGCTTCCTTGGGGGATTCTACCAGACATTTAAAGCAGAGATAATACCTATCCTTCTCAAGCTATTCCAAAAAATAGAAAGGGAAGGAAAAATTCCAGACTCATTCTATGAAACCAGTATTACTTTGAATCCTAAACCAGACAGAGACCCAACAAAAAAGAGAACTATAGGCCACTATCCCTGATGAAATTGGATGCAAAAATTCTCAATAAGATACTAGCAAATCGAATTCAACAGCATATAAAAATAATTATTCACCATGATCAAGTGGGGTTCATTCTTGGGATGCATGGCTGGTTCAATATTTGCAAATCAATCAATGTGATACATCACATTAATAAAAGAAAAGATAAGAACCATATGATCCTGTCAATCGATGCAGAAAAGCGTTTGACAAAATTCAGCATCCTTTCTTAATAAAAACCCTCGAGAAAGTCGGGATAGAAGGAACATACTTAAACCTCATAAAAGCCATTTATGAAAAGCCTACAGCTAATATCATCCTCAATGGGGAAAAACTGAGAGCTTTCCCCCTGAGATCAGGAACATGACAGGGATGTCCACTCTCACTGCTGTTGTTTAACATAGTGTTGGAAGTGCTAGCATCAGCAATCAGACAACAAAAGGAAATCAAAGGCATCAAAATTGGCAAAGATGAAGTCAAGCTTTCACTTTTTGCAGATGACATGATATTATACATGGAAAATCCAATAGACGCCGCCAAAAGTCTGCTAGAACTGATACATGAATTCAGCAAAGTCGTAGGATACAAAATCGATGTACAGAAATCAGTTGCACTCTTATACACTAATAATGAAGCAACGGAAAGACAAATAAAGAAACTGGTCCCATTCACAATTGCACCAAGAAGCATAAAATACCTAGGAATAAATCTAACCAAAGATGTAAAAGATCTGTATGCTGAAAACTATAGAAGGCTTATGAAGGTAATTGAAGAATATACAAAGAAATGGAAAAACATTCCATGCTCATGGGTTGGAAGAATAAATATTGTTAAAAAGTCAATACTACCCAAAGCTATCTACACATTCAATGCAATCCCAATCAAAATTGCACCAGCATTCTTCTCAAAGCTAGAACAAGCAATCCTAAAATTTGTATGGAACCACAAAAGGCCCTGAATAGCCAAAGTAATATTGAAGAAGACCAAAGCAGGAGTCATCACAATCCCAGACTTTTGCCTCTGCTACAATGCTGTCATCATCAAGACAGCGTGGTGTTGGCACAAAAACAGACACATAAACCAATGGAATAGAATAGAGACTCCAGAATGGGACCCACAAAAGTATGGCCAACTAATCTTTGACAAAGAAGGAAAGAATGTCCAATGGAATAAAGACAGTCTCTTTAACAAATGGTGCTGGGAGAACTGGACAGCAACATGCAGAAGATTGGAAATAGACCACTTTCTCACACCATTCACAAAAATAAACTCAAAATGGATAAAGGACCTGAATGTGAGACAGGAAACCATCAAAACCCTAGAGGAGAAAGCAGGAAAATACCACTCTGACCTCAGCCACAGCAATTTCTTACTTGACACATCTCCAAAGGCAAGGGAATTAAAAGCAAAAATGAACTATTGGGATCTCATCAAAATAAAAAGCTTCTGCAGAAGGAAACAATCAACAAAACTAAAAGGCAATCAACAGAATGGGAGAAGATATTTGCAAATGACATATTAGATAAAGGGTAGTATCCAAAATCTATAAAGAACATATCAAACTCAACACCCAAAAACCAAATAATCCAGTGAAGAAATGGGTAAAAGACATGAAGAGACCCTTCTCTAAAGAAGACATCCAGATGGCCAACAGGCACATGAAAAGATGCTCAAAGTCACTCATTATCAGGGAAATACAAATCAAAACCACACTGAGATGTCACCTCACATCAGTCAGAGTGGATAAAATGAACAAGTCAGGAGACTATGGATGCTGGAGAGGATGTGGAGAAATGGGAACCCTCTTGCACTGTTGGTGGGAATGCAAACTGGTGCAGCCACTCTGGAAAACAGTGTGGAGGTTCCTTAAGAAATTAAAAATAGACCTACCCTGTGACCCAGCAATAGCACTGCTAGGAATTTAACCAAGGGATGTAGGAGTGCTGATTCATAGGGGCACTTGTACCCCAATGTTTATAGCAGCACTTTCAACAATAGCCAAATTATGGAAAGAGCCTAAATGTCCACCAACTGATGAATGGATAAAGAAACTGTGGTTTATATATACAATGGAATACTACGTGGCAATGAGAAAGAATTAAATATGGCCTTTTGTAATAACGTGGATGGAATTGGAGAGTATTATGCTAAGTGAAATAAATTATACAGAGAAAGACAGATACCATACGTTTTCACTCTTATGTAGATCCTGAGAAACTTAACAGAAGAGCATAGGGAAGGGGAAGGAAAAAAAAAATAGAGGGAGGGAGCCAAAGCATAAGAGACTCTTAAAAACTGAGAACAGACTGAGGGTTGATGGGGGTGGGAGGGAGGGGAAAGTGGGTGATGGGCATTGAGGAGGGCACCTGTTGGGATGAGCACTGGGTGTTGTATGGAATCCAATTTGACAATAAATTTCATATTAAACAAAAAACAAAAAACAAATAAAAAAACCAACCAAACAAACAAACCAGATAGGAACAGGGAAAGGACTCTCACAGCAAAACTGTAGAGCCCATCAGGTCAAAGGTCAGGGCTTCAGGGAATGGGAATTATGTCCCTGTGAGGCAGCAGGACCTAGAGATGGGTGAAAATAAGGAACAATGATGAGGTGCATGGGAGCAGGGTCCAAAAAGTGACTTTCATGAAAGGAACATGCTGCCTCTGGAGAATTGGTTGGTTTTCCCTGTCCGTTTTGCAGGTAAGCCTCACCTGCTAAAAGTGGCCCTATCTTCAGATAGTCACCTGACCCAAAAGATGCAAAGGACAGAGAATATAAAAACACATATATACTCAGGAGTAATTTTAACAGGAAACCCATAGACCACCATTAAAAACATCTTCAAAAAACCATTTTCCAAAGCCTCATAAAAAGAAAAAGAAAAACTCAGAAATAAAACAGAAGATATGTATTGAGAGCTGAGACTCTGTATGAAGTACTTTGAAGGTGGTGCCTGACATCCAGAAAAAAAAAGCCTTAGTGTTGGCAATGAGAAGCTGACCATCAAGGCTTGGTCTTTTCCTACAGACATTTATTTTCAAGGGGTCTCTTTGCCTCCCTCTCGCCCATCCTCCCCTTAGCAATCAGGGTGAGTTTTTGCTAAATAAAAATTGGTTCACATTGTGTCCCAACTTAAACCCTATTATAATCCCTAGACTCCCTATTTCTATGGGAGAGCACCTCTCTAATGGTTTTCCACGGGTATTTTTACAGATGTTAAAGAGCAGTCCATCTTATTAAGGTTCTTCAGGTGACTAAGTTAGGAAATATTAATTCAGCAATGTTAAAGATGCTTCTGTACCACAGGATTTTTACAGCTGTGACTCAACTACAGCACTCAGTATTCATGAGCTCCCTCTTGTCATGCTGCACACTTGAAAGCCATGACAAGTGTGGTATACCAAAGAACACTGTGAGAAATGTTTCTAGGAAGTCCAAAATCATTTGTCTTGTATCTGAGGACATTCATTACCCAGTCCCTGCCAAGCACACCATGTCTATGTCCCTAAACGTGTCCATTCCACACACATATTTCCATGGCTCCTTCAAGGTACCTTATTCGCTCTGGCCATTCCCTTTATGCCTCCTGTATACATCTTAATGTCATTCACTTACCTTGACAGCTCTTTTATTATATATCTGCCCCTACCCCCTAAAGATGAGTTCCTTGAAGGTGGGCTTCTGTCATGTGTTACTACATTTCTGTCACAGTGCCTGGCACATAGTAGGTGTCTATTCAGTGTTTATGGAGTGAATTCTACTTTAAATAAAGGATTTCTCTGGAGCGCCTGGGTGGCTCAGTGGGTTAAGCATCTGACTTCATCTCAGGTCATGATCTCACAGCCCCACGTCAGGCTCTGTGCTAACATCTCAAAGCCTGAAGCCTGCTTCAGATTCTGTGTCTCCCTCTCTCTGCCAACCCCCCCTAACCCCCTCATACTCTGTCTCTCTCACTCTCACAAATAAACATTAAAAAAATTTTAAAAATAAATAAATAAAGGATTTCTCCTTCAAAATATCTGCCTTTTGGCATTGACCTTTCCTGATATTGCATGGACAGTTGTTTTTAGGAAGAGGAAAGGAAACGGATTTTAAGTATTCTTTTCTCCCTTATCATAAACCACTCAGCCATAAGTATTTCAACAATTTGTGGCAATTTCTTTCCAGAGACTTATACTTAGTCATTTTGGTTAAAAATGGCCTCTCAGATACATCTGGCATGATAAGAGCTTTGTGAGAGAACACATAAAATGTTGCCAAGAAATAGAGTCACAGGAACCAACTTCTATATATGTATGAGAGTGTGTGTGTATGTATGTATGTATTCATTCACTCATTCGCTATTGTTGTTCCAAGGTTAAACACTTGACTGATGAAAAACGGATAGAATTAAGGGATTTCAAGAAGATTTAAAGACATTTTAAAGGTCATTTGGCTCATCTCTTTTTTGAATCCTTCGTTTTGCTATGAAGCAGGTGCAGATCTTCGGTTTAGAGATGACAGTTCCATTGGTAGGGAATTTTGCTCAATCTTTCTTCTGATACATCTGACTGATGTATTTCTATTGATCCGAAAAAAATACATATTTTTGTCTGGGTATTTGTTATGACTCTGTTGTTTTTCCCAATTGAGGGACACAAGTCTCAGTTGGCTCTACCTATAATCCTACTGTTGCCCTAAGAGGCCACATGGAAAAATTTTCCATCCCTTTGCCATATAGGAACTTCAAATAGTTACTGTCACTGTGTCCCCATGCATATTCTCTTTTCTAAAAATAATCAGCCCAAATCTTTTAACTCTTCAACACATTTCCCCATTAGCAATCACTTGCTTCCTGTGCTTTCTTATCTCAGCAATTACATTATTTTACAAATTTAAAGAATGGCATACAAAAAAATGAATGCTAAACTCCATTATGTGCCATAATTAGCTCTCAAAAACTATAAATACTTTCACTCTAGGTATTATATTCCAATTAATATTAGTTTGGGGCAATAGCATTATATTCTAGACAATGTTAAGATTGAGCTGTCGTCTAAAACCTCTTTGGCCTTCACTTAATGCATGCAGTTTGCCATAGCATATGCTCCATTATGTAGTCATGAATTTTGACCTTTGGAACGATATGTAGAAACTTACATTTATTCTTCTAAAATTAATTTTTTGGAAACATTCCTTTCTCCAGACTATTATTAAATTCTGTCATGGTTGTTTGATATTAAACATTTACTGAGCATCTAAAGCGTATAAGATCCTGTGTTAGGCATTAAGGATGTACAAAATCCAAGAAGAAAAATTTCTAGCCTTCCAGATATTGGAAGCCTTTAAGAGAAGACAGATAATAATGTTAGTTATTACAGGGTGACATAGAGACAACTTTAACCAAGTTATTGGAAAAAATATTAAGCAGTCAAGAAGGATCCTAGGAGCATTTCAGTAATAATTTCCCTCCAGAATCACTACCAGTATTCTTTAGATACCAGTTTGCAAGTGTATTTTGAAGTATACGTTTCTTGTTGTAGCTAAGTAGATGGATACCCTGAGGCTACTGGTTAATGTGGGCTAAATCACAAGGGAATGTTAACTATCTAGACCAAGTCTGGATAACATAGTAGGTGAAATTTTATGTGTAGTTACCCCATCCAATCTCTTGTGACTAATTTTAAATCTTCTTGCCTAAGTTTACAATTATCTTCCTATTAACCAACAAGTGACCCAAATCTCCTTGAAAATGATCTTCTATGTTTCATTAAATAGTCATGTTTTATTAATATTTTCCCAATAGGCTGAACATGTCCAGTTGCATGAACCTTTTTCAGACACTTTATTTAATGAAATTTTCCATTTTATTTATGACACTAAAATCAGTTTTCTATTGTAATGACAAAATATAATCTCAACATAATACTTTTAATGAGACCTGACAAATGGCCAGTGGAGTGGAACAATTATTTTGTTTAGGTAAATATGGGATATTTTTCTTTTTCAACAGCCATGCTTAGCTAGACTATTTGCTAGAGCTTCTTCCTTAGGGTTTACTCATTTTTTGCAGTCCTTATTTTTCTTTTCTCATCTACTTCTCAAAACCATTATCAAGAAAGGAGCTGGGGAAGGAGGAATCAAGAAAGGACTTACATTAGCCTTTCATTATCTCAATTTGACAATTTTAGACCATTTTTCAATTTGTTAAGCTTGTCACATTTTCATAATTTTCTCTTTTTTGCTGGAAGTTAAATGAGAGATTTTGCTAAGCTATAAGAACACAAACCTGGGAAATATGTATGGGATGATTTCTAATTGTTATAAATCAAGGGGAGATTAGTCTGGCTTTATTCATAACACTACATTTAGTGTAGTGTAATTTGGGAGGTCCTCAAGACTGTCCTCAGGTTCAATAATTCACTAAAAAGAATCACAGAACTCAGGAAAGCTATTATAGTTATGGTTACAGTTTATTGCAATGAAAGGATGCAAATTAGAATGAGCAAAGGGACCAACTGGGGAGAAATCAGGAGGGAGCAGATGTGCAGCTTCCAGTTATCCTCTGCCAGTATAGTCATGTTGACAGTGCTTATTTTTCCTACAGATGATATTTGACAGTATGCATACAATACTGTCAATCAGAGAAGCTCACCCTAGCCTTGGTGCTAAGGACATTTATTAGGATTGGTCACATAGGCATGACTGACTGCCCTCCTGTACAACCGTTTCCAGCCCCTACAGAGGTCAAGCTCAAACTTCCTGGCCCAAGGTCTCCATCAAAATTACATTGTTAGCACAGACTATCTAGTTGGCCCAGGGTCTCCAAATAAACAAAGACACTCTTATCAGGCAGAACATTCCAGGGTCTTAGAGATTACCTCCCAGGAGCCAATCAAGTGCCAAACCATTCTTTGGGTAGGATTGATCCTTTATTGCCAGATAGATTCTGAATTTAGTGTGTGGGGCATTTGGGAAAGAATACGTTTGCTTTTCCTAATAATTGAAACTTAGAGACTATAATGGCATACTTAAACTCAGCAAAAATGTATAATATCAGAGATTCTTTGAAAGGTACTCAAAGCTTTAGGGAGACAGGATTGATGGAGTGGAATTATCATGTGAGACTCAGTCACCCACCCTCTAACCATGTATATTAAGAGGGCTCAGAGAGTTCTCTCATAGCTAATATATTGAGGTGTATATTCATTCATTCATTCATTCATTCATTCATTCATTTATTCATATCTTGTGAATGCAACTATGAGCCAGAAAATATTCTAACACTTGGGATTTATCAGTGGGCAAGACAAAGATCTATACTTTCTTATATTCCAGTTGTGGTAGAGGAAAGGAAAGACATACTATGAATAATAAACATGACAAATTAGTAAATGCATAATATGCCACAAGGTGATAAGTGCTGTCTAAAAAGAAACAAGTGGGCCAAGTTAAGTAGGGTAACAAGGACCTTGTTAATACATTACTAAATATTAAATGTACATTAGTGAGAAAAGCACTGTAATATTTGAAAAGAATTATGATGGGGGATGTTACCATTGAAATTAGCTCTCTGATTTGGTGGAAATAATGAGACATCAGAATATCTGATGCCAAATGACAGGACTTAACTACTGGAGACAAGATAGCAGCAAGGCCAAAGAGATCATCAAAAGGTTTAGACCAGGAGACATGGTTAGCAGAGGGTCATCATTGTTCATGGGAACACCAGAGCTAAAATGAATAGACATCCTTCAAAGATCCTACCTGATCTTTATAACTGAAAAACTAGTTCTGGAACATAGAGCTTTATTGAGTTAGACAGAGAGTCATGACTCCTCATTCATTACTAGACCTTAGTCAATAAACATTCACTGCCCCTTTCATGAAGGAAGATAGAGGAATTCTATGATAAACTTCCTTTGAATCTTGCCTAGATATACCTGTGGCCATCTTCCAGGAGAGCATTACAATGGAGAAAAGGGAATACCTACAGGGTATTGTTTATTGGATTCTGGATCTGAGACAACACTTATTTCTGGCATCCAGATACCACTGTTGTCCATCAATCAGAGTGGGAGGGGTAAGGGCTGAGTGATCAGGTATGAATGAATTTGGGCTAAGTCCATGTTATAGTATGATTGGTGAATCAATAAATTCTTCTAGTGTTATTTTCCTCATTCCTAAGTGTATAATTTGAGAAGGTATATTTAATACTCTCAGAAACCCTACATTGACTCCCTGTTTTATGGAAATAAATCCATAGAGGGTCAAGTTAATAGGAAATTCTTCCTATGGTAAGTATTAAGGAGGCAATAATTTTCTTGTTTCTTGGAAATTCCATTTTTATTATATAACATATTCCCATGTTTATATGAGCACCTTCATTTATTGCATTGATATATTTCCATATATTTTTATTGAATATATATTTCATTCATATGTATGTATAATATGTATTATTATTATGCTTTAATTACTATAGCTACAATAGCATGTTTTGTCTTTTGATAAAACACATCTATCTCCCTCTTTTTTTTCTTCAAAATTGTTTGGTTTTTCTTACATTCTTTGTATTTTAAAATCAGGACATCAATTTTTGTTCAAAAGTTTTATTGAGATTTTAGAGTATCAAATATAGTTGATTTCCAAACAGTAGTTTGGAAATAACTGTAACTTCACACTGTTGAGTTTTCCTATCTATGAATATGTTTTATGTCCACATTTTCTAGCGCATCATTTTTTGTCATATGTTTTGGTAGCTGTTTGAAAAGGTTTTACTCATCCTGCTCTTTCAACATCACATAGTAAAGGCTGATATACCTGCCTATTTTTAGTTAAAGTGAATGAGGGTGAGGCCATGTCATGAGATGGATTCTTAGATACAATACAGTCTTTTGTGTCCTGGTTCTCTGTATTCCTTTTAGACATCACCGTTGAGGAGTAGCTGGCACTATGGCTGGTTTTCTAATCCAAACGCCCATGCTCATTGCTTCCACCTAGAAGCAGACCCCCTTTTGCTTCTGCCTAACCCAAGATTAGCACCATGAACAGGGGTGCCTTGCCTGCTTTCTGTTAACCATGATCCATGAACCATTAACCGTGATCTCAGCTAATCATCCTATGTCTTGTCCCTAATTCATTTCCTACTCCAAGGATTCATCTTCTGTAAGTATAGAACATTCTTTGAACAAAGCACTCCCTTCTTGATTAACACTCTCTTGTTGCCTATTTTGTTTTGATGATTCTCTGTTTTTAATTGACATATATTTGGCATATAACATTGTGTAAATTTAAGGTGTACAACATATTGATTTGATTCATTTATATATTGCAGTATGATTGCTGCTGTAGCAATTGTTAGCAACTCTACCACATGATGTTTATGCTTGTGGCAATAATTAAGATCTAGTCACTTAGCAAGTTTGATGATTAGAATACAATATTGTTGTCTATATTCACCATACTGTGTATTAGATCTCTAGGATTTATTTATCCACTAGTTGCAAGTTTGTATCTTTAAACATCTGTCCTATTTGCCTACTCCCCAGCCCCTGGTAACCACTATTTTACTCTCTGTTTTTACAAGTTTGGCTTTTTTAGATTCTATATATAAGTGATATCATACAGCATTTGTCTTTCTTTGTTTGACTTTTCTCACTTATCATAACGTCCTTCTGGTCTATCCATGTTGTAAATGGCAGGATTTCCTTCTTTTTGATGGCTGAATAATATTCTACTGCATATGTATACCACATTTTCTTTATTCATCTAATGGTAAGCACTCTTTAAGTGAATCTTACTTAATTTTCTTCCCCAAAATGTCCCTTACCTCCTTTAGTTCATCAGGGGGTTTTACGTTTGTTTTCCTATGTTGTTGAAGAGATTTAAGGTCAATATTACTTAAGAGGTTTTTTTTTTTAAATTTCATGGATTTGAGAAAGAAAAGAGAAACTGTACTCAGTTTGATCTTTTGAAATAGAAGTCATGATCTCTTTTTCTACATACTTTCAAAGGATGCAGCTCTCTGCAACCTAACATTAGGAAGTAGGAAAATAATAATAATTCACTCTGATGTGTTTAAAATAGCAATTATTTCTCTATATAAAAGTAATATGTGTTCAGTGCAAAAAATTTTGAAAAACACATTTCAAAAATCAACAATAATCTTGCCACTTAAATATTATTGTTAATTAATTCCTTTTTCTCTATATGAATATAAATAAATATGTGTAGATATCTAATATAAATATAAATGTATATATGTTTATATATAAATATAGATATGGTTTATAAAGAGATATATCCAGATATACATATTTATATTTTAAATGTATAGTATTATCACTAATGAATATAATATACATATTTATATAAATATTATTTATGAGATAATTTTTAATTGTTATATTGTATTCCATTATAAACATACAATATAATCTCTTTAACCAAATCCTTGTTATGTTGGAATATATTATTGGAATATAATATTAAATATATATGTTGAAGGACATTTAAGTATTTCTAGTTTTTTTGCAATTATAAATACCATAGCTCTACACTCTCTTCATGAATCTTTTCATTGGATTTTAATGAATTCCCTAATAAAACATTTTAAGTAGTGGTATTACTAGGGTCAAAAGAATTCACACTGTAAGATTTAATACAGTTTGTCAACATTGTCTTCAAAAAAGATTGTACCAATTGACCCTCCCCTTAGCATTATAGGAAAGTGTCAGTTTCTAAATATTTCACCAACACTAGGTTTTAATATTCTTCATATTCATCGATAATATAAGAAGGAAAATAAGTTTTCTCATTGTTGCTTAATTTTTTATTATTAGGAAGTTAAACAGTTATCTTATTATCAGCTTTTTTATTTCGTGAGAACTGCTTGTTCATCATTTTCTAACTTGGTAATCTTTGTTTTCTAATTGGTTTTTTAAATCTTGTAAGAATATGAGCCATATTTTTCCATATATTATAAATATTTTTCACAGTTTGTGTTTTGTCTCATCACTTTATAAAATTAATATTTTTGAATATAATTATATTTTTGTTATAGTTTCTTCCTGTGGAGGCAAAGGAAAAGAGGGGAGAGTTCATATAGTCTATGTAAGAAGTGATTTTTTTTATTTGTTTAGTTGTTTGTTCTTCATATTCTGAATTGGTTAACAGTGTAATAGAATAAGATAAGAGAGACAATAGATCAGAATTCAACTGTTTCAGTCTGGAAAGTCCATGCTAGTTTAATTTCTTGCACAGAGTAAGCCTACAGAAACAAGCTGAATGGATGAGTGGATGGGTGGATAGATGAATGAATACTGGGAACTGATCTAGGAGCTGTGGACAACAACTTGATCATCAGCTATAAACATAACAATGTAAATTCCATTGTAAAATTCCACTGCAAACAACATCTTAGTAAAATATGAGAAAGACCACGAGGGAATCTACGGACACTCTTCATTAGTAATTACCAGGAATACATATGTTTGTCTTTATTTAGGAATATGAAAACAAAGGAAAAACATTTTTTGTGGAATAAGGGAGTAAAAATTTCATCTGAATCACTGGCATTATACTCACTAGCCTATAAACATGCTTTAGGAATTCTATCTTCAAAATCCCCTTGCATGACCCCTCTTCCATTTTCTTTAAATTGACATACTTCTCAAAAGTGATACCATCAGCGATAACCATTTCAAATCCACTCATTCAAACCTCTGAAATCCAAAATCTGCTCCTACCATTACTTTGGCCAAGGCCAGCAATGATCTGAAGCAAGATCACCATTGCCACGTCCAACAGAAGCATTTCTGTTCTCAATATTTTCAACCTTTTAGAAACATTTAAGTTGATCAAAGCAATCTTCTTGAATCATGTACTTCTCTTAGCCTTGACCTTTCCTTAAACGCCATTGGAGAATATTATTGCAACTTAATTGAATTCGTATTTTAATTTGTAGATTTCTAAATTTTTAAAAGAATTATTTGCTATTATTAGTGGTTATGATAAATTCTAACATTTTTGTTAGGTCTTCATTATTAAAATATTGAAAGCCCAAATTAGCAAATTGGTTCCTCACTTGGGCAATCTAAGGAAAAAATGTGTAAATATTATTTATGTAGAAAAGTGTGTAACCATGTGAAAAAAGAAAGGTATGAATGGGAAAGAAAAGAGATACCAGGAAATAACAGTTTCCTTCTCCAAGGAAACATATATATATACTTGCTTACTGATATATGCTTACTTTTTAATATGATCTTGCTTTTCATATCATAAAGAACTCTATATTAAGTATAAATCTATGGTTATGTTAACCTTTAAGTAAATAATGATCAAAATTAGGTATCAACAATTGATTTTTTAAAAATCAAAACTAGAGCAATTATCTCTAATGCTTTGAGGCTTTTTCTCGTATTTTGATGCAGTACTTAATTTTGTGTTTGTCATACTTGGCTTTTCATTTAGATTATCCCCATAGTGATAACACTGTAAAAAGCATCCTCTGTATCTACTTCCTCTTCTAACAGATGAATATAGTTTATTTCTCTTAGGGATCCCATTTTCTTGCTTCTATTTTCTCTTTTCCACGGGTAGTTTTTTCAGGTAACAAAATAAAGCATTGCATTAGTTTATCATATTCCCTAAGCTTGTCTCTGCCAGTTCCAATTTAGGTAGCATATTTAGATCTTTTTGTGAAGCTTTGAGCAACATTTAGTACCCTACTGGTTTTTGTAATAAATTAAAAGGTAAGTTAGAACTCTTCTAGGTTTGTTCATTTAGTTTTTTTTTTATATGTTTGTTACAATGACAGTTACAAATTTAAAGTTCGTTTCCCATCTTGTGTTTTCAGCCTTTATTTATTTATTTTTTCACCCACCTCATTCCCTATCAGGTCTTTTTCAAGCTTTTCTTCCCCTTTTGTCCTTCAAAGCGTTTTACTCCATGTATCTGTCTTGGGTATAATTTGCATCTCATTTCAAGCCTCTTTTTTGCAATCTCATCCATTCTGCTATCTCTGGTTTGCAGAGTCCCCAATCAACGTTTCAAGTTCCAATCTCTTTCATTTCAAAGTCTTTTCTGTACAACTCTTCCTGCATTGACCAGTCAGCTAAGTCAGCGTGTTTGTATAGCAAGTAAAACTATCCTATTCCTCTAAATATGTCCCCATTCTTGTGTTCTAGGTCTCCATTAATGATACCACCATTCTTCTGATAATTCAAGCTGTAAAACTGAGTATCATCCACATCTATTTATTCTTCTTCTACTCTGATATCCAAGAAATTAGAAGTCTTGTCCAATTTACTTTCTATTCTTTTATTCTCAAGATTGCCCAACTTTGTCCACCACCACAGTGACTACCTGGGTTTGAATAAATATTGTCCCTTACTTGGATTATTGCAGTGACCTAAATTGATCTGACTTCCCTCTAATCTATTGCCCATTCCCCAACTTAAAACCAATGTGCAGTTCTATTTTGCACTTACAGTAACCCCATTATCAAGGCTCAACCTTTCCTTCATGGGGCCATTTTAGCTCTTGAGCATCTCACTCTTGCTGTCCCCTTGCTGGCACATTTTGACAGCTAGACCTAAACATTTAAAAATTTCCAAATATGCCATGTTTTTTTCTTTGCCTCGTGGCTTGTTCATATGCTTCTTTATTTCTATAACATCCTTCCCCAGTCTCAGTTTGCACTAAATGCTTCAGGTTTTAGTTATGATGTTACTTCCTCTGGAAAACCTTCCATAAACCCACTTCCCGAGTCACCCTGTCTGGATTTAATCCAAAGTCTACCATTTAATATCCATAGGCAAGTTGACCTCTCTGTCCTAAGATTTCTTATCTGTAACAAGTAGGGGGGGGGCATTTCTTAGGGTTGTCTTATGGACTGACTGATATAAGGCATACAGATAACTTAGTACAGAACTTAGAAATCAGCAAATGTTAATTGTTTTATTATTTCAGTGTTTAAAATTACCTCTTACCTTTTTCAATGGCTTCTACTCAATCTTAGCAGAGAATCTATATGATTTGTTATTTATGACTATAAGCCTTCCATGTAAGAGCAGGAGCTCAAAAATATTTGTATATGGATGGATGAATGGATATGAATGGATGTGAAATGACAAAGGATAACATATCTGGAAAATGTCTCTTCATTTTACTGATTTTATTATTTTTGCCATGAAATCTCCAAGGTAACATCATTAATACAAACTGAGGATGAATTTTATAACTTGGGCCAGATTTGAGACTTAAAAATATTTTGGTGCATCTCTGCTTCTGATTTTTTATATTTGAGATTTATTTATTTATTTATTTATTTAAAGAGAGAGAGCGTGAATTAGGGAAAGGGCAGAGGGAGGGAGGGAGAAAGAGAGAGAGAGAGAGAGAGAGAGAGAGAGAGAGAGAGAGAGAATCCTAAGCAGGCTCCATGCTCAGCACAGAGCCCAGTGTGGGGCTCGATCCCACAACTCTGGGGTTATGACCTGAGCTGAAATCAAGAGTCAGACACTTAACTGACTGAGCCACCTAGGTGCCCCTGAGATAAACTTTAAATTCTATACCTTAGTTTTATGTCTTAGAAAATTATGAATCTTCTGGAAATTATCTCATTTTGAGTGTATTATAAAACATTTAATTTATAAATTTATAAATAGCTTAATTCCTCCCTTAGAAGCAATTTCCTGGGGCGCCTGGGTGGCTCAGTCGTTTGGGCATCCGACTTCGGCTCAGGTCATGATCTCGCGGTCCATGAGTTCGAGCCCCACGTCGGGCTCTGTGCTGACAGCTCAGAGCCTGGAGCCTGTTTCAGATTCTGTGTCTCCCTCTCTCTCTGACCTTCCCCCATTCATGCTCTATCTCTCTCTATCTCAAAAATGAATAAATGTTAAAAAAAAAAATTTGAAAAAAAAAAAGAAGCAATTTCCTTAACCACAGATATTGAGGTATATTAGGCTAAATGTACTAGAGTATTTCTGCATCCATAGTCATGGACCCCCTAGGAGTTCCTAGAATCTCCTGAAAATTGTCTTTTTATTGGATAGTATATCTGCACAGGAAAGGGCTATTGCTTTTACCACATTTTGAAAGGCTTTCAGAATTAAGGTCCAGTACAAGAGAGCCACTTATGACTTAGAGTTTAGGGAAAGACTATCCTCCCTTCTGCTAGTCAATTCCTTAATAGACATAGTGATGTTGTTTTATTTTGCTTGTTTTAGAATTCTTAATGAGTGAAATATTTGCCTTTACAGTCTTGGTAAAAGCTCCAGTATTCTAGAGTTAAAAAATAAACAGCAATCTGATGAATTTTAGAACCAAGAGATGTGATAACAGTAACAGAATTAATACTCCAATAACATGAGATAATAGAACTAGAGAGAAAAGTGAGAATAACACCTACAAGTAAGATAAATAACAACTATAAGATAAATGAAAAAGAAAAGGCACATTTGAAAAATAGTTAAATACAGCTGGAAATGGAAAATAAAATTCTTAAAAGCTCAATGACAGGTTAAAGATTAGTCTCAGATGAAAAGATATAAATGAACTAGAATATAGACCTGATAATATCACTGACATGCAACCTGGAGTGGAATAAGGTTACAATATATGTAAGCAAGACATACAGATAATGTTCAGCCTAAGAAAAAGAAATTAAAAGGAAAGGAGGAAGAGGTAATGGATAAGAATTTTCCAGATTTAATGAAAGACTTTTATATTCAAAATGAAAAAAACACACATAATTTCAAACATGAGGAATAAAGAGAAATCTCCAGCTAGACATGTAGACAAAGTATAGCGAAAATGCAGGGGTGCCTGGATGGCTCAGTCTGTTCAACATCAGACTATCAGCTCAGGCCATGATCTCACGGTTTGTGAGTTTGAGCCCCGCATAGGGCTCACAGCTGTCAACGCAGAGTCTGTTTCTGCCCTTGCCCTGCTCATGGTCATGCTTGTGTGCTTTCTCTCTCCCTCTCTCTGTTTCTCTCTTTCAAAAATAAACATTAGAAAAAAAGAAAATACAAAACACACACACACATGCAGAAAATCTTGGAGAAGTCAACTAAATATACTAGACAGCTTCTGTCTCATGTGTGTGTGTGTGTGCATGCGCACGTGTGTATATGTGTGTGTGTGTGTGTGTATGTGCTTACACATGCTTGTGTGCATGTGTGTATGGGTGTATCTGTGTTAGTTCCTCTCCTGGCCATAAACTAGACCTTGAAAATTTAAGACAGCTTAAAAATGCAAAATTTGAGAAGCAAACTATGGAAGGCACCCACAATTTACCATACTATGTTGTACACAGAGCCTCTTATTTAAAAATATCAGATAGTATGTATTTGCTTTTACATTTCTTAGAGAACATGTTTAGTTTTTGGCAACTTGTCTATCTCTGGGCTTCTGTGGAATATATTGACATATAAGATGTGAATATATTACTGTTAAAAGGGAGTTTTATTTTTCTATTTTCCTAGATATGCCCTAACAAAATCTATAGGTGCTTTGTTTTGTTTTGCTTTTCAAATGGTTCAACCCATGCTTAGTTATGAATGGCCCCTCCTGAAATGTTGGTGCTGACTGGTTCCCAGGGTAGCCGGACAGGTTAGATTTCATTTGTGGTTGGACATATTTTTGTCAGAGGTAAGTAAAGAGTTGCCATACAATACAGTTCACTCTCTCACTTCTTAAAGCTTTTTAAAACAAAAATAAACTATTTGGTCCATTTTGGTTATGTATTATTTTATTATAAAATAGTGAACACTAATTCAATACCTGAAATTCATCAAATTACGTTATCTTTATAAGGAACTTTTATAGTTTATTAAGCATTAATTCTTCAATAGCAAATGAATGCTACAGCTCACTTTTCCTATCATGATTTATATTTATTAAATGCTTCACTAATTTTGCACACTGCTCTTGAAAATAAAATTGACTCCATTAGTGCTTTAAAATCCCAACAAGGTGAAGACTAAAATATAAGGTAACTATAAAATAACAGGGTAAGAAGCTCCATGGATTCTCTCTTCAGTGGAACAATTATATCTGGTAAAAATATCTATTTATCTAGATGTCTGGAAATTGTCTTTAGGGAGTGCATCAAATGAAGATAGGTTTATTCAAAGAAATCTACTAAATCTCACTGAGAACAGTGAGAATCGGTGGCATTTTTAGCCACAACCCAGCTCAGCATGATGGAAGCTTCACTAACAAAAGATGGCATCCAAAGGGATGGGGTCCCCTCTCTCCTCAGCTCCCAGTCAAGGGATATAGTATCTGCCCAGAAGAGGGAGGCCACCAACATTTGTCATCCCCTGTCCGTCCAACAAGCTTTGTGTTACTCAAGATCTGTTTGAGACAACAGCGCCTGAGAGGTCTATTCTGGGGCTCTCATCCTCTGCTTAGCCCCCACTAATGGAAACCTTAACCCCAAAGAGTCAGGGCAGAGATTCCAGCCTGGGAGACACAAGCAGAGAAGACCACAGGCTGCTGCCCCTACCCAGCATCCTCCTAAGGTGTCACTCTGAGAAAAGTGGGCCATTGTTTTTGTTCCCTTTTCCTAAGAAGTGGCACAGAGATTTTGCCTAGGGACAGAGGCCATAGAAACAGACAGCTTTGAAGATCTCTTGGAGGAAATTGACCTTTTCAGAGTGTGGGGAAGGTCAGGCCTAAGGGCACCCTTGAAAATAAGGAAACTTTTATAATAAGTAATTAAGAGGAAGCTGTTACTCCATTTGAGTAACAAGGTAGTCTGTAGACCAGCCAGAAGTTCGCCAGAGAATCAGGGAAAGATGGCCAAGAGCCCTCTGGGGATTGGAAAAAACCTCAAAGACGAGCCTCATGCAAAGGGACCCAAATTTAATTGGATAAGACTAGAAAGCAGTTTGTGTCCTGGAGCATTGTTAAAAACGATAGAGAAACCAACCAGCAAGTCCCGGAGGCTAACGACTGTGTGTGGTACCTAGAGAGACAGTTTAACTGAGATCAGGGAAAGACACAAAGCCCTGCTGGAAGCATTGCCATGCCAAGGTGACTGTGAACTTGTGGAGCAACATCAGAGGCTGCACAGTGCAAAGGAGATAGACTTTAATAAAACATTCCAGCCAAGTCTCTAAATAAACAAACGAGCAAACAAGTCCCAAATAGGAGGTGGAGAGGGGAAATCCGCATCTAGATTTGCTACCATGTAGCAACTTTTTTTCAGGGGATGGGGGGTGGGGTGGGGGCGGGAGGAATTGAGTCATGCAAATAAGCGGGAGCATGTAGCCCACACACAAAGGAAAAAAGCAAGCAACAGAAATTGCCTTTGAGAAGACCCATCTGTCAGATATCCCTGATAGACATCAAAGTGGGCACTATAAATATGTTTTAAAAACTAATTATGCTGAAAGAAGAAAAAGGAGGGTATGATGACAATGTCTGAAAATAGAGAATATTAATTAAAAGATAGAAATTATAAACACAGAATCCAATGTAGATATTTTGGAAAAGTACAATGACTGACATAATAAAATTTTTTGCTCTTTCCTCCTCTATTGCACAAAGGGAATTAAAGTATCATTTTATTTACCTTTGAATTATCCTGTGCAATAGTTAGCAACAATTCAATAATTTCTAAATTTATTTCTCCATTCACTTATCTATCTATTCAACCCCACGTTTACAGTCTAGAGAGGTAACTCAAGTACTATGTATGTATTTTAACAATGCATATATGCATATTTATGGTAATTGAAATATCACCACTTTTCTTTAAAAAGAGCAAAAGTCATATAAATCAGGTGGGTAAGTAGGGGATATTGAATGTGGATAACTCTAAAGTACGGAGCATGCATTCATTCTTCTATAAAATGGCTTTTTCAGTACATTAAATGCAATATTCTACAATTTCTGCATTTCCTACTGAGAGAATTGTTTCACTCCCCTTCTCATATTGAAAAACTGAAGTTAAGAAATAGTGTTTTACAAAGTCACCTGATCAGTGTTAATGTTAGGGATTGAAATTTTTTTTTTACGATGAATATTATTTTTGAGTGTTTTAGTAAGAAAGAATGTGCATTTACATTTTAGAAACCAAATTAATTTATCATTTATTGCCTTTGACATTTTAGATTTAAGATTATCTTAAATAACATTTTAGACAAAAATTAGTCTTATTATTAAATGTTTCTAAATTTCCAAGTTTTTAAAATTTAATGGAAATATGTAGTCTGATACAATAACATTTCTTACTTTTATTATTTACGTCTAGACTTTGTCAGAGCACCTTCAAATTAAAAAATAGAAGCACTAAACTTTTTAAATACAATTTATTGTCAAATTGGTTTCCATACAACACCCAGTGCTCATCCCAACAGGTGCCCTCCTCAATGCCCATCACCCAGTTTCCCCTCCCCCCCCTCCCCTATCAACCCGGAGTTTGTTCTCAGTATTTAAGAGTCTCTTATGGTTTGCCTCCCTCCCTCTCTGTAACTTTTTTTTTCCCCTTCTCCTCGAAGCACTAAACTTTTGAGTATATATTTGGCATTCCAGAATTGAATGGGCAGTAAATTCTACCCTTTTCTTCTATAAAGAATAGATCTGGTTTGAAAAAATATACAGTGATGAATATAATTATTCTACAAATAGTAAAACGGAAAGAACAGATCCTTACCTCTCAGTGTCTGTGAGATCACACATATAAAGTGGAGACAGTGAAACTTTATCTTAATTACTTTTAACATCTCTTCTTCCTTCACTTTGCAAAGCGCTTTTCCATGTGATTATTCTAGTCACTTTGAGGTGATTGGCAGCTCTATTCTTTTCAAATCTGGTAAGTGTTATATACTGAGAGATGTGTCACCCCACCTATAAATTTATTCAAAGCATTGACCCATTTTATATTGCTTCTTTTTTTCATCTCTAAAAGTATTTTATAATGGAATAAATTTCTTTTTTCTTTTTTTGAAAGAGAGAGAGACAGCACATGCGAACAAGCAGGGGAGGGGCAGAGAAAGAGAGAGAATCTCAAGCACACTCCATGTCCAGTATGGAGCCCGATGTGGGGCTCGATCTTATGGCCTTGAGATCGATCATGACCTGAGCCAAAAACAAGAGTTGGACACTTAACTGACTGAGCCACCCAGGTGCCCTGGAATAAATTTCTTCATCGTAGTGGTTAAGCACGTGGACTTTGAAGCCAGCATCAAGCCTGGTTTCAAAGTGTGACTGTCTCCTATTCTTCATGCCTCAATTTCCTCACTGTAAAATGGAGATAATAATAGTTCTTATTTCACGAAATTATTATGAGAAGTAATGTGTCAATGTTGAAAGGGTTTCAGGCGATTGCTGGTGTATTGCTTACTATTTCTTCTTTAAAACACAGTTTCATGCATGATTTTTCAAGCATAAATTAGTTGAATGTAGTACTGTGATGATTTAATTGGTACCTCTGATCGGATATTGAGCCATAAAGAATGACTATATATGATATTGGAAAGGAATCTTGTGTTTGGAAGGTATCTTCTTTCTTGACACAAGTATTCTCTAGTGGCTTCATAAGCATCGTGGAAGAAAGCTATAGGTTTTAAATCAGTCTCTCAGTTTTTTAAAGACGCTTTAAAACAATTTTGAAACTTTTCATTTCATTTTTACTGTGTTAGGTTTTAAATCATGTAAAATGTGGAATCGTAGAAAGAGTAATAAATAATAATATTTTTGGTTGGCCTGTTGTATCTCAAATGGTGTTGAGATAATGCTTTTCCCTTCTTTGTGTGAGTTTGTTCATGGGGAAAAGCTAGGAAGTAATTACCTTGTGATTCTTTGGGACTTAGTTCAGTAAGAGGCAGATTTCATTGTCTTTACATGTATTTTAGTTGTATCACAACTAATAATCAAATTACAAATACACAGTCATGTAATATCTAACATATCATGTCTATATGATATAAAATATTTCATATATTTTATGAAAAATGCAAAAGCAAAAATGGATGACTGCTGAATTTTGGAAGTGAAGAGAGGCCAGTTCTGGGAGAAGGGCACTGAGGAACAGGGGATATTCTGAGAATCTGTCACACCCCTTCTCCTTGACAAGTGTCTGCTCTGGGAGACAGTCCTCAGGACATTGGGGCAGTGGCAAAAGCTAAGCATCAGGGAGAAACAGAGTTGTTAGTCAGAGATTTCATTCAGTGATGAGATAGGATTGGCAGGAAAGACATAAAGAGGGAAACTCCAGCTTCCTGAGAGGGATATATAAGGATAAGTTCTCTGAGGACCTATGAAAATAAGAATATCCATGTACTGGAGACTTGGACTTCCATATCCCTGGGTAGTAGCTTGGTTCTCTCACTGAGAAAGAAGGAAAGTGTAAGGGATGCCATGGAAAAATCAAAGGCTATTTGTGCAAGGGAAGCTCCATTTTGTCCAGCCAGATTGTGTTCCATTGGTTTTTATTTATTTTTTTTAATTTTTTTTTAACGTTTATTTATTTTTGAGACAGAGAGAGACAGAGCATGAATGGTGGAGGGTCAGAGAGAGAGGGAAATACAGAATCTGAAACAGGCTCCAGGCTCTGAGTGGTCAGCACAGAGCCCAACGCGAGGCTCGAACTCACAGACCCCGAGATCATGACCTGAGCCGAAGTCGGACACTTAACCGACTGAGCCACCAGGCGCCCCGGGTTCCATTGGTTTTTAATAACAGAAGAGTAGAAGCCATGGGGCTGGGTGGTGTGATTAGCTAATTGAGCAGGAACAAACTTAGAGCATTTAGCCTCTGGTTTTAGTGGTAATCTGATTCTGGAGAAATCTTAACCAGTTTGTTCCCTGTTCACACTTCGTTCACTGTTTCCCAGTTTGTTCATGTCCTGGGGTCATCTCTTGCAGATCCTATGTGAGCTCCTTCTTTTGATGTGCTCAGGAATTCTTACAATTGTAATTTAATGGGTTTATAAAGACTGAAATTTTATTTATTTAAAACATGTGTCGAATGTTTCAAAACAATATGAACTGCATTGCATCAAAGAAGATTGTGTTAGATGAGAAAGCTGAGGAATTGGTTCAAATGAGAGATTCTGTCACATTTCAAAGGTGCTAAGGAAAAATTGATAGCTGACATTTCAAAGCTGGGACATAATTACATTATCATCAGCAATTCAGTGCCTGTGTCTAGGAATCAGATGAAGGAAAAGTTTGGCGAAAATTTGAGTTTTCCTGTTGCTGTGGAGAGTACATATGGATTTCATTATTCAGCACTAGTTGGATTATAGGTAACAAACCTTCACTGCTATATATTCAAAATGCCTGAAAGGAATAGAAAAAATGCTGACTTTCCAGAATTGTGAAAACATTTTTTATTTCATCGAAGTGATACAAAATGCAGGAAATTAGCTGTGTGTCTGTGCTAAGTCAGTTCTCTGAAAACTACCCCTTCATCACCACAGTGTCCAACTGATGATGAACAGAGTACAGGTAAGTAAGAATCAGTGTTTATGAAACAGATACAATATTCAAAGCATTATATCAAATGGCATAGGAAATATAAACAAGTGTAAACTTAATTCTCTCCAAGGAGTTTACCAGCTCATTGTAAGAGAACTTAAAAATACATGACTTCTAAGTAAGTATAACTCCCTTATTGAATGACAAAAGCTCCATAGAGGATAAGTAAGAAAGAATTTTATCTTTCTTGCACTATGAACTTCAAACATGCGAACAGTTCAGATCACTTTTTCTCGTGTTTGATGACCCTTTATGATTGCTTTGCAGAAACTGTAAAGTTTCATTTTCAGGTGTTAAAAAATCTTGTCTACTTAGGACACCAAAACTCATGTATCTTTGTGGAACCAAACACTGGTTGTGTGGCTTCTTCAATTGCTAACCATTGTAGCATACTCTAAGTAACCTCTTTGTTCATTTTATGTTTCTAATTCCTGAGAACATATGTGGACTTCTAAGGATTTTTTTCATGCCCAGCTCCAGGAAAATCATAGGCCAGACATTGGAATACCTACAAGTTAGCAAACATCTAGCCAGGATAGAAGATACCTGTCTCTCCAATCTTTTGGATACCCCTGCAACATGGATTTATTGGTGAAAAGCCCACAGAACTCTCTGATCCTATGAATTTAACTCAAAAACCTGCATAATAAGTCTCTAATCTTACAAGGGCTAGTTATGGCTGTGGGATAAAGCAGTCAAAGGATTACCTGGGCTACCTCTTAGTGAATTTTCATGAATGTATCTAGAAACTCTACTTAGAATTTAGGATGTTTACCATCCATTGCTGTTAGCTTTGAGGGCTTAACTACAATTCAGGGATAACACAGATTGCTCCATTGCATATCATGTTATAATAAATGTAAGCAAACAAAGGATCTAGTTTCCTTAAGCTACATCATGGGGCTGATTTACCTCAAACCATGATCAGGCATAAATCTCAGCACAGCTCATTTACCTTTGAGGCCCTATGCCTCATTTTGTATTTATAAATTGTATTCTTTCTCTTAAATTTGTCCCTCCCCAATGTATAAGCTTCAGGCCCAACAAAACTTGGATTTATTCCCAAGAGTGCATGATGAGTTGAAGACTGTTAAGCTCTCAAACTTGAAAGGTGGAAAAGTCACTAGCTAGAGGTTTCTAAAAGGCCTTATAGGGAAGGAATTTAAAGATTTCTCATTTTATCAACAGAGAGAACCAACAGATTTAAAAGTTCAATGGAAACTTTTATTAAAGGATTTAGCCCTTTTTACAGATCATATATAGACCCAGGATTTTAGAGGACTCTTAGAAATAGAATGTCTAAAGAAAAACCTATCTCTACACTATAACCAAATAATCTTTACATGAGATTAATGTCTTGCTTCTAGAATAGGACACAATAATCTATTTCCTTGGGTTATGAGTAGTGCAATACTGTATATGCAACCTCTTAGGTTATTTAGGTGTTTTATTTGATCCTTAATCCTAAATGTCATTTTAGGAGTCCTTTGCAGTCCTTGTAATTGAAGAGTTCCTCTCTTCCTACTAAATTTAATCTTAATTTCTTAAGCATCAAATATCTGTGAATCTTTTCCACATGTGTTTTTTGATGTATCGTTTTGTTATCTCACCAATATCATACCACCTTATTCTTTAATGAACTATTTTTTTCTTTTAATTATTTCCATTGTTTAACTTGAATTTCACTGTACCAGCCCTAAATTTCTGTGGCAGTTCAGAAACATACGAAGAACTTCAAAAGCCATTTTGGTCTTGGTTTTACTTTTTTCTTCTTCCTTGGACATTACTATTTTCAGGTAACTTTCAATTTGCTTTGAAATGTTTCCCTTTCATATCAAATACTTCTTTCTATATAAAAAAATAGAAAGTTGTTGCTCTGTTTTTGGTTAGTACTATGTTGGAAAACTATTGGCTTGTAGTAAAATGTGAAGCAAATAGGGATCTTCGGGGTACTTCGCATTCTCAAGGGATGTAGGAAGCCTTAGAGTCACAAAACGGCTGCTCCTGGGGTGTCAGGCTGTGATTTCCCTGTGCTCACCCAGCACCCTACTGAAAATAAGACACACTGAGTCTTAACTGTACAAATGTTACTGAAGCTATACAGCTTTTCACTGTTTTCTAAGACACTACTCTCTGTTCATGTCAAGGAGATATTGCTTCTGTCTGCTTTTTCTCTCCTAGTACTATCAAAATGTCTTTTGACCATTTATGCCCTAGAAGCATGACTAGCCCCATTTTGGAGTCTGGAGGCAGCCAACACTATAAAAAATATGAATAGGTGGAGCTAAAAAAAACTGAGACTGTCATAATTGTTATTAAATAAAGTATTCTAGCTACAAATTTGGAGAACCAGAAAGACTCCTATAAACAGCTTTGTGTTAAGGTGGTCAGTCATTCATTAATATGCATTAAAACAATGTAACATTTCTTGTGGTTTCTCTCTCTCTCACTGTACAAATTCTGCCTCTAAAATAAAGTTTTATGCCTGATGTTTGAATAGAATATATATGTAAATAAACACATATGCATAAACATGCTGATAACAATACAAGAGGCTAGTTGTACAATAAATGAGATTCCACCCCCCATTAGACTAAAAAATAAAAACAAAACTAACTGAAAATGCTTTCATCTTATTTCAAGAAATAGACTACTAATTCAGAAGCTTGGTATTCAGTCATGTAGGAATCCATCTCATAGTACTTCCTCAGCCCTTAGCCCTTTTTACAGATGATCTTTTACAGAAGATCTGAGGATATGAAACATATTTTCTTTATTCTAAAATAGTCACTTTTTCTAGACTCTATTTTATTGTCTCACATCTGAAGAGTATTTCCAGTATCTGAAGGCTGATGCCAAACCCATATCAAAGCAGAGATAATGAAGGTGATATTACTTTCTAAAAGCACATAGGTGACAGCAGATACCTTCGGTGAAGTAGTTCTCAAATCTAACGTAGCATTTTAATTTTGCTTCTGCTCCCACTCCAATTCATACCATCACAGTATATTTTGAAATTCTTAAAGTTCTTTTTCAGAGAAAATAACTAAAAGCTGATTTTTTAGAGAGTATAATAAAGTGTTTTTTTTAAGTCACAGATTTGTGATGTATTCTCAACATGTTGCTTCTCTAATTGAATGTGTTAAAGTAACAATTGCAATGCTCTAAATCTAATTTATTAAAATGACAATAATGGAATTAGAGGATGAATGCACAGATACAAATCTTTTCTTTAAGTGAAGAATAATTATTCATGCTGAAAAATTATCAGAAACAATTTTGGGTTTCTCTAATAACATACTGGATAATTTGTTATAGTCAATGTAGTTGCAAATATTTACCACTTACTAATTCCTTCCAAATTTAACACCACCTGCAAGTAAGATTGGTGAGGAGGGAATATGAATGGTATATAAAAATTTGTATTACAGTTTACTTTGAAGTTGAAATGAATTTAGTTATAATTTAGTCTGGTCTTATTCATTGATGAGTAAACCAGGTCCCCCCCGCCCAAATAAGTAAAAGACTACATTAATAGTTTGTGGTATCAGTAAGGTAAGAAGCTACTTTACCTAAGTTCATACCTGGAGGGTCTTCCGTAACTTCAACAAGGACTTACTGCTCAGGCAAAATTGAGAGCAGGGGTTGCTCGTATAACATATAATGCTCCAATGGGATCAATTTACCATTCTCCTACAAGGAATAACATACTAAAGTCAAGAATATATATAGGGATTTATCAGAGAAATTTTCCACTGATGAAAAGAACAGTCACAATAATCAGTAGGGGACCTAAAGTTAAAAGATAACTGGTTGTGGGAATATAAGAGCATGGCACACAGAAGAATTAAAGGCAAATAATATATATAATATAATATATAATATATAATATATAATATATAATATTTGTCTACCTCAATATTTCCTGTAGGCCTTGTCCTGGCTGTCCATGTTCTAACACACTTGCACAAAAGGTTACTTAATTATTAGCAAAATAAACCCACAGCCTTCAAAGATCTGTATTTTTTTACTTGTTCTTTTTTTTTTTTTTAAGTTTATTTATTTTGAAAGAGAGAAAGAGTGGGGGAAGAGGAAGAGAGAGACTCTTAAGCAGGCTCCTAGGCAGTCTCCATACTCAGTGTGGAGCCCCATGCAAGGCTCATTCCCACGAACTGTGAGATCATGACCTAAGCTGAAATCAAGAGTTGGATGTTTAACTGACTGAGCCACCCAGGTGCCCCAAAGATCTGTATTTAATTAAATTAAAAATGAGGCACAGATGTGATTATATTCAATGATAGTTCAAAGATTTCTTCATATTCAATGAGAAACTTTGCACATTTGTGACCCTCTGTACTCATTCCCAATTCAAGAGTGGCTAATACCATATTCCTGCTTTTCAGGAATGGAGCCTTGCCAGATGTATTTGTTTAACCAACATTTTTAGACACGTACAAATTAATAAGCATTGATCTAGGCCCAACAGATATAATAAATCTCGCAGTGGATACAATAAAATCTCAAAATCCATTGATAATCACGGTGGAGTTAGAGGAAGGTATGGGGAGATGACAGATAAACAAGAAATGAATGAGATAATTTCAGGTAGCAAAAAATACAAAAATACAGTGAGTTAATGATATATGAATGCACAGTCTGAGAGGGAAAGGAATAATTTAGATACAGGCATAGTTAAGAACTTTTGTCTGAGATGTGAAGGATAAGAACAAAAAGACATTTAGAATTCTAGAGGAAGAGCATGCCAAGCAGAGGGAACAGAGTTGGCAAAATCACTAAGGAAGAAATTATCTTAATGTGATTTAGAAACAAAAGGAAAAATCTAGAAACAGAGCTAAGGCTAATGTGGACAAGGGAGAGTAATAAAGAGGTGGACAGTGATTTAATCGTGCACTTTTTTGAATAGGCTTTTTTTTTTTTTTTTTTTTTTTTGCCGTCTAAGGTTCACAGAAAAATTTGTAGGGAAGTACAGAAGTTTCCCACATACCCTCTGCCCTCATACATGCATTACATTCCCCATTATCAACATCCCCGGCTAGAGTGGTACATTTGTTACAATTGATGAACATGCACGGACACATCATAATTACCCATTATAGTTTATCTTAGGGTTCACTCTTGGTGTTATATATTCTATGGATTTGGACAAATGTATAATGTATAAATCCATCATCGTGGCACTGTACACAATATTTTCACTGCACTAAAAATACTCTGTGTTCTGCCTAGTTATCTCCCATCCAAACACTGGCAACCACTGATCTTTTTATTATCTCCATAGTTTTGCCTTTTCCAGAATCTCTAGAATGTCATATATGCTATGTAACATTTTCAGACTGGTTTCTTTCACTTAGTAATTTGCAGTTAAGTTTTCTCCATGTCTTTTCATGGATTGATAGCTCATCTCTTTTTTTAGTGCTGAATGGCATTCCATTGTCTGGAGGTACCACAGTTCATTTGTCCATTTAATAACAGAAGGACATGTTGGTTGCTTCCAAATTTTGGCAGTTATGAGTAAAGCCACTATAAGTATCCATCCACAGAAAGGAGTAGATGTCAGATTGTAGCAAGGTTATGTGAAATCGTGTCTTAAATCATCATTATTTTTAGTTTCCAGTGAAAATTACAAGAGAGAAAACAAGAAAATTTGCACTTCATTTTAGGATTGGAATCTCATCACTCCTTGGGTGTTCAGATTATTAAAGTTGGGGTACTGGCCATATAACCAGTATTATGTGATCCATATAGAAGAACAAACACCATATCCAGAGGGCATGAGGAAAGTTTGACATCAGAGTGTTGAGTAACCATCAAGATTTCAGGATAAGTTGGGAGTATTATTGGAGTACATCAGAAAAAAAATAGGATTTAGGGTAAATACTATGTCTTTAGTTAGCTTTATTCGTTCAAGCACATTATGAATAGACAATATGTGATAGAATGAGTTATAAGAATAGATGAGTTAATTTTGTGTATCACCTTAGGCTAGGCTATTGTGCCCAGTTGTTTAATGAAACATCAGTATAGATATTATTTTGAAGGCATTGTTTAGATGTGATTAACATTTATTATCATCAGTAGACTTTAAGTAAAGGGGATCACCCTCAATAATATGGATGAAACTTATCCAGTTAGTTGAAGGCCTTAAGAACAAAAACTGAAGTTTCTCAGAGAAGTAATTCTGCCTCTAAGTCCTGCCTGAGTTTCCAACCTGCTGGCCCGCTCTACAAATTTCAACTTGTGAGTCCCCATAATAGTAGAAGCAATTTCATAAAGCTGTCACTATTTATATGCATAGTATTTGATTCCTTTTCTCTAGAGAACCCTGACTGATACACTAAAACTTCTCCAGTATGCATTACTCTGATTTTCTTAAAATTGTCTGAAAATTGTCTGAAGAAGGTAGAAACCTACAACCCACTTAAAATTTTTTTATTATTTAAGTATACTTTATATACATTATTAGTTTCAGGTGCACAAAATACTGATTGGACAATTCTAAAAAAACACAACGTTCATCATGATAAGTGTAGTAATATGTCACCATTCAATGTTATTACAATATTATTGACTATGTTCCCTATGCTTTATTTTCCATTTCTGTGATTTATTTATTTTATAACTGGAAGTTTATACTTCTTAATTCCCTTCACCTATTTTTCCCATCCCCCCACCGTGCCAACACCTAGTTCTTTATGTTTTTGAGTCTGTTTCTGTTTGGTTTCTTTGTTCACTTGTTTTGTCTTTTAAGATTCCCCATATAAGTGAAACCATATAGTATTTGTCTTTCTCTGTCTGACTTATTTCACTTAGCATAATACACTCAAGGTCCATCCACAGTCTTGGCTGAGTAATATTACATGGTACATATATATTACATCTTTATCCATTCATCTATCGATGGACACTTGGTTTGCTTTTCTATCTTGGCTATTATAAATAATACCACAATAAACATGAGATGTGCATATATTTTCAAATTAGTGTTTTCATTTTCTTTGGGTAAATCCCAGTAGTGGAATTACTGGATCATATGGTAATTCTAGCTTTAATTTTTGTTTTCCACAGTTGCTGCACCAATTTACATTTCCCCCAACAGTGCAGAGGGTTCCTTTTTCTCCACATCCTCACAATACTTATTTCTTGTTTTTGGATAATAGCTATTCTGACTGGTATAAAGTAATATCTTATTATGTTGTTGTTGTTGTTGATCTTATTGTAGTTTTGATTTGCATTTCTCTGATGATCAGTGATGTTGAGCAACTTTTCACATGTCTATTATATCTGTACATCTTCTTTGGAAAAATTTCTATTTAGGTCCTCTACTCATTTTTTAAATTTGATTATTTGGTAGGTTATTTTTCATTCTTTTTTTTGTGTGTGTATATGTATTGACATTGGTATAAATTCTTTATATATTTTGGATATTAACCCCTTGTTGGATAAATCATTTGTAAATATCTTCTTCCATTCAGTAGGCTGCCTTTTTGTTTTGTTTTCCTTTTCTATGTGCAAAGTTTTAAATTTTGGTGTAGTCTCAATAGTTTATTTTTGCTTTTGTTTCTTTTGCCTGAGGAGACATATCCATAAATATGTTGCTAAGGTTGATGTCCAAGAAATTACTGCCTATGTTTTCTTTTAAGAGTTTTGTGGTTTTGGGTCTCACATTTAGGTCTTTAATCTATTTTGAATTTTTATGTGTGGATAGTGTAAGAAACTGTTTTTTTTTATTCTTTTGCATGTAGCTATCCAATTTTTCCAACATCATTTATTGAAAAAACTGTCTTCTCCTTTGTATATTTTTGCTTATGAAACTACAAGTCAAAAGCAAGACAAAAATCTTAAGACTACAATTGCATGGAGGTTAAACAAACAACGTGCTACTAAACAATGACTAGATCAACCAGGAAATCAAGAAGAAATAAAAAAGTACATGGAAAGAAATGAAAACACAATGATCCAAAACCTTTGGGATACTGCAAAAGCAGTCCTAAGGGTGAAGTATAGAGCAATACAAGCCTACCTCAAGAGGAAAAGTCTCCAATAAACAACCTAACTTTATACCTAAAGGAGCTAGAAAAAGAACAAACAAAACCTGAAGCCAGCAAAAGGAAGGAAAGAGTAAAGATTAGAGCAGAAATAAAAAAAAATATAGAAACTAAAAAACAACAGAACAGATCAATGAAACCAGAAGTGGCTTTTAAAAAAGATAATAAATTTGACAAACCTTTAGGCAGACTTATCAAAAAGAAAAGAAAAAGGACTCAAATAAAATCACAAATGACAGAGGAAAAATAACACCACAGAAATATAACTATAAGAGAACATTATGAAAAGCTATATGCCAACAAATTGGACAACCTGGGAGAATGGATAAATTCCTAGAAACATATAAACTACCAAAACTGAAACAGGAAGAAATGGAAAACTTGAACAGACTGATAACCAGCAAAGAAATTGAACCAGTAATCAAAAACTACCAACAAACGAAAGTTCAGGACCAGATGGATTCACAGGCAAATTCTACCAAACATTTAAAATAGGAAGAGTTAATTACCTATTTGTGCCAAACTGTTCAAAAATAGTTTCAAACTCCTTCCAAAAGGAAGGAGAACTTCTGAATTCATTCTATGATGCCAGCATTACCCTGATATCAAAACCAAATATGGACACCACAAAAACAGAGAACTACTGTCCTATATCCCTGATAAACACAGATGCAAAAATAAACTATAAAATACTAGCAAACAAAATCCAACAATACATTAAAAAATGATTCACTACAATCAAGTGGGATTTATTCTTGAGTTGTAAGAGTGGTTCAATATTCACAAGTCAATCGATGTGATACATCACATTAATAAAGAAAGGATAAGAACCATTATGATCATTTCAATAGATGCAGAAAAGGCATTTGACAAAGTACAGTATCCATTCATGATAAAAAAAAACCCTCAACAAAGTAGGTTTAGAGGGAATATACCTCAACATAATAAAGGCCATATATGAAAAACACACAGCTAATATCATTCTCAATGGGGAAAAACAGAGCTTTTCCTCTATAGTCAGGCACAAGACAGGGATGTCCACTCTCATCATTGTTAGTCAACATAATACTGGAAGTCCTAGCCACAGCAATCAGACAACCCAAAGAAGTACAAGGCATCCAACTGGGCAAGGAAGAAGTAAAACTCTCTCTTTTATTTTTGATGAGTCTGGCTAAATGTTATCAATTTTATTTATTTTTCAAAGAACCAGCTCTTTGATTGATGTTTTATTTTTTTATTCTCTATTTCATTTATTCTCATTCTGGCTTTTTATTTCTTTTCTTCTAATGTTGAGCTTTGTTCTTTTTCTAGTTCCTTTCGTTGTAAGTTTAGATTGTTTATTTGAGACTTTTCTTGTTGCTCGGGTATATCTGTTATTTTCATCTAGTCTAATATGTCATTCAAAGACATTGTTTCCTTATTGATTTTGTGTCTGGATGATCTATCCATTGATGTAACTGAGGTGTTAAACTTCCCTCCTATTATTGTATCACTGTCAATTCTCCCTTTATTTCTGCTAATATTTGCTTTTTGTACTTAGGTGCTTATATGTTAAATGTATACATATTAATAACTCATATTCTTGGAATGATCCATTTATCATTATGTAATAATCTTATTTGTTTTTTGTCTTTTTGTTAATAGACTTTTTAAAGTCTATTTTGTCTGATATAAGTATTGCTACCCAGGCTTTTTGGTTTGTTTTGTTTTGTTTTCTGTTTTGCTTCCATTTGTGTAGAATAATTTTGCTCATCCCTTTACTTTCAGTCTGTCTGTATGTGTCTTTATATCTGAAGTGGAGTCTCTTGTGAGCAGGCTATAGATGGATCAGTTTTTTGGTTTTTTGTTTTGTTTTGTGTTTGTTTCTTTAACCAATTCAGTCAACTTATTTCCTTTGATATGAGCATTTAGACCATTTATCTTTAAGGTAATTACTGATAACTATGTTCTTATTGCCATTTTGTTCATTATTTTCTGTTTGTGTTTGTATTCTTTTCTGTTCTTCTCTTGCTCTTTTCCCTTGTGATTGATAACTCTCTTTAGTTATGTTTGAAGTTCTTTCTCTTTATTTTATTATTATTATTATTATTATTATTATTATTATTATTTTATCTTTTATAGGCTTTTGGTTGTGGTTACCTTGAGTTTCATACACAGGATCTTAAGTGTGTATTAAGCAGTCTATATTAAAGTGATGGTCACTTAAGTTCAAACACTTTATAAAAGTACTGTATTTTTACTCCCCTCCTCAACATTTTATATACTTGATGTCACATTTTACATCTTGTTGTATTGTGGATCCCTTAACTAATTTTTTAGATATAACTTGATGTTACTACTTTTGTTTTTTAACCTTCCTACTAGTTTTATAAGTGATTGATCTACTAATTTTATTATATGTTTACTTTTTCTCATGAATTTTTTTCCTTTCATATTTTTCTTTTTAGTTATGACCTTTTCTTATCTGCTGAAGAAGCCCCTTTAACATTTCTTGTAAGGCTGGTTTAGTGGTGGTAAATTCCTTTGTTTGGGAAAGTCTTTATCCCTCCTTCAATTCTGACTGGTAACCTTGCAGAGTAGAGTATTGTTGGTTGTAGGCTTTTTCTTTTCAGTATTTTGAAAAATCATGCCACTCCTCCTAACCTGCAAAGTTTCTGCTGAAAAATCAGCTGACAGCCTTATGAGGTTTCCCTTCTACATAACTAGTTTAAGTTATACATAACTTTTCTCTTGCTGCTTTTAGGATTCTTTCTTTATCTTTTATCTTTGACATTTTAATTATTATGTCTCTTGGTGTGGACCTTCTTGGGTTTATTTTGTTTGGAGCTCTCTGTGATTCCTGCACTTGGATGCCTATTTCTTTCCCCAGACTAGAAGTTTTCAGCTATTATTTCTTCAAACAAAATTTCTGCCTCTTTCTTTCTCTTCTATCCTCTGGAATCCCTAAAATGTGAATGGTAGTACACTTGATGTTGTCCCTGAAATTGTTTAGCCTATCCTCATTTTTAAAAAATGTGTTTTTCTTTTTGTTCTTCAACTTGGGTGCTTTGTAGTGTGTTGCAGATTATTGATCTATGCTGCATCCTCTAATCTGCTGTTGATTCCCCTTAATGTATTTTTTATTCAGCTATTTTATTATTCAATGGTTTTTTTTTTCTTTTCTATCTTTTTATTGACGTTCTCACTGAATTCATTCTTCTTTCCATTCCATCTTTATGACTATTGCTTTGAACTTTTTATTGAGTAGATTGCTTATCTTTCTTTCATTTAGCTTTTCTGAAGTTCTGTCTTGTTCTTTTGTTTGTGGAGCATATTCCTTTGTCTTCTCATTTTGTCTGATCTTCTGTGTTTATTTATCTGAATTAGATGGAATAGCTACTTCTCCGGGTCATGAAAGATTGGCCTTGTAGGAATATCCCTTGTGTAAACTGCATGTGTCTGGTGGCTTTGGCTGGCCAGCCAGACCTTTCGTAGGCATGTTCTTGGAGTACCAGGGCATTATCACCAGAGCCTCCCTGCTGATGGCTGCTGCTGATGTGGGCATGGGTCAGGGCTTCCTAGAATGCTCCACACACAGGACTGTCTGATTGGAGGGCTGAGGCTGAAGTGGGCTCAGGCCATGGGGTCTCAGGGCATTCCTAACAGGAGGCACATTTGCAGGAGAGCAGGAGCTGAAGTGGGTGCAGGCTGCGGGTCTCAGGACATTCTGCACATGGTGCACCTTGATGGGACTGCTGGAGCTGAAATAGGCACAGGCAGGGTTGTCCTGGTGCACTCTATGCAGGGGGTTCCCTGGCAGGATGGCAACACTTTTAGTCAGGCACATGCTTGGTGGTTCCAGGACACTCCATGCAGCAGTGACCCAGCAGAACAGCTGGAACTGAAGCAGGTATAGATTGGGAAGTCCTGGGATGCTGCACAGGGGAAGTGCTCTGGTGTGTCATCTGGAGCTGAAGTGGGTCTGGGCCTGCTGTGTCCTGTAGTGCTTTTCATCCATGTCACCTTGGAAACATGGCTGGAGCTGTAGTATCCAAGGATGTCCTGGTGTGTGTTGCACTGGTGCTGCCTTGGTGGGATGCAGGGGTGGGGGGAGTCTCTCTGGGGGAATGGCAGGTGTGGGCTTGTGGTCCAGGGCTTGCTAGGGCAGCCAGCTGGTCCAGGTGCCAGTATCCTACCCCATCTATGCTATCAGGGTGAAGGGTAAGCATAAACAATGGCACTTGTCAGCCTCTTAGACCCTGGAGAGCACTTCTGTGGTTCTCCTAGGGCTCTTTCCTTTATATTCTAATTGTTTTTTTGAACCATTACTTTTTTTTCTGTGCCCCAGGGAGCTGGAGCTAGTGTCAGGCGGGCTAGGGTGCCTGAACCCTGCTTCCATCTGTGCTATCAAGGTATAAGGGGACCGTAAAAAATGACAGTCACCAGCCCCTCTGACACTGGAGAGGATTCCACAAGCCCCCCACCATTTGGCAGACTCGCAAGCCCTGGTTCATTTAAATTCTAGTTGCCCTTTTAAACCACAGCTTTTGTTTTGTTTTGTTTGTTTTGTTTTCCTGTGCCTCAGGATGTGCGCCCAGTCCTTCAGTACTTTCCCTCCCCATTGCAGTTCACAGCACCAGGACTGGGGTTCCTGTGGTTACTGTGTCTCTATCTTTCCTACCCTTTCTATACAGGCCCTCTATTGTTTGTGTGCAGAGGTTGTTCAGTCAGCCCTCAGCTCTTCTTCAGGAGGAATTACTTTATCCGTACAAAGAATTGCTCTAAATAATAATTAAATAAATTCAATGTAGATTCAGTGTTTCCATGAAGGAGGTGAATTCAGGGTCTTCCTCCATTGCCATCTTGGAACCAACCTCTCTCTATAACCCACTTTTACTTTCTGATGTTAACATCAGCAGAGCCAGGCTCACGTACCCAGTCTGTGCTTCCCTTTCTTTCAGGTTCCCCAAGGGGACCTGCTTGACCCCTGAAAGATGAAAGCTCACACCTCATTGGCCAGGCTAGCCTCATGGCCCCACCCAACATCTGGGGGGCAGCTTTTTAAATTTTAGAGGATAAATGATATCTGCATGCTATAGCACTCTTTGCTACTATTGAAATGCAAATTACTGACATTGGGAAATTTATCCTAGGTAAGTGAGTAAAGAGTTGAAATTTACCTACAGATCCACTTGTTACATGAGCAATCTAAACAGATAAGATGCCAGAAATGATAAAATATTCACAAGATATATGAACATATTTATCTCTCCCTAACTTTTACTTTTGATCATAGGCAATATTTCCTAAGTTTTTTCAAAGTAACCTATATATTCTGCAAAGTCCAGCTCTTACATCTCCAAAGCAAAATGAAATAGGGAAGTCTTAATTGTCCACATTGGGTGTCTGCAGTAACTCAAATCACCTATCCCTAATTTGGCTGAGCATTTCTGACCGTGGGTTGGTGTGAAACAAAATGTAAACATGCTCAAATTAAATCAAACACAGCATTTAAAGAGTGACAGTTTATTAGTTTATTAGTAGAAACTAAATTTAAAGTAATTTTGTTTTTTATATATCTGACTGTGAAGTAATATGCCTACTGGTTAGGAACATGACATCTGAAGTTGAGCTCCCTGGATTCAAAGCCTGGCTTCACATTATCTTTGGGACCTGTCTCAATTCGCCCATCAATAAGATGGTGTTGGGGCATCTGGGTGGCTAAGTCAGTGAAGCGACCGACTCTTGATTTCAACTCAAGTCATGATCTCATGATTCATGAGTTCAAGCCCCACATCAGGCTTTGCACTGACAGCATGGAGCCTGCTTGGGATTTTCTCTTCTTTCTTTCTGCCCCCCTCCCACCCCCCGATAAATAAGTAAACTTAAAAAAAATAAATAAATAAAATGGTGATACTATTAACATTTACCTCATAGGGTGGTTGGGGGGATAAAGCACATAGATTAGCATCTGGAACATAGTAAACACTTAAAATATTAACTGTTACTATTAGATACTATCTAATCCTTACCAATGCTTTTCATCAAAATTGCTGCATCAGGTTTTGTAGCTAGCATTCAGTTATCAGTTTGATGGAAAGTATCCTGGATCTAAGTTGGAGTCCTAGATCTGCAAATTAGAAGGTAGGTGTCCTTGGCAAGCCACCATCTATGATTTCCTGGCCTAGAAAGTGGAGCTGATACCTGAGTTACATCACTATGAAAATCAAGTGTGATTATATTTGTTGAGTGTAAATTATAAAATTCTACATAGCTTTGAATGCCTGCTATCATTTAATCAGTTACCTTCAAAATAGTTAAAACTACACTACCAGATTCTGCAACCAGGTGCCAAAGAAGCATGTTAGAGATATATATCAGACTATCCAGTTGAGTGTATAAAGATTCATTTTCCTTACTTACCAAGAGGAGGAAGCTTACCTGTCTAACCAATTTAATAGTGAAACTTAACTTTTTAAGTGGAACTAGATTTCTCCATAGTTCCCCCTCCATCTTCTCACTTTCACATTTTTTTTCTTCTATGGTTGATTTATATGAGCTCCAGGAGCAAACGGTCTAATGTCCCTTCCTTGCTGCCACAGCTCATCAATCTCTCTCCCCTGCACCTAGATGGTTTTGCTATTCTTCCTTTCCTTTTCTGACTTAGTCTGCATCAGGGTAAAACCAGAGATAATCTACACAGAGGATAATGAATATTGATCTTCCAATTTAGCCCCAAACACCTACAGCAGTGGATCGATTTAAAGAACATTCAGGTGTAAGAAAACCTAATAGTCACAGTAAAAACAATAGCAAGCTGTGTTTTGATGAAACCATGTCTTCAACTGTTTGAATGCTTTCAAGACTTTTAAACGAAAATCGTATCATGGCTTTATTGCTTTGGGGCTCTACATATTTTCCAGAAAAGAGGAGAATAATGTAAATATTTTAATGTTATAGAGGCTTTTTATTAAAACGCAGTGAAAAAAAACACACACAGGAAAACTGGAACACTTTGGTATTCTCTTCTGCTTTTATTCAGTATCAAATTCACATAGGAATTTGACAGTTAAAAGAAAATAATTTGAATTATCCGGACAACAACTTCTTGTAAGTTTTCCTATTGGTTTCCCAATTGATCTAGCTAATTTCTTGAGGACATTGCTGCTAGTGCCCCACATCACAGTCTCCAAAAGCCTTTTGTAGCTCTGATAGAGTCACCAGTGTTTACAAATTAAAAATAGTATGATTTTTCAAAAATAAAAGACCAGACTTGATTTCAAAACATGTGAAGTGATTGGACAATATCTAGAGAGACTGTTTGGCTTGAATATGTTTCTCTATTCGTCTGGTTAAATAGCTTTTCCTCCCACATTTTGCTGGGCATTGTATGGTGCCATATATTAAGCTTGCTGATAATTCCTCCATTGTTTACTGTTCTTTCCTGTACCATCTCTGCATCTGCATAAAGTAGAGCTGTCTTGAAGATATAGATCAAAGGTGAATTCTTCCATAAAGCCTTTCTTGATTCTCTAGAATGAATAATTCTTTCCCACCTTTGATTTTCTGAAAATGTTTCACCTATTTAGTGCAAATTGTCTGATGCAAGTGTAACTACTAAAGCAGGTTACAAATTCTTTCAGGGTAGAGACTTGGTCCATCTTTTCATCCTCTATACTCCCTACTACAATGGCTAGCAGATAGTTGGTTGTTAATGAATAGGTGGAGGAATAACTTTAACCAAATAAATTTATTGAGGAAAATGGCAACTGGGTGAAAGAGTTAGTCTGCAGTTATATCTCATTGGATATGATATCTAGTTTCCAATGATGAAAATGGAATGAAAGTCCCAATGGGGCAATACAAATACAGACAAAGCTTGTCCAAAGATGGGAAAGCAAACTAACTTTCATTGAGCATTAGTCAGTTTCCTGTGGCTTCTTTAACAAATTTGACAAACTTGGTAACTAGAAACAAAATGGAAATTAATTCTTTCATGGTTCTGGACAGCAGAAATCCCAAATCAGTTTCACTGGGATGATATCAAGGTATCAACAGGGCTGCACTCCCTTTGGAGGCTCCTGGGTAGAATGCGTTTCTTGTCTCTTCTAGCTTCTGGTGGCAGCTGACATTCCTTGGTTTATGGGCCACATCCCTCTAATCTACCTTCATGGTCGCATTGCCTTCTCCACTTCTGTGTCAAATCATCCTCTGCTTTTGTTTATTTATTTATTTTTTTAACTAAGGGCACTGGCATTTTGAGCCCATGCAGATAATGCAGAATAATTTTCCATCTCAAGAATCTTAATTTAGTTTTCACAGATCCTTTTTTCCTTAAAAGTAACATTTAAAGTTTCCGAGGATTAGAACCTTATAGCTTTGGAGGCCGTTATTCAGCTTGCTATAAATGCCAACTAGACATATTCCTATGCATCATTTTACTAAATCTGCATAGCTAGTTTCTGAAGTAATTATTACTGTTCTGATTTTACAGGTGAGACCCCTGAAGTCCCAGATGTTGGGTGACTTACCTAAAGTTACATGCTTTAAGTAGTTGAATATTTGATTCAGACCTGGATCTGTTTCCAACTGAACTTTATTTTTCTGTTATATCTTAGAAGCTTTTAAATCCTAAACACACAGTAGATTCTTAATAAATGTTTGTTGATCCAAAAAAAACCTTCACTAAGATTTTAAAGTTTGCTGCTTTATCATTTTGTCACTGTTTCTAAAAGTTCATTGATTTTTAAAGCATTTTTATATATCAGATGTCTCTTCAGAAAGTGTTTTCAAATATGAGTGCAGTGTTGTCTCCAAATGGATCATCACTGACAATTGGAGGCAGTTTTGTCAATGTAATTCAACATAAGGGATATGAAGGTTTCATGTAGCAAATAAAAAAAGAATCAGAATTTGAGAGGGTGAAAATACACACCAAAGTCATTAGTCTACAAAGCCTGAAAACATACATCTGCAATACAAGCCAAGATGATTGGGAATCAGCTATATTATCACTGTGAAGTAATGAGGTTTCTGTAGGTATTGAACATACAGTTAAAATTCAAACAGTGTTATATATGGTTCTTATTCCCCTTTAGTCCTAGATACTTGTGAAATTGTATTACTGGGCTCTGATAAGTCACCCTTAAGGTTTCCAGTGAACATTTTAAAAACCTCATTTGGTGAAGTGATTTTTAAAAATTCAGGAAACACCAGTAGGTCATTTCCATTCCACTAGTTTATGCTACCTAATGTAAAAATACTGGTTTTCTTAGCCCATAAAAGCAGGTATTATTTTTCCGTTGCTGATGTAACAAGTTACCACAAATTCAGCAGCTTAAAATAATAGCCACTTATTTATCTCACAGTTCTGTAGGTCAGAATTCCAGGCACATTGTTTATGTGGTTCTCTACTTCTGATTTCAAAAAGCCAAAATTCCTGGCAGGACTGCATTTCCTTCCAGGGACTTCGGATTTGAGTTTACTTCCAAGCTAATTCAGGATGTTGCCAGAATTCAGTTTTCTGTGGCTGTCGAACTGAGCTTTCTACTTCTTTGTTAGATGTTGCCTAGAAATCGTCCATGTCTTCTAGTGGTTGCCTGCATTTCTTAGGTCATAGCCCCCTTCCTCGGTCTTCAAAGACAGCAATGGTGGATTGAGTCCTTCTCACTCATTAAATGTCTCTGACGTCCTGGGGCACCTGGGTGGTTCAGTCGGTTGAGTGTCCGACTTCAGCTCAGGCCATGATCTCGCGGTCTGTGAGTTCGAGCCCCGCGTGGGGTTCTGTGCTGACAGCTGCGAGCCTGGAGCCTGCTTCGGATTCCGTGTCTCCTTCTCTCTCCTCCCATCCCCCACTTGTGCTCTGTCTCTCAAAAATAGATAAATAAATGTGAAAAAAAATAAAATTTGTCTCTGACATCCTTTTTTTTTTTGCCTCATTGCTCCTCTGTTGTCTTCCACCACATATTTTGACTCATCTTTCTATTTTCTTCTCCTAAGGAAGAGTGTGATTATATTAAGTCTACCAGGAGAAGCTCCCTATCTTAAGGTCAGTTGGTTCATAATCTTAATTTAATCTGCAAAGTCCCTTCACAGAAATAACTAGACTAGTGTTTGATTGAATAACCAGATACCGGAATCTTTGGAGAACACTTTTTGAATTATTTCTAAAACAAGGTGTAGAGTCTCAACTAAAGTGCACTTTTATTCTTCTCTATTTCTAGCTTTCAAAGGTCAGATTACTCAGTAATGACTTAATACTAGAAATTAACTGCCTATTTTCCTAAATACAGCTGAAGGACAGAACATTTGAAGGTTCAGACACACTTATACAGCCACATTTCCATCTCACATATGAATACAGATGGGAAGCAAGGGTTAGATGCAATTTTGTAAAAAAAGTCACTTATTCTCAAAAGTTTATATATCTAATGCACCAGGGATAATAAACATGAGCTATGTTCAAATGGAAGGAACAAGCACATACCAAAATCTTCAAGTTAAGGATTAATGAGAACCAAGTGCTTACTGACAAAGGATATTAAAACACTTTTCTGGAAGTTGTTTAATGACTCATGGTAGATCCTCTCACCTTTATCAAGTGTCTTATCTTGAAGGCAAGTCTATTCCTTTCACCTGCTCCTTTTGGAGTCATTCCAGCTAGTGCTATGGGAAGCTTTTCCAGGAGCCAATTAGACATTGAAAGATAACTCTTAACATATGATAATTTAATACTTTCATTTAGTAACATAGAAAAACATATTAGCCCTCAAAAACCTGATATGATTAACACCATGGCTTGGTTTCCTGATGTGAAAGTTCATTATAAACCGAATAAGAGTGCAACACATGTGGGAACAAAGCTTTTTAGGAGCAGGTGATTTTCCTCTCCACTCAATATCCCCTTCACCTGGTTGAGTCTGAATTTCAGATAGTGAGCAGGTGTGAGAGGATGAGTGAGCCACAAGATGGAGGGAGCCTACGTCAGTGGATCCCCACATGGAAAAGACCTCCTATCAACTGGGAAGACCTGCACTGAACAGATAGGTGAGCTAGAAATATATTCTATTGTGTTTAGGCTCTTAAACCTTTTGGATCTATTCTTGCAAGCAGTTGGTATTACCTCTTGCATTTATCTTACTCTAGAGTTCATTGCATAAACTTCGTGCTGCAAGTTCTCCAGTCCCTCATACTTTAAATTACATAAATCATTATCACTCTCAAAATTTTTCAAGGATACTGTTTATATTGTAAAGGTCAAGAGTATATTTTGGAACTTAGCGCTGAGAATTTGAAAAAAATGTATTATTTTCACTGGAGCAGAACACTTTAACCTTGTTTTGTAGTTTTAATAATGGAAGGGCTGCAGAGGAAAGAGCAAAATTAAGAGTAGTAAAAAAATACATGGACAAAAATGCTGAAATGTTATTCTTTTGTATAAGTTTGCCTCAATAGTACAGAATGCTCTCGGCATAAAATTAAATTCAAGATAAAAGAAAGGAAAACACAAGTCTTCTTTTAGGTGGAAAGGATCTGCATTTAGAGATTTATTACAATACAGATTTTTAACATGCTCACATTTGCAATATTGTCCTTCTGGAAAAGGAAGGGAATTTTGAGGTCCCAGTAAAGCAGGTCAGTGAGTGGTAGTACTTAAAGTCAGGGGTCCATGCTGACTTTATGACTAATACAGCCGTTAATTCTTTCTTATACATTTCTCATTTGAGTAAAAGATGTGGGACGTAACCAGAGATAATTTGAAGCTGGTCCACATATGACAGAGTTATCAAAGGTAAATAGTAGAATTGGACTGACACCTGGGAAGAAAACCTGGACAGGGCAACAGGATCAATAATTGTTAGTAATAACTATATTAACATTCATATTGCTTACTTACAACATCTTTTACATCTGTAATTTCTCAGCAAGCATAAATATTATTATGTATTATAAATATATTAGAAAACAAGCTAAGAGATTTCCAGCAAACAAGCCCATGTCTTATAGCTACATTGCTCAAGCTTCAGAATTAGGAATTGTATCCAAGTCCTAACATTATTTTAAAAATGTCTTGATTAGGAGTCTCTGATTCACCATAATAACCTTTAACAAATAAAGATTATTGATAAACTACCATGTCCGAGGATTTTAGGATTCGTTTCACTGCACCTATTTCCACTAGTGTTTTTACTAATTCTACTAATTCTGGCCTCAAATAAAAAAAGAAATCAGAATACTTAGGATGTGTTTTCTTGAAGACAGAGTTAACTCCTCTGAAAAATAACAAAACACTATTTTTTTTTAAAAACCATTTGGACAACACAGAATTACATTTTAGGATAACAGTAAATAATGAGTGTTTCAAGCTTTTTCATGTAATAACTGCAATATTCCAGATTAAATGCTTTTCTGATTTAAAGCTTTTTTAAGTCCACTAATATACTATTTCTAATTACTATGTTACCAGGGAGTAAGGATGTTAAGAAAGCCAAATATTTTACAAAGAAAACAGAAAATGCAATTTATAATCATAGTCATTTCTTAATTTAGTCTCTTATAAATGATGTTTAGACTTACAATTACTTACAAAATCACATAATTGATTATTTTTAGAAGGCAATGAACATTCCTGTAAATGGAGGCAAATTGTATTATGTTCACACAACATTGGGTTGCATTTAACTATAGGGAGACTGATGAAGATAGTGGGAACTCAGATTCAAATAATTAATCAGAATGTTCATTAGGAAAACAGATAATCTTAAGAATTTGATTATTAAATCACACCATTTTAATACTATTTATTCAAATCATTTAATAATAATTTGTTGTACAAGAAACAACGGTGATGTGTTGCAGGTGTAGGAGGCATGTTGGAGAAACAAGACATAAGTCGCTGCTCTCATACTGTTTACTTTCTGATAAAGACAAACAGGAAAGAAACCAAGGAACAGGAGAAAGGAAGGAAGGAGGGAGGAAGAATTAAAAAATGACTGTCAAATGTTGACTGAATTAATTGTTAAAAAATAATAGAGAAGAAGTGTACTAATGAATACTAATGAAAATATTCTCAATAGATTAGTCAGGCTTTAATCAAGGAAACAGATACGCTATGACTATGCAATCAGGAATTTATTATCAGAATTAGACATTTCACAATTGTAGGAGGAATTGAGAAAGTAAGTCCACAAAGGGAAGCTGGAAGATTAGAAATCATTAGAAGTCGCTAAGTAGTTCTCCTGAAGCACTGGCACAGGGGGGCGATGGTAAAGCTTCTAGGAAATCTGAAAACAACTTCCAGCTGCTGGTGTAAGCTGCGGTGGGTGCTGGTATAGAAGTATCAGGAAAGCTACTGCCTGTTTACAGTTACTGCCCCCTGTGAATTCACAGCCAAGCATTATTGGGCCTGGGAGGCAGGGTCAATAGATAGGAAGAAGAGCAAAATTCAAAGTGAGGATAAACTGGGACCCACCAGCCCTTCCACAACTGTCTTTCTCTGTGTCCTACAATGATGACCTTTAGGGAGTTGATGGTTGCTGATTCACTGGTCCAATTCTTATGCAAATTTCTCTTGTGGCCAAAGCTAAACTGGAACTATACAGGGAAGATGATTCTGAGAAATGTAGTTCCAGATTAGCCAAGCTGATGTAATATAAACACTCCCATTGGAAGTTTTGGAATACACACAATTCCTCTTTTATCTATGCTATTTTATATCTATATTTACTACTTACTATATGTTATTTCAAAATAAAGTCATAAGCAAAATAATTCCTTTGGAAATGATATTAAAATCAAAGTCAGTAAGTACAAAGCGGTAAAGTTATAAAATCCCCTTTGAGTCTTGGTGATTTTGCATGTCATTCTGCTTATTCACCTAGGCTGTGCACTTGGCAAATATTTCAAATTCTTATGAAATCCCCACAGAGTAGTGGCAATTTGTCAGAGTATTTTCCTAACAACAACAACAACAACAATAACAACAACAACAAGTGAAGTGAGGAGAACTCTAGTAGTTTATGCAATATCCATGTTGAGGTGAAGCCCCACAAGATGCGAGCCTGATGACTACTCACTGGTCTATGCAGTGAAGACAATGTTCTCTTATGCAGTAAGTCAGAATAGTTATCACAGGTGGGATCGATTGGTCCGTAAGTGTATTATTTACTCTCTTTCCTTAAATGCATGGAATAGATCCATACAACTCAGATCATTTTTCAGAAAATGTTGAGGATTGACAACCACATCCAAAACTCTGGCAATCTTCACAGAATAAAAACAAGTTATTATTGCACACTTTAAACTGAGTGGGCTTGCATATGATTTAATAAATGTGATTTTGGATGTTTCAGTATGAATTAAATTTATTTTAGCAATTTTCTGGAGCCCAGCTATGCCACTGATATTATTTCATTCTCTGGTAATCAACACCCAGCCAGAGTCAACCAGTTTGACTTTTTTAACATGATGCATCTCTTGTATTTAGTACTTATAAAAAAAAAAAAAAACAATTTGAATTGGAAAGTTATTTGATATTGAAGACAAAGTCTTAAAGCTGATTTGTAGTTAAAATAAACAGACATTTTTTATATTACCAAATCTAATATCATCAAAATCCTGTAAGATAATATTCATATCAATGGAACACTTTAAGTTGTCAGTTGCTATAAAATTGAAATGGAGAAAATACAGTGTTTGCTGCTAAAGAATTACAATTTAAGGTCAGACTAACTGTATTTTCTCCTCTACATCTATCAAGTAGATTTAGAGTGTGTTATTAAAATGAAAGTAACCTGTATAGATCAACTTTAGAGATGGATGGAGAAAATGCTTTAAGAGAATGTAGATTGCATATTAAAGTAAATGATTCTACTAAAATGTGGGGCTTCAAGTAAAAAAGTATTTTAGCAACTTTACTAGTTAGACTCTTATTGGTATATTCTTTGATCAACGGCTATAAATCAGCATGCTTTATGTTAGTATTAAAAAAAAAAGTGTTTCCACAAGATGTTGGCAGTGATCCTCCCTGGAGTAAAACAATCTACACAGTGGTTGTCTATGAGTAAAATAATTACAAGAAAATGTGAATTTGGAAAAGTGTAGTATGGAAGTGATCACACCAGAGATAAGAAAGTTCACAATAACCAAGTTTGATCTCCTGTTTTTATAGGAAGCATTCTGTTTCATAGTTCCATATTCCATAGTGACAACAACAATGAAGAGGTCTTCATTAGTACCAAAGAACACTAAGATTAATATATTAAACAACTTTTAAGAACTGCATTATATTTAGTTCCTTCACCCATAAATATGGACTGATTCTTATTTAATTCTAAGAGTTCTGAAGATTAAATGAGATAAACCATGAGAATATATAGAGCATCTTTTGATACTTGGTGTGTGTGTCCTAGATCATTTTCTCCCTTTTCTTGAGGTTTATTTACTATGGCACAATTTACAGAGTTAATTTACTTGCTTCAGAGGATTCACTCAAGTACAAAAAGGGCCAGGAGGAACTCTGAGAACAAATGTCAGATTGCCTTACATGCAAACCATTTTTGCTTCTAATACACCAACTTTTTCCTTCCTGGAGCAGAAAAACTTATGTCACAAAACAAAAAACAGAAACAAAACAACACACACACACACACAACTCACACAAAAAAAGTCATTACTCTCTAAGACCTGTATTTCCTACTAACTCCCAACAATATGCTACCACTTAAAATTATTTGACCAGATAGGGAGCTATAATCCATTTATCCTGATGTGATTTCTATGTCTCTTACCACCTTTTCTATTCACTGGGACCAAGATAGCCTTACCATTCCCCTCAGCTACACTGAACTTTAGACAGGTTTCTTCCTTACTATAGGCCCTTAACCTCCCTTTTCTCAGAGCATTTACTGTAAATACTTGTAATTGCAAATTCTTTCTCTGCCCTTTTGAAATGTGCATAAACCTTCTCCCGACTTCTAACCAGTTTTGCAATCCAGGAATGTCTTTCTCAAGGTCCTAGGAGTTATCTCTTTGAAAGGTAACCATCAAGAAAGATAGTATCCTATTTCCCATTGGAGGATAAAAGCCTAACTTGATAAGTGCTTATTAACAAATGCAGCTGGCTTAATCACAAAGAAAACCATTTTCAAACATAGGAATGGTTCAGTGTGCTGGACACATTCCATTGGCCAACCCCACCCTCCAGTACTTTTTCACTAGCACACCTCAGCACTTAAAATCCCTCTTAACTTTTGTTTCAGTAGAGTTCAGTCTCTCCCCTCTGTAGTAAGACTTGAAGAGTCTTACTTGCCTGCTTAACTCTGGTGCAAGTTTTCTTTGATGGTTCTCTTCTAACAGAGTAAGTCCTCTGGTTCATCATTACAAGAACACTCTTGCCAATATTCTCAAATCATTGCCCCCTCTTTTGCCCAAACCCCAAATCCATATGATCAGCCTCTACAGTGCTTCCTATGGAGAAAAACCACAATGAGCTGACTCACTTCACTCTCCCGCTGTTGACTTCAAGTTCTAGAACACTGTAAACCTCAAGAAGATACTGATTTTTAAAGAGTAACGGCCCAATTTTGTTAATGTGCAATAAAGGATGTATCTTTCCATTCATCAGGAAACATGTTTTGCCATATTTCACCTGTATTATCTCCTCCATGACAGTCCCCTATACAAATAGGGAACTGTGAGTCTTGCACCTTCCTTTTCTCCTGGGATCAGAGTTGTCACTCTCTCCATGCGTGGTGCATTCTGGGGATCCAGGGGGACACTGCCCTGTAGCCTGAGAGAAACAAGAAGAGGAAGGGACCCCAGAGGAGTCAGAGAGAACTGCCCACCCTTTCACCAGGTCCCCCTGTTGGGTTCGCCATGCAGCCTGCTACTGCAAAGTGGTAGGATCAAGGGACTACGTCTTCACTGATTTTGTGTTGAAGACAGTGAAGATGTTAATGTAAATTTAGAAAAATCCAAACTTCCCATCAGTTGTCCTGGAGGAAGTGATAATTTTAAACATTTAAATGAAATTGATCTTTTTCACTGTATTGATCCAAATGATCCCAAGCATAAAAGAATGGACAGGGCGATTTTATTTTGTTTACCAAAGGTGAATCTGGCCAGTCATGGCCAAGGTTGACAAAAGAAAGGGCAAAGCTTAACTGGGTCAGTGTGGACTTTAGTAACTGGAAAGCCTGGGAAGATGATTCAGATGAAGATATGTCTAATTTTGATCATTCCTCTGAGATGAACAACATGGGTGGTGAGGAGGATGTAGATTGACCAGAAGTAGGTGGAGATGATGATTCACAAGACAGTGATGATGTAAAAATGCCAGCTCTGGAGTAAGGAATGTTGTCATCACTGGATTTTGAGGAAGAAAAATAACATCTCTGTAAGATTTCATAATTAAGAGAATTCCTGAGTTGATAGCTCTAAAGGCAGATGCTGTATTTGCCTCCTTTGATCCATTTCAACCTGTTTATTATTTTAAAGGCTTCACCAAAGGTTGATAGGTACCATTGTGAGGGGCAATTTTAAGTCAGCTAAAGAAATAGCCCTATACATGAACTTTTCTCAGACTACCATGATGCTGTTGAGGTCCTAGGCAATTGATACAGCAGTTGTGATAAATGAAAACATTTCACCTCAGTCTCCTTTGCTTCAGAACATAGATACTGAAATGATAGGAAGCTCTTGGCTTAGAAGAAAGATAACTAAACTTTAGAACATGCACTCAAAGTGGCTGATGAAACAAATTGTTTGATACTTTGGTAACTTGTTCCTCAAGTATATCTTCCAGGATTATTGCAATAAAGTTTTATTTTTCAAAAAAAAAAATTACTTCACATTTTTGTAAGTGATCACTTGTTCCAGATGTATCTTAGCTAACAGTAGTAAATGCCTTAAATTAGATGGTTTTGAAGACTGTACATTTGGTATGTTTGACCCTTAAACTTTTGTACATTGTTGCTTGAGAGTCTGTATATTTAGACCAAATTTGTATTTGAACTGTCAGTATGGCAAATGAGTGAAAAAAAATGTTGATACACTATTGGATTTTTTATTTCTTTTTTTGATTTAGCTTGTCCCAGGCTGAAAACCTCAATTTATATCTATGACAGTGGGAATTTTTTTTAATGTCTACATTCTTTCTGATAAACTGTTGGAAGACAAAAATCAAAACAAAACTGTGATGCTAAATTCCTGTACTTAAATTCTTATAATGGTTTTCAATTACTTTCCAGATTAAGACCAAAATCCTTATAGTTATGCAATTAGTATTACATATCTGATCTCAAAATCAACTTAATTTTCTATAATTTGACTTAATTTCTGTCTCTATTTTATCACTGTGGGTGAAGAATCTCAGTCCCTTCGAGGGTCACCAACACTCCCATATCCTAGAGTGTTATGTCAAAGCAAGAGTTGGGGGAAGGAGAACAATGTACTTACTCTGGCTTTGCTCCAGTAGTCTGACAGTGAAATACACATTACCCAGTTGGTTTGGCTACTCCAGGTCCAGTGATTTCAACTATCCTGTGCCAAATGGAACACTTAATATTTTGGAGAAATTGTCCAGGGCTCCATCTTCCTAGACAAACCGTACACCTCTCTGTGGTGACTTGCTAGATCCCCTGTGATCTGCCAGAAGGCTGTCCTAGTCCCAAGACCCACCAACACTGCTCTCTTTTTTTCTCTTTGTTTTTCTCACTTTTTCACTTCCTCCCTTTCTCTATCCTCTATGTATCTCTACCTTCTGTTCTCTCTACAGTTCAAGGGATGTCTTTTTATTCTTGGGTGTCATAGATAGGAGCCTCCTACTGCCTTTGGCTTCCCTCAATATATATTGTTTATACCGGGAAACTTCTCCCTAATTGATGCATATAATTTCTGAAAATAAAAATTATAAAGACTTACAGGTCTTGTCCTGTTTTCTTCTCTGCCACATCTCACCCCCAAAATGAGCACAGAGCCCGCTAGCTTCTTGAATGGAGAGACAGGTAAAGATGGAAAACTTACGCTTAATATCAATACCACAACATTTACAATTGTATTTCTACTTCATCTCCTCACTCGTCCACATTCTCTCTACATTCCTATAGCATCATATGGTTCATAGCTTCCTGAATGAATGTGCTCATTTGTATTTCCTAATCTTTCAACAGTTGTGTTTATCCTCTGCTCAGAATGACTCTTCATTTGTGGACAGAAATGTGTGCATTATGATGAAAGAGGAGATAAGGGTGCCTCTGCCAATACCTTAATATTTGGGTGTATCACCCTTTTCCCAGATGGTGGAACTATTTGGCCATGGACCAATTAAGAAGTCCGTGTACACCTCTGGATTAAATGATAGTAAATATTAATTTTTTTCCAGATAAAAACAACATTTATCTATCCATACACATATATTTTTATATGTTCACATGTATGTATGCATATATGTATGAATACACATGCATATATGTATGTTTAAAAGTGGGAGTATTTTATTTAAACTGCACGAATCTGTTGACCATTTTTTGAAACCTGTAGTATTCATGAATACTACTTTGAATACTTCTATTTATTAAACATTCACCTCTAACATTTTATGTATTAAGCTGCCATCTTAGTGTTCTGTCACCAACTTTTTAGACATATCACAACTCATTACTCCCAAGTTACCTTATATTAAATACTTAATGAGTTTGGGGAGACTGATTATTCACTTGATAGTAATTGTGACCACATTAGTGTTATCAACAGAGCTTCCACAAACCAATACTTTCTGTGACTTACCTTTGAAAATGAATAAACACATGTTTTCTGAAGATGATGATTACTTTCAATATCATACAATGACATTTTCTGACTTTGCTCTTGAATTCTGAGGATGGAGCTCCCTATGTAGTTTAGAGCTCATCTATAGAAAACCCCTAGTTAAATCCCTTTGGAAAAGTGTTTTTAATGGTAAGGACTTAGATTATCCTCAATGCTTTTTTTAACCTCTATCTACTGTGTGTATCATTATATAAATTTTGTTTTCATGGTTATCAACCACAGGTAGGCCCTCAATACAGCTTAGGGATTCTTCTAGATTCATTGGTCTACTCCTCTAACTTTGCTCATGACATCTATTTTAAACTTTCAAGGTTATTAGTGATGTAATGTTGCTGAATTATATGATCACCTTCTGGTTCTTATCTTGACCTATCAGCCATTATCAGGCTACTTTGCCTTAAGATGTCCATTATCATTCTGAGAAGCAGCTCTTTCAGTAATAAGAGACTGACAAGTTAACCGGTTCCTGCCAATGATTCAATCAAGATTCCATGCAATGAAAGACATTTTTCTGTTTTTAAAAAGTTTTTATTTTAATTCCAGCACAATTGATATTAAGTGTTACATTAGTTTCAAGTGTACAATATAGTGATTCAACACTTCCACACATCACCCGGTGCTCATCACAACAGTGCACACTTTAATCCTCATCACCTATTTAACCCATCCCCCCATCCACCTCTCCTCTGGTATTCATCAGTTTGTTGTCTGTAGTTAAGAGTCTGTTTCTTGGTTTCTCCCTCTCTGTTTGTCTGTTTTGTTTCTTAAATTCCACGAGTGAAATCATATGGTATTGGTCCAAAAGACATTTTTCTTCATTAGGGTTCTACAGCCTTAAACTTGCCATTCTCCACCTCTTACTCTGTATTCCAAGCACACCAACTTCCTCATGTCTTGAATATTTGCAAATGCTACTCCTCTCTGTAATGTCCATTCCACATCCTTCGCTTTTAACATGCAGCTCAGTGATCTGGAAAGTCATCTCTATGCACCCACAGTTATTCTGCTTCCCTTGTCTGGGTCTCAGTCTTCCTCCATCCAAGCACTTCCTCTGTGACAGCAATTTTTAAATTCTTTTATTATCTGTTTATTTACTGGCTTTTCCATAAGATAGTTCTTTTGCAGAGTTTAGGAACTTTCAAAGGACAGCCATTCGATAAATGTTTGCCGAATAGACTAAAGAATGAATATCCATTTTCCCCCATGTTTTCTTTTTTCCTAACTTTTCAGATGTAAGTATTTTGAAACTTGAAAAGTGAAATTATTTTGAAAAAAATCAGTCTCATAACCATTATGTGCTAATATTTATAAAGACAGCTATAAAAATATATTTTTTGTTTTCAATTTTGAAACTATTTAATATTGTTGACAAAAACAAAATTGGTTTCCTAAATGTAAGTTAGAAAATTAATTAATATGTTGAATAAAACAGAAATCACGGCTCTGGGGGTAATTTAATGTTTAAAAATTTAAAAATAAGATGCACAATGTAAATTTTTGTTTTTCTAAAATTCACTAATTAAAAAAAATCTTGCTAGTATTCTACATTCACTGGAGAGCTGCAATATAATTTGTAAGGCAGGAACGTTTCAATACTAAGATTTGCTTATTAATTCCCTGAATAAGAACAGTTCTTAAAGGAAAAACAACTAAATTGCAGCCAGCATGAAGAAGTTGGATTTGGTGATGATTGCTATCTTTAAAGAGTGTGACCTTACGTTATTCTGTCATATGCCTAAAGGCATTGAAAGTACTCTAAATTAATTTTAGGGCTACACAAAAAATGTTTCCTTTAATCGCAGAATCCAAGAGCTGTATGCCCCTTGGTGCTCTGCTATCATGTTTTTAATCTTCATAACATGATTCTGTAATTTGTCCTATTTATGGAAAGAATTCTGCAAATTTTTCCTGAACTATTTTTTTTTTTAAAGTCTTGGCAGTAAAATGTACCTCTTATACCTCCTGCCAATACATCTCTGAAATAAGGAAAACAATGTTCCTTTGCATTGTATGTTCAATCAACTTGTCTTCTCCCAGTGTTTAAAGATGCCTTTAGGGTTGCCAATAACAGACAAACAGTGGTGCTCATATATCTTGAATATCTTTGTGTGTTTCCAAAGTGGCAGAAGCTTAAAGAGAGTTTAACTTGTGCCAAGCACTGAAATTTTCACAGTAACCCTTTATGTGTCATCAGTGACTTTATGCATAATGAAACTGAGTCTTAGAAAAGTTTAGTAATTTGCCTAAGGTCAGTCATATAGCAAGTAGCTGAAATATGATTTTAAAGAGCCAAACTTACAGAAAATGTGGTATGAACATGGATTATTACTATGTCTTTGCCTTCCTCCTACAAATTAAACAAAAATGACCAAAAGATTATTACAACTGGTAGAAAAATTATATGTCTTGAACACCATGCAGAAAATGAATTATTATACCACCTATGCCAAATAATTTCTAGATATGACGCAGAAAGGGCTAAAAATAAGCCATTGAGGACAAGCATTATCTCTTGTGGAGAAAGTGGTACTATATCCCTGAAAGCACAGAGAGGCAATGCTAAGAGCTTGGAAAATACTGGACTGTCTCCTGAGGCAGCAGATTACACCCTGCATAAAAGACATAGGGACTCAGTCCAAAAGAGGAAGCCAGCCTGATCAGAAGGCTAGTTATGGGAAACATCCTGTAGGTGCAGAAATTTTTCTAAAGGGAGAGAGGATTTAGTTAAGAGGGATTATATATCCACCATGAGATCAGTCATCACTTTAATTAAGCTAGTGGATCCCCTAAAAGAAAATTAGACAGATTGAAGAAAATTAGAAGACAAAATACTAACATAACAAGAATTATCTGTATTTGGTATCTCTATTTCTATTTCTTCCATTCTGTCTTGATCCTACTCCAACATGACTTTTCCCTCCATCTCTCCACTAAAATTTCTCTTGTCAGGATCACTAATGTTTTTAATGTTGATGAATCAAATAATCCTCTTCTGGTTCTCATATTACCTGACCTATTAGCAGCATTTGATCCAGCTGATCATCCCTTTCTTCCTACCACTTGTTTCCATCACAGTCTCTACAACTGGCCCCACATCCTCATGCTTAATGTTGTAGTGTCTATGGCTCAATGCTTGGTTCTCTTTGTCAAATATATTCTCTCTCAGTAATCTCACCTAGTCTCATGGCTTTAAATACTATCGAATCACTGATGATAATTCTCAAAAGTATGTCTCTAGCCTGATTTTCTATGGTGGACTCCATACACATGTCCAACTGCCTACTCAATCTATTTTCTTGGATATCTTGTAGGAATCTGTAGCATAAATATCCAAAGTGGGACTTTGGGACTTTTCCCACAAATCTACTCTACTTAAAAGTCTTACCCATTTCAGTTGATGGAATTCAACCTTTAAATTACTTGGGTGAAAACCTAATGTTCAATCTGTGAACAAATATTGGATTTTTTATTTGTACTTACATACTAATTATAGTAATATATAGGAACAGAAGCCAAAAGAATAGAGATGGAGATGAAGAGACATTTTATTCTCTATGTTAATAATTTTTGAATCATATGAATGGTATTACCTGTACAAAAGTTAGGTGTAAAATTTCAAAGTCTGAAATCAATATGGATATATTACTCATAAGGACAATGATAAATAAGATGTTACAATATTACCTCCCTGAGAAGAAATAAAAGTTGCATATTCCCAATCTTTTACAAGGGAGAATTAGAATTTTATTATCTGCATAATGATCCATAGAATAAAAACAACCACAATCTTTAGCTTTATCATTTGCTACCAAAAAAACAGTTTATATAGATGAATTACTTTTAAAAAAAATCAGTATTTATTAATCCATTTCTGTGAGTACTTATTGCTTCTTATGTCACCAGTCGATAGTATTTATATGCTCAACAGTCCATAAAATTTAGATGAGCAATAAAATGAGCAGCCCCAGATTTGTATTATTTGTATTATTTCTCTGTTCTTAAATTTTAAAACATGACAAACCACACTTTCATGTTTATATTTTAACTGTAATTTCTGCTTACAAAAAATGTTTTGGTTATACTTTGAAATGTACGATTGTAAGATTCCCCCTCCCCTGCTGCCAAAGAAGAGACTAATAAAATGCTGAGAATTAAAGATATTGAAAATAATTTCATAATTAATCCCATGATATAAGGAAGGCAGCTATGCTCACCACTATACCACCAACGCCCTCCCATGATATAAGGTAGGGAGAATTTAGAAGAAAAATATGGAGTCTATGGGTTTCCCTTTAATTGCAATTGAGTAATGATAGAGAAGCTATGAAGTTCTGCTTTCAGTTCCAATGTGTCAAGAGCTTAGAAGTCATTACTCCCATGAAAAACTGAAAATAAGCCACTTTTCTTGGACCCATTAGAGAAATAGGGTCCAGAGTAAGCCTTGAAATCTGGAGAGAAATAGTAATACAGAGAATCTCAACCAAGGTCAGCTTACATAGAGCAGAAGATATTATAGCCATAAAGGTGTTGGAGTAAAGAATTTTGACCAATTGTTGGAGGCTTAGTCTTGGTGAAAATGTGTGAGAGTGAGAAATTCCTGGAGGCCACAGTCAGATCCCCACACTTCCATGGGTATTGATGTGGGAAACAAAGGCAGAAGGAAATGGCAGATAAAATTAAATTTCCTTATAACCTGCAGCCCATTTGAAAACACTTGAGGTGTTGGGGGGGGAGGGGTGGTGCAGAGTAGAGCCTTTCTCCAGGAACTCCCTACTGTCTTAATGCTAATGCTTTACTTGAGAGAAAAACAACCTTGGCTTGTCGAGAGCTAGGCCATCAGTATCCTGTGAGTCTTCGTTAGCATATGAAAATCTCATTGGAAACTTCCCCTGGACTTTACCTCCCCCAACTCCATAGTGTATAACCAGTCTCTCCTCATGGTTTTAGGGCAGCTCTTCCTGTCCCCATGGTTTAATAAAATCCCCTTTTTGTACCAAACACATCTTCAAGAATTCTTTCTTGGTTGTTGGCTCTGGGCCCCACGAACCCCACTATCACCTCCAAAACCTCATCAATTATTACCTCTAGGAATCCTGATAGGTTCTCATAGTGAAGATCAGGGACAAATCCCCTCATATTTCTGGCAGCGGTGGGGGGAAAGTAACCATTTAGAAATATGTCCAAACTATGAAAAAGAACTTTTTCCCAAAGGAAACAACTTTACCAGAACCTTGTCTACCTGGGGAAAGGACAATTAGCTAAATCCAGCTCTGGCTCTTGTGTTCCCTAAACACAAGAGAGGAGAGGGGAGAGGGAGAGAAAAGGTAAGAAACATAATGTGAAGGTCACAGCCCAGGGACACAGGTCCACTAAAAGATTGAGATTTAATTCAGAAGATTATAGAATATTTCCCCTTCCCTCACCTAATGTCTTACCACTACATCAACAAGACTTCAGAATAATAGCAGATCATAGCTAAAAGAACTCTAAGACACAGATTTAAATTAAGGGTTTCTCAGAGGCACGCAAAGACAAAATGGTAGACAAAAATAAGGACATTGGAGGTTAGTGAAACCTATAGTGCTTATGATGTGATTTAATGTTGGGATCTGGGAGCAAATGGCCAAAAAAGAATTCTTTAACCTCCATGTATTTGTGGTTTTTCCATTTTTTTTTTTTCTTGTGATTGACTTCAAGTTTCATAGTGTTGTGGTCTGAAAATATCCATGGTATGATCTCAATCATTTTGTACTTGTTGAGGGCTGATTTGTGACATTTTCAGTGCAAAAAAGGTAGTTGTATAAAAACACAGGGACAGGATGTATGAGCAGAAAGGGCTGCATGGGCATTGTGAGGAGCTATTGATTATATAATTTTAAGCTGGGGTATGAAGGGCAGAGATGAAGTTTCCAAAAGGATTTTCATGTTAAAGAAGATTTACAGGATCCTGAAATTCTGGCTATTGTCAAGCTAAGGTTGCTTTCTGCCTTTGGCAAAGCATTAATGTTAAGATAGTTGGGAGTTCCTGGAGGAATGTCGTTCTCTCCCTTTCTCGAGTATTTATCAGTGGGTTTTAAGTTATAAAGAAACTTAATTTTATCTACATTTCCTTTTGCCTTTGTTCTCCACCTTCCTTATAGCAAACATTTTATATATATATATATATATATATAGCAAACATTAAACATAACCCAACTCTTAGTAAAATTAATATAAAACCTCATACCACAGCCTATTTATTTCAGTTCCTATTACTTAATACATCATTTCCAGGTTTTAGCAACAATTACAAAGTGTGCTGTTGGTGGTTAGTTTTATGTATCAAGTAGACTGGGCCAGGGGGTAGTCAGATGTTTTAGTCAAACATCCTTGTGTTGGTAAGGGTGTTTTGGATTACATTAACATTTGAATCGATAGACTGAGTTAGGCAGATTTCCTTCCCTAAGGTAAATGGGATTCATCCAATCAACTGAAGGCCTAACTAGAACAAAAAGTCTGCATAAGAGCATTCCTTCTGCCTGACTGCCTTAGAGCTAGGACATCAGTCTTTTCTTGCTTTTAGAGTCAACTGAATCTTCACCTCTTTCTGGGTCTTAAGGCTACTGGTTTTTAGGTTGTACACCATCAACTGTCCTGGTTCTCAGTCTTTTGGACTGGAAATAGAACTATACCATCAACTTTTTCATGTTTCCAGCTTGCTGACTGCAGATTTTGAAACTGGCCAGTCTCCAGTGAGTCAAATTGTTTTAATTGTGTGAGTCAAATTGTTTTAATAAATCTCTTAATAGATAGATAACGGAAGGAAGGAAGGAAAAAAAAAAAAACATCCTATTGATTATTTCTTTGGGGGAACTGTAGCAAACACATGCCCCAAAATGAAATGAAAACACAGTCTGGGGCACCTGGGTGGCTCAGTCAGTTAAGTGTCTGGCTTCAGCTCAGGTCATGATCTCACAGTTCACGAGTTCAAGCCCTACGCTGATAGCTCAGAGCCTGGAGCCTGCTTTGGGTTTTGTGTCTCCCTCTCTCTGCTCCCTCCCCTGCTTGTGCTCTCTCTTTTTTTCTCAAAAATAAATAAACATTTAAAAGAAAGAAAGAAAAAAACAGTCTGAATAGACAAAGCAAACATCAGAAACAGACTCGGATATGAAACAAATTTGGAATTATCAGACAGGAAACTTAAAATAAGTATGATTAATATGTTAAGAGTTATAATGGAAGAAGATAACATGCAAGAACATATGGGTAATATAGGCTGAGAGAAGGAAATTTAAAGAATAGAAAAGAAATTTTAGATATAAGAACGTAGAGGCAGAAATACCTTATTGGGTGCATCAGTAGACTTAACACAACTGAGGAAGGAATAAGTGAGCTTGATGATATGTCAGTAGAAACTCCCCAACCTGAAATGCAAAAAGAAAAATAATTTTTTAAAAAAGAGAATAGTCGATCTTTTACATGTAGTTGTTCACTTTTCCCAACCCATTTGTTGACAAGATTTCTTTTTGTCCATTGTACATTCTTGCCTCCTTCGTCATAGCTTAATTGACCATACAAGTGTCGGTCTGTTTCTGGACTCTCTATGCTGTTCTTGTGATCTAAGTGTCTGTTTTTATGCCAGCACCATACTGTTTTGATTACTACAGCTTTGTAGTATATCTTGAAATCTATTGTGACAACCCCAGCTTTGTTCTTTTCAAGATAACTTTGGCTACTTGAGGTATTTTTGTGGTTCCATATGCATTTTAGGATTATTTGATCTAGTTCTGTGAAAAATGCTATTGGTATTTTCATAAAGATTGCATTGGATCTGTAGATTGCTTTGGATAGTATGGACACTTTAACAATATTCTTTGACCTATGAGCATAGTATAAATTTCCATTTGTTTGTGTTATCTTCAATGTCTTTCATCAATGTCTTAATAGTTTTTAGAATATAGGTCTTTCACCTCCTTGGTTAAATTAATTTATATGTATTTTATTGTTATTGGTGTAATTGTAAATGGTATTGTTTTCTTAATTTCTCTTTCTTCTTCTTCATTATTAGTGTATAGAGTTGCAGTAGATTTCTGTATATTAATTTTGTAGACTGCAACTTTACAGAATTCATTTATTCTCATAGTTTTTTTGTGGAGTGAAGTTTTATATAAAAAGTATTATGTCATCAGGAAAGAGTGAGAGCTTTACTTCTTCCTCATCAGTTAGATGCCTTTTATTTCTTTTTCTTGTCTGATTTTTATAGGTAGGACTTCCAATATTATGTTGAATAAAAGTGGTGAGAGTGGACATCTTTGTCTCATTCTTAATCTTACAAGAAAAGCTTTCAGTTTTTCACCATTGAGTATAATGTTAACTTGTTTTGTTTTGTTTTTTAATATATTGCCTTTATTATGTTGAATTATGTTCCCTCTAAACCCACTTGGTTGAGAATTAACTGAACCACTTTTTTATACTGTACACAAAGATAAACTCAAAATAGGTTAACTAGCAAAGTGTGAGACCTGAAACCATAAAATTCCTAGAAGAAAACATAGGCAGTAATCTCTTGGACAGCAGCCTTAGCAACATGGATATGGGTCCTCAAGTAAAAGAAACCAAAGCAAAACTAAACTATCAGGACTACACCAAAATAAAAAGCTTTTGCACAGCAAAGGAAACTGTCAAAAAAACAAAGGCAACATACTGAATGGGAGAAGATATTTGCCAATGATTTATCTGATAAAGGGGTAATTATCCAAAATATGTAAAAATGTATACAACTCAATGCCAAAAAAGCAAGCTGATTTAAAAAAGAGCAGAGGACCTGTATAGACATTTTTCCAAAGAAGACATAGAGATGGCCAACAAACTCCTGAAAAGATGTTCAACATCACTAATCAGCAGGGTATGTAAATCAAATCATAATGAGATATCACCTCAAACTGGTCAGAAAAAGTAGGATCAGAAAGACAAGAAACAAGTATTGGTGAGAATATGGAGAAAAGAGGACACTTGTGAACTGTTGGTGGGAATATAAATTGGTACAGCCACTGTGGAGTTTCCTTAAAAAATTAAAAATAGAAATACCATATGACCCAGCAATTCTATTGTGTGTTTAATCAAAAAAAATGAAAACACTAATTAAAAAAAGATACATGAAACTCTGTTTATTACAGCATTATTTTCAATAGCCAAGATATAGAAGCAACCCAAGTATCCATCCATAGATGAATGGATAAGAAGATGTAGTGTGTGTGTGTGTGTGTGTGTGTGTGTGTGTGTGTGTATCTCCATGTTGTAACAAAATGGATGGATCTAGAGAGTATTATGCTAAGTGAAATAAATCAGAGAAAGACAAGTACCACATAATTTCATTTATATGTGGAATCTAAACAACAAATGAACAAACAAAAACAAAGAAACCCTCCCTCCCCGTCCCCAGACTCTTAAATATAGAGTAAAAACTGGTGGTTGCCAGAGTGGAGGTGTTTGTGGCAGGTGGGCTAAATAGATAAGGGCGATTAAGAGGTGCAAACTTATATTTATAAAATAAATAAGACGAAGATGAAAATTACAGCATAGAGAATATAGTCAACAACATTTTAATAACTTAGTATGGTGACAGTGACTATACTTATTGTGGTGAGCATTGTGTAATGTATAGAATTGTCAAATAAATATGTTGTATACCTGAAACTAGTACAACACTGTATATCAATTATACTTTAAATGTTTTTAATGTTTATGTTTGAGAAAGAGAAAGATGAGACAGAGAGACAGAGAGAGAGAAAGGGAGAAAGAATGTGTGTACAAGCCAAGGATAGGCAGAGAGGGAGACAGAATCCGAAGCAGACTCCAGGCTCTGAGCTGTCAGCACAGAGCCCAATGTGGGGCTCAAATTCATGAACTGTGAGATCATGACCTAAGCCAATGTTGGACGCTTCACTGAATGAGCCACCCAGGTGCCCCTCAATTATACTTTAATAACAGATTTTTAAAAACTGAAAAAACTCACATGAAGAGAAAAGGATAATCTGAATATGTCTATATCTATGAAAGAAATTGAGCCAATAATTAAAAACCTTCCTAAATAGAATGCACCAAGATCATATGGTCTAAGTGGTGAATTCTGCTGAACATTGTGGAAGAAATGATACCAATTTCTCAAAATCTTTCTCGGAAAACACAAACAAGGAACACTTGCTAACTCATTATGTTAGGTTAGCATTGCCATAATACCAAAATAGATAAATACATAACAAGAAAGGAAAACTACAGACCAATATCTCTGATGAATATAGATGCAAAAATTGTTAACAAAATTTAGGAAAAATGAATAAAAAGTGTATAAAAAAGTTATAAGCTACACTCAAGTGAGATTTATTCCAGCTAGGCAGGGCTGGTTCAGCATTCAAAGAATCAATCAATAAAATCCATAAAATAAAGGATAAAGAAGAAAAATCAACAATCATATCAATTGACATAGAAAATGCACTTGGTAAAATCCAGCATACATTTAAGATAAAACCTCTCAACACACTAGGAATGAAGGGGAACTTCCTCAAGGTCACAAAGAATATTGACGAAATACCTGTAGCTAACATCATACTTCACGATGAGGAACTGGATGCTTTCCCCCCCAGATCACAAGACAAGAAAGCCCCCTCGCACCATGCCTTTTAAACATCCTACCCAGAGTCTCAGCTGGTACAATAAGCAAGACAAGGAAATAAAAGGTACACAGATTGAAAAATAAGAAAAACACTGTCTTTTCTCACAAATGACATGATTATACATGTAGACAATTGGAATAAAATCAACACATGCAGAAAGAAAAAAATTCCTGGAACTAATAATCCATTATTAAAAGGTCATAGGATACTAAATTTGTATATAAACTCAATTGCTTTCCTACGCATCAGCAACGAACAAGTGGAATTTGAAATTAAAATCACAATTACCAGTTATATTAACACCAAAAAATGAAATAATTAGGTATAAATCTAAAACGATATGACCAGGATCTATATCCAGACAGCTACAAAACTCTGCAAAGAAATCAGAGGTGTGACTTAGTGTAATGTGACCATACACTATTCCTCAGACTTGCTTCAATGGATTGTATCATTTTAGAATCCACTCATTTATAAATCTTTTGTAGAAAAGCATCATCTTACAGTGGAAATAAAACTCTTTTAAAATTATCCTTTTGTTACTTCAAAGTCTTAGGCTCTTCTAACATAGTACACAACTATTAGTGGGGCAGGTTTGGTGACAGGAAATAACATGTGCTAACATTTTATAGATAAGACTGAGGGCAGATATGGGAGCTATAGACTGGAGATCCTTATGAGTCATGAATATATCCTACAACTTTTAAGAGTCTTGACTGATCATTTAGATAATCTTTTGAGTGATAGGTTGGTACATAGATCATGGCCTGATTTTATACTTCATCTTTTCTCTTTCTTCCAAGTCTCATTTTGTACACATTGTAAAGTGGGACAGGAGATACTTGCCTTGTGGAGCTTTGTGAGAATCAGAGATGATGTACATACGTTGCCTAGCCCTTAGTGAGTGCTTCATTAAGGATGACTTAAGAGTAACAATAAGTAACAATAGGTCCTGATTATTACAAAGACATTGAGGGTTGTGATGAGAATAGGGAGTGGGATCCATATGGTAGAGTAGGAAGGACTATGGGAAAAATTCTGATAGATCTGTCTAGAGATGTTTCTATTTTCAGCTTACAGAACAGTCTAAAAACAGCTGAGGAATTAAACTCTAGCTTTATTTACAGAAGATAGGAATAACGACCACTCATACTCTTTTAGAATTCTTCTATTTTGTAATTTTACATTTATCTACATCCCCCTGGTGGCAAAATATAACAACATATAAGAACTTATAACAAAAAATAAATGTTTATGGGATATATATAGCAGAGCAGCTATTGTTTGATGAACTGACTGAGAACATTAAAGACAGGGTGAAGAGGGGCTCCTGGGTGGCTCAGTCAGTAAAACTTTGACTTTGATTTTGACTCATTTATGATCTCATGGTTCGTGGGATTGAGCCCTGTGTCTGGCTCTGCGCTGATGGCTCAGAGCCTGCTTGGGATTCTGTCTTCTTCTCTCCCTACCCTTCCCTTGCTTGCACATGCATGGTCTCTCTTTCTCTCTCTCTCTTTCTGTCTCTCAAAATAAACATTCTTTGAAAAAGAAACAGGGTGAAGAGCAGACATTGATTAACTCTGTTGAAGCTAGTTATGAATACACAGCAGATGGTTGAAGGTAGTCCTCCCCAGATGCTCACACAAGAGAACCTAGCTGAGCAAGGGGTTGATAAAGTCCATCTGGGAGTTGGAGGCAGGATCTGTGTTACCATCAGCTGAGTCTTGCCAATAAAAGCTTCAATAACTAGTATTTATTGAACATTTTATTAAATTCTATCCCTCTAGCACACATCTATAGGGATTCTCTAGTTGAATTTCTAGAACAACTCCATGATGTAAATTCTTTTACCATCATTTTATAGATATAGAAACTGAGCTTTAAGGAAGCTTAGTAATTTGACTTGATCACAAAACTTATAGCATGAGATGGAGCAAGGACTTGAAGCCAGGATTGTCTGACTTCAGTCTCAAACTCTTACCCACAACACTTTATTGTTGCTTAAGATAATAGCTCCCAAAATCACAGAATAAATTCATTTCAAGAATAATAATAGTTCTGGGGTGCATGGGTGGCACAGTCAGTTGAGCGTCTGACTTTGGCTTAGGTCATGATCTCACCACTCGTGGGTTCAAGCCCCAGTTGGGCTTTGCACTGACAGCATGGAGCCTGCTTCAGATTTTCTGTCTCCATCTCTCTGCCTCTCCCCTGCTCACACTCTGTATTTCTGTCTCTCTCAAAAATAAACACTAAAAAAATAATAACAGCTTCTCTCTGTTGAGCATTTAATGTATCTCAACTATTGCTCTGCTCATATCATTTCATTTAATTCTCACTAGAACCCTATGAGGTTTTCATCTAAGTTTTATTTTTTACCATTTTACAAAGAAACACACTGAGGCTTATAGAAATTAGATTATTTGCCCAAGGACATAGGTTCATACAAGAGTAGAGACTGGAATCCAGTTCTGACTCCCAAATTCATGTTTTTTAGACTGCAAAAATCAATGGCATTAAAATCAGACAAGAAGGACATCACTGGCTTTTGTAGAAGATCTTTGCTATACCAACTATACAATAATATAAAAATCATGACTACAAGATAGCATGGTCCTACAGGACCTGCCTTATTACTTTATGGTCACACTTTATAATTCTTCAACAAATATTTATTGAGCTGCTCCTATGCACCATACTCAACATTATGCATATAATTGATCAGATTAATGTCGTGATGGCTCCAATTCAAAGCCTGGTTCTTTTCTTCATGGTACTTTTCCTTCATGTGGCTATATTTTTGTCAGGGTTGTTTTCTCTTCTAATATAGCTTAACACTGCCCTTGCAGCTAAAGAAACATTTCTCATTATGATTTGGGCTCTAAAATGACAGCAGGCACGACATTGTTTTGTTTCCCAGGTGAGGAATGAGAATGTTCACAACACTACAGAGGGAACAAAAATCCTCTTTCTGGCCAAAAAACCCTCACATCCAACTTTCTCTTCAGTTTCTGAACACAGCAGCTTCTCCAAATTTAACTGAAGCAGAGGATATTGTCAGAATGAAAACAGTATTAAAATAGTCTGTTGAGTACCAGGTCGAATTTGCTATTATAAGTTAAAGCAAAGAGAACACGATGCTGTGTTGTTTATAAGATGGAGGTAATTTCCTAGGGTTATTTATAAATCATTAGCAGAGCTTGTCTGTGGTTGTCAGGATAGACCTCCACAGATAGGGACTCACTGTTAGAATGTAATTATTACAGCCAGGAGAATGTGGGAGCAAGAGAATTTCGTTTGATAGATAAAGCTATTAAAATAAAATTTTATGTGTTTCACTGATTATTAAAACATTACTGGATGACTGTAAAAGGCTAGAGAAACTCAGAAAAGTATAAAGAGGAAGTGTGGATTGCCTATACCCTTGACTCCCAGAGACAACTACTCAGCATTTTTAGTCTTTTTAGATCGTATATAATTTCACATAGTTGAAGTCTAAGTACAAACAGTGTTTTAATTTCATATCCAATTATGAGCATCTCAGCAGTCTTTCACAGCCATCATTTACTTTGAATCGATGTCTTATAATTTTGTTGCTGTTCCCTGGTGGTAAATCATTTAAAGAAATACAACTCTAGGGGCCCCTAGTTGGCTCAGTCAGTTAAACGTCTGACTTCGGCTCAGGTCATGATTTCAAGGTTTGTGAATTTAAGCCTCACATGGGGCTCAACACTGAGGGGCTCGATACTGACAGTGAGGAGAAGCTCATTTGGGATTCTCTCTCTCTCTCTCTCTCTCTCTCTGCCCCTTCTCTGCTTGTGCTCTCTTTCTCACAAAATAAATAAATAAACTTAACAAAAAAAAAAAGAAATCCAACTCAAATGTGTTTATCTCAAAACCGTTTATAGCATAAAAACCTGAATTTAATAATTTATAATAAGCAATATAATTATTTTTTCAGTAATATTAATATTTTCAACCAATTGGTAAACTATATCCTCCTGAGGAGAACCAGCCATTGTTCTGATTAAAATGATCATTGTGTTCCTTTAATATGAATGCTCAGCCACATTTACCTTCAGATGGTCTATGATGGTCAGATCTATACATGTGTAAAATATGTGTGCTATATACATATGTGTGTTTTTATAAGTTGGATGAGGATCTTTAGGGAAAAATTGAATTTGCAATTTTATCCTTTCTGTATTTTTTTTAAATGACATTTAGGTCTGTGAGATTAATTCACACTGAGCTTCTTGTTGGAGAACCCAAGTTTAAACATTTAGCAATAGATGAAAATAAAGCTTTTTCTTCCTTCTTATAGTAGATATATTGTGGTTTCCTATCCCTCCCCTCCCCTCCACCAAAAAAGGAAAGAAAAAAGATATAATAGCATAGAATCCTTACTTATAGCCATTAGGAAAATTGGAGAAAACCCCTAAGAAATACCTCTATTTTATTTTATGCCTCTATTCTTATTTTATGCCTATTTTAGTTCTTATTTGTAGTTTCTTGAAAAGAAATATAATCCATGATGATGTAGTTTGAAATTTTCAAACATGAGAAGCAAAATAAGTATGCTTTAGATAAAACATTAAAGAAAATTAGTATGGTATCAATTTAGCTAACTTTGTACTTGCTGAAAATATCAAAAGCAAGTCATTTATGAATTGATAAATTAAGCATATTTAGGTTTATTTGAAAGTATGTATGTATAATGGAAAGGCTCCACTTTGCCTACATATCCGTTCAGTTGGGAAAATACCAGTTGGATTTACTTGAGGGCTAATAATCCAAGAAAAGAGTAGGAGGCTTGAACAGTATTTATATGTCAACCACAAAGGACTATATTTTTCTTTTTTAGTACAGTGTGCCTTATGTGACAAACTCTTACCCTTTCAAGCTCTCTGTGGCATAATTTTTCCAGTTATAAACATGTTCTTATTATTTTTTATACATATTTCCCATGTCACATAAAGTACTACCAAAATATCACAACTATAGAGAGAGTCATTATATAAACTGAACTCCCCTTCAAATTTCCTTCTGTTCCTCTCTAGATGAGAGTCCATGCTAAAATTGTGCACAACACTCCTGTAGCCCCTGTCATAACGTCTTGCATGTTAAAAAAAAAAAAGTTTTCTCCTGGTGAGCATTTTTGGCTCTTATCCCTTCCATGAAAGTGATAAGCTGGTGATGTCAAGATCATCACTGTTGATTAAAAGGCAGCTATTGGTGAGGAATGCATTCAATTTTCATTTTGTAATATATTCAGATCTTTGTGGCTATTCTATCCTATTTCCCACATATTATACTTTTGATATACAATTTAATTATAAATTTAATATTCTGAGAAATAGAGCTTTAAGTAAATTAATATGTCAGTAGACCAAGCAGTGCATTTATAAAGGAAAAAAGATAACAATGCAGTGCATTAAATCATTCAAGAAATAATACTGTTTTCTCCCTCACTTCAGGTAATTGAGGATGTAGTTAAACAGGAGTACCTAACAGAAGATCTCTTCATTCATATAGAGATTGGAGTACAGACAATTGTGTCCTCTCAGAGTAGGGACAATTTTGTCCTTCACTTTTATATGGAGACATAATGGATCTCAGCTACTTACAGCAAAATGTCATGATAATTAGATAGAAAATACAATGATTACAAGGAAATTTGCTAAATGGAATTCAAAATTTTTCTGCTATAAAGTTTTAAAGCACCCAGAGTATGTGTTAATTTTAAAATGACAATTAGAAGGAATAAAAGGATAGAAAGAAAAATATATTTTAATTTCCCTATGAAATATGTTATATATATTTGAATATAAAATGTATATATTTAATTATATATAATTACATCATGATCAAATTCAAAAGTTGAACATTGACCTGGAGAAATTAATGGCAATTTACATACCAAATGGTTGATATTTGGTGACAGTTTACTTGACATTTCCTCTGGATTTCTAATAAGTATCTTCAATTTAACATACATGAAACTGCAACTCTTGATTTAAAACAAAAACAAAAACAAAAAACTTCTCAGCCCTTACATTTTTCCATTCCCAATTAATGGTGCCTTTATATATACAGCAGTAACTCAGACCCTGTTACAAATATAATAAACAACATCACTGAAGGGGTAAAAGGAAAAGGTGCTGAACTAGGTAACTTTAGAATTCAGTGGAGACTTTAAGACCAAAGACTAAAGGAACTATACACAGCAATTTAATTGATAAAGTTGTTTCTCCAGCAGTATAGGATAACAATTCTGAAACCTCTATGTAAAATATATGCTAGAATTGATCAGTTAAGTTTCTCACTGCTGGAGTGGGAGCTTACTAATAAGCAAGAGGAAATGGCTAAAATTATCCCCATAGTCATGGATTAGTGACAGTGTAGAACGTTATATATAGGTCAGTATAGATACAGATAGGTATATATAGAAATATTTATAGATATATGTATATATATGGGCTGGGAACATGTATATCCTTGTTCTGCAGAGAAGGCCTTGATATGATGATATAACTCAGTAAGTGAGCACATCTAGCTCTTGGTATCTAATACCATTCTCCAGCCTTTCTTATGATTAGATCGTGATTATGGGTTTTGGGAGGAAGCCACAGAGGTAAAGTGTCATTTTCATCCCATTCTATAAAGGGATGAACTTATTGGTAAAATGGAAGATATAGGGCTACAGCAGAGAATATATAAGACTGGAGAAACTTATAGTGACAGAAAGTAAGATAGTGTTCAAAAACAAACACAAAATCCAGACTGAACCAAAACAAAACAAAACCAAAAAAGCCCCACAATGAAAGAAGTATATCAAAGGGAAAAAGAGTCAATTGAAAGCACTCCAAATGGCCAAACCTGGAAAAAAATTAATAACACAGTGTTGTATTATAACTCAAAGTTTAAATGTGCATATGTCCATACTAATATAAATATGTACTTATTGAAGAACTAAATGGGGAATAATAAATCTCCCATGTCGAAGAATTCTAAATAATATTGAATGAGGTGGGCATGATTCCCGATTTTGTAAGTGTGGCTTGCAGTTAGTGACTTCCAAAGAGTATAGCATGGAAGTGGCAGGTGGTGGAAGGGATGGGGAGAGTTACTTTACATTGGAGGAATCTGACAATCACTACCTCAGTTAAGTGATTAAAATTAACATCAACAGTGAAAGTCACGTTGATAGGGTGTGATGTGATTGGCACTTCTCCTCTGTGGTCTTCTACTCCAAACCCCTAACCATGTTGAAAGCATGAGAACGTCAGTCAAATCCTATTTGAGGAACATTCTTCAAAATGTCTGAGCTGTGTATCCTTCACATCTGTCAAGGTCATAAAAAGCAAGAAAAATCCAAGAAAGTGGCACAGCCAAGAGACAGGACACCTAAACATAGTGACTAAATGTAACACAATATTCTGGATGGGTTTCTGTAACTAACAAAAGGGTGTTACATTAAAGAGTAAGGAAATTTACATAAAATATGACTTTAACTAGTACTAATGTACCAATATAAGCTCATTAGTAGTGACAAATGTACCATATTTATTATGTTAATTACATTGTAATTAATGTAAGATTTTTTATAGTATTTTTTTCATTAATATATGAAATTTATTGTCAAATTGGTTTCCATACAACACCCAGTGCTCATCCCAAAAGGTGCCCTCCTCAATACCCATCACCCACCCTCCCCTCCCTCCCACCCCCCATCAACCCTCAGTTTATTCTCAGTTTTTAACAGTCTCTTATGCTTTGGCTCTCTCCCACTCTAACCTCTTTTTTTTTTTTCCTTCCCCTCCCCCATGGGTATCTGTTAAGTTTCTCAGGATCCACATAAGAGTGAAACCATATGGTATCTGTCTTTCTCTGTATGGCTTATTTCACTTAGCATCACACTCTCCAGTTCCATCCACGTTGCTACAAAAGGCCATATTTCATTCTTTCTCATTGCCATGTAGTATTCCATTGTGTATATAAACCACAATTTCTTTATCCATTCATCAGTTGATGGACACTTAGGCTCTTTCCATAATTTGGCTATTGTTGAGAGTGCTCCTATAAACATTGGGGTACAAGTGCCCCTATGCATCAGTACTCCTGTATCCCTTGGGTAAATTCCTAGCAGTGCTATTGCTGGGTCATAGGGTAGGTCTATTTTTAATTTTCTGAGGAACCTCCACACTGCTTTCCAGAGCGGCTGCACCAATTTGCATTCCCACCAACAGTGCAAGAGGGTTCCCGTTTCTCCACATCCTCTCCAGCATCTATAGTCTCCTGATTTGTTCATTTTGGCCACTCTGACTGGCGTGAGGTGATATCTGAGTGTGGTTTTGATTTGTATTTCCCTGATAAGGAGCGACGTTTTGCATCTTTTCATGTGCCTGTTGGCCATCCGGATGTCTTCTTTAGAGAAGTGTCTATTCATGTTTTCTGCCCATTTCTTCACTGGGTTATTTGTTTTTCGGGTGTGGAGTTTGGTGAGCTCTTTATAGATTTTGGATACTAGCCCTTTGTCCGATATGTCATTTGCAAATATCTTTTCCCATTCCGTTGGTTGCCTTTTAGTTTTGTTGGTTGTTTCCTTTGCTCTGCAGAGGTTTTTATCTTCATAAGGTCCCAGTAATTCACTTTTGCTTTTAATTCCCTTGCCTTTGGGGATGTGTCGAGTAAGAGATTGCTACGGCTGAGGTCAGAAAGGTCTTTTCCTGCTTTCTCCTCTAGGGTTTTGATGGTTTCCTGTCTCACATTCAGGTCCTTTATCCATTTTGAGTTTATTTTTGTGAATGGTGTGAGAAAGTGGTCTAGTTTCAACCTTCTGCATGTTGCTGTCCAGTTCTCCCAGCACATTTGTTAAAGAGACTGTCTTTTTTCCATTGGATGTTCTTTCCTGCTTTGTCAAAGATGAGTTGGCCATACGTTTGTGCGTCTAGTTCTGGGGTTTCTATTCTATTCCATTGGTCTATGTACCTGTTTTTATGCCAATACCATGCTGTCTTGATGATTACAGCTTTGTAGTAGAGGCTAAAGTCTGGGATTGTGATGACTCCTGCTTTGGTCTTCTTCTTCAAAATTACTTTGGCTATTCGGGGCCTTTTGTGGTTCCATATGAATTTTAGAATTGCTTGTTCTAGTTTCGAGAAGAATGCTGGTGCAATTTTGATTGGGATTGCATTGAATGTGTAGATAGCTTTGGGTAGTATTGACATTTTGACAATATTTATTCTTCCAATCCATGAGCAGGGAATGTCTTTCCATTTCTTTATATCTTCTTCAATTTCCTTCATAAGCTTTCTATAGTTTTCAGCATACAGATCTTTTACATCTTTGGTTAGATTTATTCCTAGGTATTTTATGCTTCTTGGTGCAATTGTGAATGGGATCAGTTTCTTTATTTGTCTTTCTGTTGCTTCATTGTTAGTGTATAAGAATGCAACTGATTTGTGTACATTGATTTTGTATCTTGCAACTTTGCTGAATTCTTGTATCAGTTCTAGCAGACATTTGGTGGAGTCTATCGGATTTTCCATGTATAATATCATGTGATCTGCAAAAAGCGAAAGCTTGACTTCATCTTTGCCAATTTTGATGCCTTTGATTTCCTTTTTTTGTCTGATTGCTGATGCTAGAACTTCCAACACTATGTTAAACAACAGCGGTGAGAGTGGGCATCCCTGTTGTGTTCCTTATCTCAGGGAAAAAGCTCTCAGTTTTTCCCCATTGAGGATGATGTTAGCTGTGGGCTTTTCATAAATGGCTTTTATGATCTTTAAGTATGTTCCTTCTATCCCGACTCTCTCGAGGGTTTTTATTAAGAAAGGGTGCTGGATTTTGTCAAAGGCCTTTTCTGCATCGATTGACAGGATCATATGGTTCTTCTCTTTTTTTTTTTTTGTTAATGTGATGTATCACGTTGATCGATTTGCGAATGTTGAACCAGCCCTGCATCCCAGGAATGAATCCCACTTGATCATGGTGAATAATTCTTTTTATATGCCATTGAATTCGATTTGCTAGTATCTTATTGAGAATTTTTGCATCCATATTCATCAGGGATATTGGCCTGTAGTTCTCTTTTTTTACTGGGTCTCTGTCTGGTTTAGGAATCAAAGTAATACTGACTTCATAGAATGAGTCTGGAAGTTTTCCTTCCCTTTCTATTTCTTGGAATAGCTTGAGAAGGATAGGTATTATCTCTGCTTTAAACGTCTGGTAGAACTCCCCTGGGAAGCCATCTGGTCCTGGACTCTTATTTGTTGGGAGATTTTTGATAACCGATTCAATTTCTTCGCTGGTTATGGGTCTGTTCAAGCTTTCTATTTCCTCCTGATTGAGTTTTGGAAGAGTGTGGGTGTTTAGGAATTTGTCCATTTCTTCCAGGTTGTCCAATTTGTTGGCATATAATTTTTCATAGTATTCCCTGATAATTGTTTGTATCTCTGAGGGATTGGTTGTAATCATTCCATTTTCATTCATGATTTTATCTATTTGGGTCATCTCCCTTTTCTTTTTGAGAAGCCTGGCTAGAGGTTTGTCAATTTTGTTTATTTTTTCAAAAAACCAACTCTTGGTTTCGTTGATCTGCTCTACAGTTTTTTTAGATTCTATATTGTTTATTTCTGCTCTGATCTTTATTATTTCTCTTCTTCTGCTGGGTTTAGGCTGCCTTTGCTGTTCTGCTTCTATTTCCTTTAGGTGTGCTGTTAGATTTTGGATTTGGGATTTTTCTTGTTTCTGGAGATAGGCCTGGATTGCAATGTATTTTCCTCTCAGGCCTGCCTTTGCTGCATCCCAAAGCGTTTGGATTGTTGTATTTTCATTTTCGTTTGTTTCCATATATTTTTTAATTTCTTCTCTAATTGCCTGGTTGACCCACTCATTCGTTAGTAGGGTGTTCTTTAACCTCCATGCTTTTGGAGGTTTTCCAGACTTTTTCTTGTGGTTGATTTCAAGCTTCATAGCATTGTGGTGTGAAAGTATGCATGGTATAATTTCAATTCTTGTAAACTTATGAAGGGCTGTTTTGTGACCCAGTATATGATCTATCTTGGAGAATGTTCCATGTGCACTCGAGAAGAAAGTATATTCTGTTGCTTTGGGATGCAGAGTTCTAAATATATCTGTCAAGTCCATCTGATCCAATGTATCCTTCAGGGCCCTTGTTTCTTTATTGACCGTGTGTCTAGATGATCTATCCATTTCTGTAAGTGGAGTGTTAAAGTCCCCTGCAATGACCACATTCTTATCAATAAGGTTGCTTATGTTTATGAGTAATTGTTTTATATATTTGGGGGCTCCTGTATTTGGCGCATAGACATTTATAATTGTTAGCTCTTCCTGATGGATAGACCCTGTAATTATTATATAATGCCCTTCTTCATCTCTTGTTACAGTCTTTAATTTAAAGTCTAGTTTGTCTTATATAAGTATGGCTACTCCAGCTTTCTTTTGGCTTCCAGTAGCATGATAAATAGTTCCATCCCCTCACTCTCAATCTAAAGGTGTCCTCAGATCTAAAATGAGTCTCTTGTAGACAGCAAATAGATGGGTCTTGTTTTTTATCCATTCTGATACCCTATGTCTTTTGGTTGGCACATTTAATCCATTTACATTCAGTGTTATTATAGAAAGATACGGGTTTAGAGTCATTGTGATATCTGTATGTTTTATGCTTGTAGCGATGTCTCTGGTACTTTGTCTCACAGGATCCCCCTTAGGATCTCTTGTAGGGCTGGTTTAGTGGTGACGAATTCCTTCAGTTTTTGTTTGTTTGGGAAGACCTTTATCTCTCCTTCTATTCTAAATGACAAACTTGCTGGATAAAGGATTCTCGGCTGCATATTTTTTCTGTTTAGCACACTGAAGATATCGTGCCAATCCTTTCTGGCCTGCCAAGTTTCAAAAGAGAGATCAGTCACGAGTCTTATAGGTCTCCCTTTATATGTGAAGGCACGTTTATCCCTTGCTGCTTTCACAATTTTCTCTTTATCCTTGTATTTTGCCAGTTTCACTATGATATGTCGTCCAGAAGATCGATTCAAGTTACGTCTGAAGTGAGTTCTCTGTGCCTCTTGGATTTCAATGCCTTTTTCCTTCCCCAGGTCAGGGAAGTTCTCAGCTATAATTTCTTCAAGTACCCCTTCAGCACCTTTCTCTCTCTCTTCCTCCTCTGGGATACCAATTATGCGTATATTATTTTTTTTTAGTGTATCACTTAGTTCTCTAATTTTCCCCTCATACTCCTGGATTTTTTTTATCTCTCTTTCTCTCAGCTTCCTCTTTTTCCATAACTTTATCTTCTAGTTCACCTATTCTCTCCTCTGCCTCTTCAATCTGAGCCGTCGTCAGTTCCATTTTGTTTTGCATTTCATTTAAAGCGCTTTTCAGCTCCTCGTGACTGTTCCTTAGTCCCTTGATCTCTGTAGCAAGAGATTCTCTGCTGTCCTCTATACTATTTTCAAGCCCAGCGATTAATTTTATGACTATTATTCTAAATTCACTTTCTGTTATATTGTTTAAATCCTTTTTGATCAGTTCATTAGCTGTTGTTATTTCCTGGAGATTCTTCTGAGGGGAATTCTTCCGTTTGGTCATTTTGGATAGTCCCTGGAGTGGTGAGGACCTGCAGGGCACTTCCCCTGTGCTGTGGTGTATAACTGGAGTTGGTTGGTGGGGCTGCAGTCTGACCTGATGTCTGCCCCCAGCCCACAGCTGGGGCCACAGTCAGACTGGTGTGTGCCTTCTCTTCCCCTCTCCTAGGGGCGGGATTCACTGTGGGGTGGCGTGGCCCATCTGGGCTACTTGCACACTGCCAGGCTTGTGGTGCTGGGGATCTGGCGTATTAGCTGGGGTGGGTAGGCAAGGTGCACGGGGGCAGGAGGGGCAGGCTTAGCTTGCTTCTCCTTAGGTGATCCACTTCAGGAGGGGCCCTGTGGCAGCGAGGGAGTCAGATCCGCTGCCAGAGTTTTGGCTCCGCAGGAGCACAGAGTTGGGTGTTTGCTGGGAGCGAGCAAGTTCCCGGGCAGGAACTGGTTCCCTTTGGGATTTTGGCTGGGGGATGGGCGGGGGAGATGGCGCTGGTGAGCGCCTTTGTTCCCCAACAAACTGAGCTCTGTCGTCCGGGGGCTCAGCAGCTCTCCCTGCCTTTGTCTTCCAGCCTTCCTGCTTTCCGAGCAGAGCTGTTAACTTATGACCTCCCAGATGCTAAGTTGCGCTTGCTGTCGGAACACAGTCCGCCCGGCCCCTCCGCTTGTGCCAGCCAGACTCAGGGGCTCCGCTTGGCTGGCAAGCCGCCCCTCCACCCCGGCTCCCTCCCGCCAGTCCTTGGAGCGCGCACCGCCTCGCCGCCCTTCCTACCCTCTTCCGTGGGCCTCTCGTCTGTGCTTGGCTCCGGAGACTCTGTTCTGCTAATCCTCTGGCGGTTTCCTGGGTTATTTAGGCAGGTGTAGGTGGAATCTAAGTGATCAGCAGGACGTGCGGTGAGCCCAGCGTCCTCCTACGCTGCCATCTTCCCTCTCTCCCCAATTAATGTAAGATTTTAAGAATAGGGGAAACTGGGTATGAGGTACCATTTTGCAATTATTCTGTGAACCTAAAATATCCTATAATGAAGAGTTTATTTAGAAAAATACATTTAGGGGTGCCTGGGTGGCTCAGTTGGTGAAGCGATCCAACTCTTGATTTCAGCTCAGGTCATGATCTCATGGTTCAGTTCATGGGTTCGAGCCCCATGCACTGTAGTGCAGAGCCTGCTTGGGATTCTCTGTCTCCCTCTCTGCTGTCCTCTCTCTCTCTCTCTCTCTCTCTCTCTCACTCTGTCTCCCTCCCTGCCTCCCTCTCAAAAATAAACTTAAAAAAATTTTTTAAATACATTTAGTGAAATAAACCATATATATAAAAGGATATATACCATATAGATTCATTTGTGTTAAAGTCCAGGAAACATTCTATTCTTTAGTGATAGAGAGTAAGTATATTAACAATTGCCTAGAGCCAAGGATGGAGATTGGAGATTGACTCAAGTTGACATGAAGGAATATTTTGGGGTGATAAAAACATTCTAGGGGCGCCTGGGTGGCGCAGTCGGTTGAGCGTCCGACTTCAGCCAGGTCAGGATCTCACGGTCCGTGAGTTCGAGCCCTGTGTCAGGCTCTGGACTGATGGCTCGGAGCCTGGAGCCTGTTTCCGATTCTGTGTCTCCCTCTCTCTCTGCCCCTCCCCGTTCATGCTCTGTCTCTCTCTGTCCCAAAAATAAATAAAAAACGTAAAAAAACAAAAAAAAAAAACAAAAAAAAAAACAAACAAAAAAAAACATTCTATATATTATTGTCACATGAGTGTGTATATGCATTTATGAATAGGAAAACTCATCAAACTCTAAAATATGTGCATTTTGTTGTATGTATATCATTCCTCACTAAAGTAAATTTTTAAATGTTTATTCATTTTGAGAGAGGGAGAGAGAGAGAAAGAGAGAGAGAATGAGCAGGGGTGGGGCAGAGAGAGTGGGAGACAGGTCACAATCTGAGCCAAAATCAAGAGTCAGACACTTAACCAACTAAGCTACCCAGGCACCCCCCTTTTTTTAAATGTTTATTTATAAAGTAAATTTTTAAAAGAAGAAGGAATTCCTTTCTAAATATGGGTACTATAAGCATACTTGTACTCCTGGGAGGAAGGAATCTAATATGTAGAATTGAGAAGGTTTCTTTTTTTTATGTTTATATAAATATTTTTGAGAGAGAGAGAGAGAGAGGGAGACTGAGGATCCCAAGCAGGCTCTGAGCTGCCAGCACAGAGCCCAATGTGGGGTTCGAATCCATGAACCATGAGATTATGATTTGCGCTTAAGTCAGACACTTAACTGAGCCATCCAGGTGCCCCTAGAATTGAGAAGATATATTATTTAGTCCACCATAAATCTATATCTAGATTATGTTAGAAAAGAGCTGATATCTGATGTGCTTCATCTTCCTCCAAAAAAAAAAAAGGAAGTATTTTTAATGATTAGAGACTTTTTCTTTTGTGATTTTGCTTTGACCTTTTATTATGTGGCTCCTTCCTTTCTGAAAAATTACCCTCTTTGAGGGCCTAGGAATAATAGTTCACATAATTTATTTTGTCATACAAAATTAAGATAATAGAAATAGTAGTTTATGCCGATAGAATATATATTTCAAATAATATGAAGAGATTCAAACATGCCACTTAATCTTGGGTCTGAAAGCCTCTCCAATTTAATAAGATGTCAAGAGAGCTGTTAATAAATGAAAGCTGAACACCACAGTGAAGCGTGGGTGCTGACTTCTTAAACTAACAGGGAAAGAACAGCTTTTTAATTGGACTGGATGCTGTTTTGCTAGAGTCACCAGGAAAAAAAATCCTTATGGCTTGGCAGCAACATACTTCCTGTCCATACCAATGATAAAGATTGAAATAGAACATTTTCCATTTTTATATGAACTATTGAAAATCACATGCAATCTTTCAGGTTACATGTATTTTATTGCTGTCCACAAGGTACAGAACAGTGTACTAGACATATGGATACACTTTACTCTTCTAAATATCTCTAATACTTGGTGGAAACCAAGTTGATGACAATATCAAACAAAAACACTTGTGCTTCCCATTTCCTTGTGTAGCCTGCCAGTGGTCTGAACTTCTGTGTGGACACTGGATTTTAAAGAGTGAGGCAATATTTGTATGGAATAAAGGTTATGTGCGATTTTATATTTCAAATATTAACAGATTTTCTTTTATCATAAAAATATTGCAGCCCCTTAAACATCTTAATTAGAAAATTTCATAAAAACTGTTCATATAACGTGTATATGAGTGCTGCATATTATAAGTAAAATATTGTCTTCATTCCTATCCTTCCTTATCTCCACCAAAACTAAATTCATACTTAAGAACATACATTAGCAAAAAGATAAAATACTTTATTTTGATAATTACTACATATTTACTTCTGAGGTACCGCACTTTAATAGAACTAATGTTCAGAATTTCATTGTGAAAATATTTTCATTATCATTATGGAGGCATTCATTGATTCAATTAAATTTTTCTCAGAAAATGAAGACATTTAGTCGTCTTGCTTGAAAAAACACAAATATACAGCCCAGAAATTAGTGCAGTTACCATTTATTAAATGTAAGTTCAGTAAAGTAGCAAATGCAAATAGAATTATTGTTCTTTTAAATAGGAAATTTTATACCATGTTGACCAATGGATTCCAGATTCAGATGGAGTGAGTTAATTCAAAGCATATGTTTTTATTGAAATGATGAGATCTGTAGGAGCCAGATAAAAGCAACAAAAGAAATGAGATCCGGATAGTAGGTATCATGAAAAGTCCTAAGGTTTATTGGAAGTTTATGTGTCCTGAACTTCTCTCAGTAACTTAAACTCACTAACTTATTTCAAACTAGACATTCTATGGGTGCCCATGCAGGACCCCACATTCCAGGTGTATCTGCTGACAAAAATCCCAAAACACATTGGGAAAACAAATACCAGAAAGACAATGAACAGTGTCCTATCACTCTAGATAGGATTAAAACCATAGGTAAATGAAAATGACTTTTTGCACTTAGGATTCTCTGCCTTCCCCAAAACTAAATAAAAGCAAAATAAATAAATAAATAAATAAATACATACATACATACATACATACATACACACACACATACATACATACATACATACATAAATAAATAACTGAAGTGAAAGACATCTTTAAATATATATAAATAGAAATACAGGAATAAATAGAACAACAGGTGGTGGATATAAAAAGAACCTATTAAAAATCCTATAGGGGCATCTGGGTGGCTGGGTTGGTTAACTGTCCAACTTCAGCTCAGGTTATAGTGTTTATGGTTCATGAGTTTGAGCCCTGCGTTGGGCTCTGAGCTGACAGCTTAGAGCCTGGAGCCTGCTTCAGATTCTGTCTCCCTCTCTGTCTACCCCTCCCCTGCTTGTGCATGTACACTCTCTCTCAAAAATAAATACATAAAAAATAAATAAAACAGATAGATAGATAGATAGATAGATAGATAGATAGATAGATAAATAAATAAATTTCTATAAAGAGGAGTACCTGGGTGGCTCTGTGGGTTAAGCATTCAACTCTTGATTTTGATTCGGGTCATGATCTAGCAATTTGTGGGATCCAGCCCTTGTATTGGGCTATGTGCCATTAGACTGGGATTCTCCCTCTCCCTCTCTCTCTTTGCCCCTCTCTCACTTGTGTTCTCTCTCTTTCTCAACATAAATTAATAAACATTAAAAAAATCCTATAAAGGAGAAATATGTTCAAGAAACATTTAAGATAGATAAAATAATGTGTAAATATAAAATACATTCCATGGAATACATATGTATGCAATATGTACATATATCACATGATACATATGTATTGAATAACATATACCTATAGTATATATATACATATATATGAAGTATATGTTTCTTAATCTCTCAATCTCTTTCTGTTTATACACACATACAACACACAACACACACACACACACACACACACACACACACACAGTAGAGTCTTGAACAGTGTGTGGTTAGGGGCTCCCAAACCTTTCAACTCCTGCACAGTTAAAAATTCATGTATAATTTCGGACTCCTCAAAAACTTAACTATTAACAGCCTGCTGCTAACATGATCTTACTGGTAACATAAACAGTCAATTGACACATATTTTGTATGTTATATACATCATCTGTGTTTTTACAACAAAGTACCTAGAGAAAAGAGAATGTTATTAAGAAAATCATAAGCAAGAGAAAATACATGTACAGTACTGTAGGTATATTTATTGAAATCAGTGTACTTGTAAAAAAAAAAAAAGAAATCAGTCTACTTGTAAAACAGAACTGCACACTTCAAATTCGTGTTCGAAAGTCAACTGTAGTATATGTATTACATTATATATTAATATATATTATAACAATGGCAGTGGAACTATTTTCAAAGATAGACTATATATGAATTCTCCAGAATTAAGAATTCAGGAGTATAGGAATATCAAAACTACACAACTTAGATACTCTATATTGAACTAAAAGACATAAATGACAAGAAAAAGTAGTCTTAAAGGCTAGCATAGAAAAAAGGAGATTACCTTAAAATAAAGGATAAGTACATAATAGCAGTATTTTATTTGCATTGTTATATTCCAGTAAGCAATAGAATAAAATATTCTGAGTGCTGAGAGAAAATAACTATCACCTGTGATATGTTCAGCTAAACATATACTCCATAATAGGAGTAGAGACTAAAAGCCTTCTACTTAGAGCTACATAAAGCCAGAGAAAATAAATGGGAAGTGATTAAGAGCAGATATTCTGTAGCTGGACTGTTGGGTTGGGAATCTTGTGTTCTGCCACTTACTAGCTATATAAGCTTAATCTTTCTGTTCCCTATTTTTCGTCTATAAAATGAGGACAATGTATGCAATAGTATTGTTTTGAGGATTAAATGAGTTAATATAGTCATAGCACTTCAAATACTGCATGGTACCTAATTAGTATGATATGTGGTCAGTTGTGAGATCCAGCCCTGCGTCCTCAGGATCTGCAGTGGGCATGGAGCCTGCTTAAGAGTCTTTCTCTCCCTCTGCCCCTCTTCTGCTCATTCTCTCTCTCCTCCTCCTCTCTCAAAAAAAAAAATTAAAAGAAATTTTAACCTCTACCTACCTCTCTCTCTGCCCCTCCCCCACACTCTCGCTCCCAAAATGAAATACATACATATATACACATATATGTAAATAAATTCTGGCCTGGTAATCCAATATCCCTGATATAGCTGACCTCTGGCTCTGATGCTTGATCTGTGTCTCCAAATTGTGTTTTTTGTTTTTTGTTGTGCCTTAAAATTTCTTCTTGGTAGCCGGGCATGATTTACTGGGCAAAAGAACTAATGTAAATAGGCCTTTAGTAATGTGGTGTTGGGGTTGGGAGGCTGAGACTTGTTCTGATTTGGTCTCAGTCTTTTCATGAGCCTATGCCTCTGGATGGTGAACCACACAGGTGTTTCTCAGCTTTTTATTTCTTCCCTATCAGTTAAGACGGGATGACTAGTGTATGCTGAAGTTGGGTATTTCCTTCCCCCACATGGAAGGCCACAGCTAACTGGAGTTGCAGGTCCCTTCCCCCAGGTCAGTTAGGCTCTGACAGTATCCCAGCATTAGGCTCTCTTTAACTCTCCTAAGGGCATAGACCAGACTGTTCTCATTTACTTCAGAGTTGTGACTTTCCCCGTCTTCCTGCCAGATGCCTTGGGGGCTTTTTCTCTGCCATTCACTGTGAGAACCTGGTTGGGCTCCTGGAAGAAAATCTTACAAAATTGTGGGGCAACCCTATGACTGGGTTTCTCTGGACTTTTTAACTCTCAGAGTCATCCACACTCAGTCTCCAGCAATGCCACACACTTCCAGTTACAGCTCAGATTTTCTTACCGCGTGGGCTCCTGCAGGGGTTTCTTCTCATGATTCGCTGCTCCCCTAAGCCATGACTTCTTGTACTCTCCTGTCTCTCCAATATTGAGGGCAGTAGTTTGCCCTGTATCTTCCTCTTTGTTACAGATCCAAGAAAAGTTGATGTTTTTAGTCTGTTCAGCTTTTTACTTACTGTTCAAACAGAACTGCGTTTCCAAGCTTCTTATATGTGGACCCAGAGACACACTGGTTAATTTTCAAGGACTTTCTCTCGAGCATGTGTTTGTAAAGGAGTGGGTAGATTAGAAAACAGTGGTTCTTATGTCCACCTATCCCACTCTTCTCATCCTGGCACACATGTAAGACAGCATGAACTTTCCTCCTCTATTGTGACAGTGGATGGTAATTCTCTGGTAATTTTGATGATGGTAATTTTTTTCATATTTCTTTTCTCTCTCTTACTCGAGATCAAATGCCCTTTCTTCAAATATGTATATGGTGGTCCTTCTCTCCATTTATAGAAAAGCATTCCCCCTCCCATTTTTTTGTATTATATACCTGAAGGTTTTGTATAGTAAAATACTCAAAAACTAATAAATAATAATAATAACATTAATAATAATAATTTTTTTTCAGAAAGTAAAAAAGTCAAAGAAATTTACACAGACCTAAAAAAGCCAAAAAGATTTTTGGAAAATAAATTTGGTAGCCTTAAACTGCCTGTTTTTAAAATTACTGTAAAGCTATGGTCAAGACAATGTACTATTGGCAAGAGGATAGATATATAGGACAATGGAACAGAATAGACTATCCATAAATAAGTAAAAAACTCAAGGTAACTGAATGGAGGAAAAATTATCTCTTCAAAATCGGTGCTAGACCAACTGAAGATCTGTGAGGAAAAACTAATGGACTTGTATCCTTACCTTACACCATAGATAAAAATTAAACAAAATTGGACCATAGTCTTACATGTAACATATGAACTATTAAGCTTCTAGAAGAGGATAAAATACCTGTTTAATTGGATTAGGCAGTCTTTTTGTTGTTGTTGTTAGATATATATTTTATTAGATAAGACACTAAAAGCAAAAAACATGGAAAAAATGATAAAATTAACTTCATTAGGGATTAAAAATTTTTGTTCTTACAAAGACAGAATTAAACAAATGAAAGAACAAGCCACTGACTGGTAGAAAATATCTACAAAGCATATGTCTAGCAAAAAGTTTGTATCCTCCCTACATAAAGAACTCTTGAAATTCAATAATAAATAGGCAAATATACCCCCCAAAAGTGGACACAAGATTTGAAGATTTTACATAAAGAATATATAAATATATAAGAATAGCCAGTAAGTACATAAAAGATGACCAGACATCAAAGATATGCAAATTAAAATAAAAGTGAGATAGCATTACATACCCAGTAGATTAAAGTTACAAAACCACTTATGGGCAATGATGTATGGTAACTGGAACTGTCATGTGTTACAGATAAGAAGGCAAATGGTAAAGCATTTTTAAGAATTCTGCGTTTAGAAGAAATATGACTATATTTTAAAACTTAAACCTGTACTTTTCATATGACCAAGAAATTTCAATACTAGATATTTCTTCAAGAGAAATTACATTTGTCACTACAGATTTGTTTGCAAATACTTAGAGCAGGATTATTCACATTAACTAAAACCTGGAGGCAACTCAAATATCCATCAGTTGTTGAGCAGTAAATAAGTATGATCAACCCATGCAATACTATTTAGAGATAGGAATAAAATATTAATGAACACCACAACATGGGTTAATATAAAAAAGCGTGATCAGTAAAAGAACCCAATATAATAGATCATTTATCTCTTTTTTCTCATTTGTCTCTAAATGATCTCTTTTATATGAAATTGTAGAATTTATGAAAATTGCATAATTGAAAGTGACCAACCATCACCTGAGACCTGGGGACAGGGGAGAAAAAGATGGGCTGTAAGATGTAGGAGGAACTGCAAAGGGTAGAAGAAAATTTTTTAGGGTAAGGTAACTATAGTATATCTTGACTATGGTGGTGGTTAACATCTATATAATATTATTAAAATTCATCCAACTGTACTCTTAACGTAGATCAATTATATTGTAGATAAATAATATTTCAATTTAAAAATGCTTCAAAAAGAAAAACAAACAACAAACAAACAAAAAACACACAGTGCTTCATGTATCTTGAAGCTCTGTTGTTTGATATATATTGTTTTCTTTTCTTGGTGAACTGGACCTTTTATCATGATACAATGTTCTAGTTAATCTCTGATAATATTCTTCTGAAATTTACTCTGATATTATTATATCCACCTGTCTCGTCTTTGATTAGTGTTTCTGTGGTATAACTTTGCCATCTTTCTCCTTTTAACTTCTATTTTTCATTATATTGTAAGTGGTTTCTGGAAGACAATAGTTTGGCTTTACTTGTTTAACCAAGCTAACAATCTCTACCTTTTAGTAGGTGTGCTTAGATAAAACATATACAAAGAGGTAAGTTCATAATTACAATCGGAGACACGAACACTCTTCTTTCAGTAATTGATGGAAGAAATAGAAAATCTTGATCTAATTTTTTTTAATGTTTATTTATTTTTGAATAAATGGGGATGAACGAATGGGGAAGGGGCAGAGAAAGAGAGGGAGACACAGAATCTGAAACAGGCTTCAGACTCTGAGCTGCCAGCACAGAGCCTAACACAGGGCTCGAATTCATGAACTGACCCATGAGATCATGACCTGAGCTGAAGTTGGACACCCAACCGACTAAGCCACCCAGGCACCCTGGAAGCCTTGATCTAAAAGACATTTAAAGAACATACCATCCAACATCAGCAGAATAACTTTTTTTTTTTTACTAATACACATGAAACATTTACCAAAACAGACCATATTCTGTGTCATAACATGAAGTTTAAGAGAATTAAAATCATAGGAAGTATGTTCTTTGACCATCTGACCAAAATGGATTAAAGTTGGTATCAATAAAAAAAAAAAAAAAAAAAAAAAAAAAACACACACAAGAAAATCTTCCTAAATTACTGGAAGTTAAATAACACAGTTGTAAATAATATGTGATCAAAGTAGGAGACTCAGGGGGCGCCTGGGTGGCTCAGTCGGTTAAGCGGCCGACTTCGGCCCAGGTCATGATCTCGCGGTCCGTGAGTTCGAGCCCCGCGTCAGGCTCTGTGCTGACAGCTCAGAGCCTGGAGCCTGTTTCAGATTCTGTGTCTCCCTCTCTCTGACCCTCCCCCGTTCATGCTCTGTCTCTCTCTGTCTCAAAAATAAATAAACGTTAAAAAAAAATTAAAAAAAAAAAGTAGGAGACTCAGAAGGTAATTAATATATTTTGAATTGAATTAAAATTAAAAAATATATCATGATATCTGGAATTCAGATACAGCTGTGCTTATGGAGAAATTTATACTATTAAATGCTCATTTTAAGAAGAGGGAAAAAGCCACTTATAGAGGCTTTTTTGGAAGAATATCTATTTGGTTCCTCTGCCCAATTTTAAATTGATTTTTTTTTTTTTTTGCTATTGAGGTGTAACTTAATGGTGAAAGAATAGTCTTGTGAACAGAGGGTGTTAGAACAATCAAATATCCAATGCTAACAAATAATCTCAATTCATACCTCTCATATCACATATAAATCAATTCAAAGTGGTACACAAATCTATGTGTATAACTAAAACTATAAAACTTCTAGAAAAACACGTAAGTCAAAATCTTGACCTTGGAGTAAACAAAGATTTATTGGATAAAACAAAGTGTGATCTATAAAATTTTTTAAAATGATGAGAAGGACTTCATCAAAATGAAAAACTTGCTCTGTTGAAGATACTGTTAAGAGAATGAAAAGACAAGATACTATCTGGGAGAAAATATTTTCAAATCACAGTCTGATAGTGGTCTTATATCTAGAATATAGAATATATAAAGAACTCTCAAAAAATAGGAATAAGACAAATTATCCAATTATTTCTTTAAAAAACGGCCAAAAGATTTGAAGATACTTCATCAAAGAAGGTAAATGAGTGGCAAAAGCATTACAAAAAAGTTACTCATCAAAATATGCAGATTAGGGGTGCCTGGGTGGCTCAGTTGTTAAACCTTTGACTTTAGCTCAGGTCATGATCTCACAGTTTGTGAGTTCGAGCCCTGAATCTAGCTCTGTGCTGACAGTTCAGAGCCTGGAGCCAGCTTCAGATTCTGTGTCTCCCTCTAAGTCTGCCCCTCCCCTGCTTGTTCTCTCTCTCTCTCTTTCGCTCTCAAAAATAAATAAACATTGAAAAAAAATTCAAAAATATAAAAAAAAATACGCAAATTAAAACTGCAATGAGATACTAGTACACAACTATTATATATAATGTCTTTGGTTTTCTTAGATTAGACATTTCCACAATCCTTTCATTTTATATTGTACATTTTCCTTTTCTTGAACTATTGTCTCTTTTCTGTTAAATCTACTAAATGACTGTTTAGATCTTTAATTCTTTAATTTCTGGTTCATTAGAGAAAACAGAGTAGGAAAATAACTCTTATTCCTGAAAGCTGATGTTAAACACTGAATTATAGACTTTCCATTGGATGCAGCTTTCTTTATGCCATGCTTGTTATCTATTAATGAAAGTATCCAAAATTAATTCAATTTTGCTAAAATACATTGTAGTTCTCAGCTTCTGTGCATTCACCATAATTCTTATAGGTTTATGAAAATTAAAATTAAAGTATTGGGTCATATCTGAACCATTCCTGAAGTTATTTTGAAGAACAGAAAAGTCTTTTACTAAAACATATAATTTGAATGTATTAAGAATAAATAAGCAGACACCCAGGGACTATCATCTAAACCTAGTTCCCAAAGAACTGATGCCTTACACTCCGTCTCCTTTTCCTGTCACTATCCCTTTCCTGCCACTATCCTATATCCAAGTTTTATCTTTCTATTTTAAATAGAATTTCCATATTTGTTCCACATCTTTTATCTAGCCTGCATGTAGACTTAATCAGCCTTCCATGTAAAAATGACAGAAAGAGGAGTTAGTTATGAGTCGCATGCACAGATTTTCTCATTGAATGAATGGCACCTGCCATTATAACAAGAAAAAAAAATTAAACAATATTTCTTTAATGAAAGAAAGCCCCAGATCAACCTCAGTTACTGCCTGGTATGAATTTTGACTCTGCTCCTTACTTGGCTATGGGAACTTGGTCATTGTGGTTAACTTCTTTATGCCTCATTATCTTATCTTAAAAATGAAGATTAGAGCAATATAGCAGTACCTATCTCATAAGATTATTGTCAGGGTTAAAAGGATCAACATCTGTAATGCATAGAACTATCTGGCACTTGATGTTATAAATTAATAATACATAATTATTAATTATAAATATAGTATAATTATATTATCATTATTTGATTCTTGCCAAAGCTGTATACAAAAGAAGAGTTACTGTGCTAGTTCACAATAGTGTAGTCCCTTCCCTTCAAGTAACTTAGAAATATAGGCGATGTATTCTTTGAGAATCAAATATGAAATCAGCATATAAGGATCAGAGAAGATATGTACAGAGAATTTTAAAGAAGCCAAAAGGCTTATAGCCTAGCTGGACTTCTCTAAAACCTAATTTAGGTTTTAACATATTTAAGAGAAAATAGGTCAATTAGGTTGGCATTTCTTAGTCACAGTTGCTGTTACAAAGAGATCGAGCAAATCCTGGTAGAAGGATATGAATTTGTGTTGTTCTAAAAACGTGCATATTCTTGTTGCATAAATAAGTATATTTGGGCATCTTAGATTAATGTTGTAAAACATTGAAACGTGGCACATAGAAAAGAAGCTGGTGTATGATATGTGCTCTATAAATGATAGCTGTTAGTATTTTTATACTTATTGGAATTATTATCATTGCAGTTGACATTCACTTCTTTTCATATTTTATTCCCAGAAAATAAATTTCAGACCCTAAATTGATATATATAACATGGTATGCCTTCACAGGAAGAATGCATCAACAGAAGGTGGGAAGAATAGCTAGTTTCTGTGGGAGTGATAGATTTCATACAGGGGCATCTTGACGTTATGCACAATGTAACTTTAGTCAATGTGCTTGAACTAAGAACCAGCAAATCAGGTTTCAGAGGTAGCAGAGGCTAGTGCTGCACTCTTGAATTTGACAGAACCACTGAGCGAGTGGGGGAGCTTTGAAAGATGGATGCAGAGTAATATTCAGGTAAAATCTTAACTTTACCTCTGGCCTCACATACAATTGCCTTTATAGAACTTCTGTAACCTACATTCTATAGTGTCAGATTTCTCTAATCTTTTGTAATAATTAAGTTTAGTTACTAAGTTTGCTTTAAAATATCTAGAAAAGGGGCCCGTGGGTGGTTTAGTCGGTTAAGAGTCCAACTCTTCATTTCAGGTTAGGTCATGATCTCGAGGTTCATGAGATTGAGCCCTACATTGGGCTCTGGTGCTGACAGCATGGAGCCTGCTTGGGATTTTGTCTCTCTCCCTCTCTCCCTGCCCCTCCCCTACACTCATGTGTGTGTTCTCTCTCTCTCTCTCTCTCTTTCTCAAAATAAATAATCTTAAGAAAATACTAAAATACCACAAAAAGTATCAAGTGATCTGACTAGTTGTGGAATACCAATCTGAAATAGAAATCTTGATCCTAAAGTTTTGAAAGTTATTTATCTAGTCATTAAAATTAAATATACATGTAATCAGGGACACCCGCGTGGCTCAGTTGGTTAAGGGTCTGAATTCAGCTCAGGTCATGATCTTACGGTTTGTGGGTTTGAGCCCCACGTCAGGCTCTGTGCTGATGGCTTGGAGCCTGAACCCTGCTTCAGATTCTGTGTCTCCCTCTCTCTCTGCCCCACCCCACTCATGAGCTGTCTCTCTCTCTCTCTCTCTCTCTCAAAAATAAATAAACATTAAAAAATTTTTTAAAATAAATATATGTATAATCAAATTTTTCTCTGTATCTACTACACCTAAGGCATCATGTTGAACTTAAGGAGCATGAAGCTGAGTAAGACAGAGGCAATCAGAGGGTACAGAGATGTAAACTAATAGTCACAACAAACCCTGAAGGTATAAGGTATTTTAGCAATTTGAAAATACTAAAACCTAAAATTATAAATAAGCTGGTAAGATCCTAAACCATGCTTACATTATTGTTCATGCTGTAGTGAAAAGATAAGAATGATTTCTAGTCTTTCAATTGCTTTTAAATGTATACTTCTAAACAGCAAAATTATGCTTAAAAGCAGTTTCTCTCTCCCTTAAATTAAATACCCTCTCTAATCTTCTTTAAACTATTAAATTTATTTTAATAACGCCTTTCTTCATATAGAATCTAGAGATAAATGAGTAAGTACAGCCTTACACATAGGAACCACTTTCATAAAACAGAGTGTCTTCAGTATAGATAGTTTCATATGCCTCTGAACTAAAAGCCAGTATTCTCCAAAAATGTAAGACTAATGTAATGTTTAAATTCATTTCTGAAACCATTCAATTAAACTTCTATAAAGCTATTTCAATATTGTTTTTCTTATGTAAGAATTTCGGTGAAAAACTAGAATTCTAAACTTTTAAGGTGTATTGTAATTGTTAGAATAGTCTATACACTTAGTAACTAAATGTTCTGTGTTTTTAAGCCCTGTGTTTCTATTTCTCATCACAGATGATAAAATAGGGTCCTGCTTATCTCAAGCTTCAACTCTTGAGTATCACTGGTTTCCTCACTTTTTAAGATTTAGCAAAAATTATCGCAGTGTTCACATAAATATCCAGGCTTTTACCTAAGTCCTAAAAATTCTGAGATGCGAACATTTTTTTTAATGTTTATTTATTTTTGAGAGAGACAGAGACAGAATGCGAGTGGGTTAGGGGCAGAGAGAGAGGGAGACACAGAACCCTAAACAGGCTCCAGGCTCCAAGCTGTCAGCACAGAGCCCAACGCGGGGCTCGAATGGCTGGAACTCACGAGCTGTGAGACCATGACCTGAGTGGAAGTACGTAGCTCAACCGACTGAGCCACTCAAGCATCCCAGAGATGCCAAGATTTTTAAAGGGTCATATACCAAGTTCTGGCTCCTGGTAATAGTAGAGTAGCTTGGTAAGACTAACCTATTGCCAATAATAATAATAAGCTCTAAACAACATATTAAAAAGGAACTATTTAAAGAAACTAAATGCATGATATTTAAAGGAACTTAATGCATGCAGAAGCTAGAGGGGCTATGACCCTTGGAAGGTCATATTCATTTTTCCTTTGGGACACTCCCTAGTCCCCACAGCAAACTAAAGCTAACACTGGAGCACAATGTCATAGTCTTAGTGTCTTAAAGAGTCAATGCTTGGATTTCAGAGTTGTTACAGAGGCTGGAGAATCAGGGAGGTAATATCCCAGAAGAAAGCAACAGCAGACAGGAAAGCCTAAAAATCTTCATTCAGACTCTTTACCACCCCTGATGGACTCATGAGCTATGAGACTATAAGGAGTCCAGAGGAAGAACAATATTTAGGAGGCTGAAAGTGCTGAACAAAGTTGGTAACAGCCTCCTAGTGAAAGGAAGACAGAGTTTAATCCCTGTAAGTTAAAGAAGCTTGGTAAACACTCCCGGCTTTGTATTAATGCTGCAGAAGAGTCACATCCCAGGACTAACAGACACACTGGGGAAGACAGATCTATCAGAGGAATAGCAAGGATTGTGGGAAGAGGACAGAGAATGAAAATGCAAGCTGAGAAAATACCATTTTACAACTTTTCTTAAAACATTTGAAGTGGGTTCTGAAAACTGTGATTGGTGATTTTTTTTATATCAAAGTAAGGAAAAATTCTTGAATGAATTATTCAGTATTTCATATGGATTTCATGCTGCACAGGGGAGCTCAGATTTTACTCTCATCAACACAAGGCTATTGTAAGTACAAATTTGCAAAGTTTTATCTGAAAAAAAGATAGGTACTCATAAATTCCCCTTCTAAGCAAATGTTCCTACAGAAATGGTCTCCTAAGTTGTGCAAAGATACATGTACAAGGATGTTCACTGAAATTTTTCTGAAGTAGTAAAGTATAGAAAACAATCTAAAAGCCATCAATACACATATCCATCAGAATTCTGGCCAGAAACAGACAGTTGATGTGGTCCATGCATTCCAGCACTCCAGGATACAAAAGAAGGTGGAAAGGGTGGCAAATCAATATGGAAAGGCAAATAGAAGACATTGAACTTACTATAAATTACAATACAATTTATATCTATTCATGAAAATAAATTGAGGCATTTAAAGTAAAAAAGGCAAATAGCTAAACAAATGAACACCTTGGAGAGTCAGGTAGATGTGTTAATAAGCAGTAGACATATGATAGATGGATGATAAAAACATCTACATATTCTGTTTCTACCTATATCTCCACTCATAGATATAAGGTATAACTAGCCCTCTATCTGTACATTTTAATATGAATCTGAAAATAAAATATGTTTGAAATATGCCAAATTATAAGGCATGTAATTCCCCCTCCTCTTCGTGTGTGTGTATGAGGCTGTGAAGGTCCTTCATGTAATGGATATCTGGCGCATCATCTTGTCATATATTCCTTCCTATAATTGTTTTCAGCTATGGGTGTGTTCTATGAAAACGTGAATCGCTATGGGCAAACAATACGGGGAGATCAGCCAAAAGCATCCCACAATATTTCAAGTACAACCTGTTCATCAAGTTTCTCTCTTTATGCCAAGATCTAATAGACTTCAAAATTATTGTTCTCTGAATGAGCTTGTAAGAGAAATGTGTTTAAAAACTCATTGCTATTAATCTGTTTTGGCTTGTTTAACAACAACAAAAAGGCAAAACAAAAACAAGAACCATTCAGTTTCCTGGTGTGATCCTGGTTGAAATGGATGAGTTTTCACTGAAAGTTTTGTTGCTGTTTAACCACTAAGGTGGGTTGTTGATATGTGAGCAGAATCACTTATGAATGTGGAAGTGAGAATAATTTGGTTTGATACCATCTAAAATCATTTCGTTTTTGGTCAAACTGTGTAAATTGGAACTCACCTTAGTTATGAGTTTGATCATTTTAGGATATATTATTCACAGTGTTCTGATGAATTTGCTGAATTGAATTTCTTTCTTTCTCAAATCTGCTCTGTTTTCTTCATTTTATTTGTGTCTTTGTTCCTCTTGTTGGCTTCCTTTTTTATTTTTCCATTTTTTTTCCATTTTCTTTACTTTCTTCTTCTTCTGGTCTAGTAGTAGATGAGAAAAGTAAAATTTGCATAATGAAGGCAAAATGGAAAAACCTTTTGGAGGTAACTAAGCTAATACTTTCAATCATCTTCAGAGCCCACAAAAATGTCTAGATTTTAAAGGTTTTTAATTCTGCTTAGGCTCTAGTTTGGACATAGGGATCCTAACTAGGTTGGAGGTATTAAAATCATTTAAACTTAGGATAAAAGCGAGTAAATGTTCCTAGTGTGCTTGCAATGTGTCTTACTGATGGGAGCCGATTGCCAGGAGAATACCAAGTTGGTAGTCGATCAGAGTTTTGTTCAACTGCACTTATTTCTACCTTGTGGAATGGGCTCCTCCTGCATCATCATTGGCTAGTTTCCTAAAGTTAGAGAGTCCTGTGAGTGCTATTTATCCTCCTAAGTGTTTTGAGCTTGATCTTTATGACCTATGCTTTCTTTGCTTCTGTCTTATGTCAGAATAACATTCTCTTCCTGCATGGAATTAGGATTTTCCAGTTTAAATAAAAGGAAAAGAAAATGTCTTGTTTAAAAAATATATATATTATTATATTATTTATATAATATATAATATATAATTGCACATGTATATAATATATAACACATAATTGTACATGTATCTATATATGTATTATATATACATATATATGTGTATATATATACATATATATGTGTATATATATACACATATATGTGTATATATACGTATAATACATAATACATATATACATATATATAATACATATATAATACATAATACGTATACACATATATATACATACATATATATACATACATATATATACATACATATATATACATACATATATATATACACATACATATATATGTATATATACATATATATACACACATATATATACATATATACGTATATATACACATATAATATATATACATATATTTATATATGTATATATATTAATATATATGTATATATATTATATGTGTATATATACGTATATATGTATATATATATATTACTTTGAGGGAGTTGTTCTGTGTGGACACTGGAGAAAATGGAAGGCTTTTACATTTCATAGCCGTGTGATTTTTATTTTTATAGTAACAATGTGTAACTTTTATCATTTAAAAAATAGTTATAAAATAACCTAAGAAATGAAGGATAAAAAGAAGAAAGCCATAATCAGTAGAATCTTGCATAGTTTCAGTAGGACCATATTCTGTTGCCTCATTTCACTTTTGTACAAGTTTACTAATCCTGTAGATGAGAGATATGTAATAACACAATATTTGACAATCTCTCAGGTTATTATTGAGGACAAGCTGAAGAAATGTGTTTTAGTTTTCTCATATACCTAGGCATGTTTGAGACCCAGAGGAATATCTATAATGGTGTGCTGTAAATGACTGACTTATATCAAGTTATTAAATGATATGAAGACACTACTGAATAAGACATATAAACTCATTACTGAGTGAGGAGCCAAAGAAATACAGACAACAGAACAACAGACCAATAAAATAATGCATCTCTGCTAAAAATCTAGGGTCCCCAAACAAAATTACTTATATATGACCAAGATCAAGAAATGGGGCTTATTACCAGCATGTGTTTAACTTCAATCAATTCAGTAAGCATCAACAGTATGATAGATTCATTACAAAACTCAGTTGATTTATACCACAATAATAGTTCCCAGAAGGTTGATGAGATTGTACTAAAAATTTTAGATTAAGTGGAGCATGCTCTAAGAACACTCATGCTGGTAGCAGAACTTTAACACCATGTGTTAGAGTCACTATTTGGAGATTTGTCTTTATGTAAGTCACATGATACAGATGTCTTTAAGTCACATGATAGAGAGCACATGTGGATCTGATGTGGAAGACTCTAGTATTTTCATGTGGTCCTAGAGTTAGACTCAATGAGTCATAGATACACAGAGCTAGATTCTGGTGCAGTACAAAGAAGATCTAACCGGCAGTGTTCTGACTGGAATAGACTGTCCTAGAAGGTAATAAGCTTTTGGAAGGTGACGTGTAGATGACTTTCAAGCAACTTATACCCTTCTAATGCTTTCAACCCTGGGATTCTTTGGTTCCATATATTGCCCGTTTTCTCATAGATAAAAATATAACTTTCCTCAGGTCTCCACATCAGCACATTGGTGCTAAATTTATATTACTCTGGTTATTATCTTCACTAGATGATAAGTACCTAAGATGTGAGGGGAATTGTTAATAAAAGGGTCAGTTTCCTGGGCTGCTGAATTCCTATTAGCCTGCATGTAAAATCGTCCGCAGTTTTCAAAGTTCCTTTTGGACTCCTTCTTCTATACGTACATAATTTTCTATCTGTCAATATCCCTGCTTGGTTTTTTTCTGTTCCTTTTATCTTTATCTCCTCCAGTGTCTTACTTCTAAAGCCTTCTCTTTCTGGAACTATTTGCCTCCTATGGTTTGCTAAGTTTTTTTTTCAAACTTTTCTTTGACTAAGCTCTGATTGACACTCCACTCTCTTGACCTCTCTCCTCTCATTAGCAATGCCTTTTATTCTCTTTTCATTATGGATCATCTGAGGGAATGTATAGTTCAAGTTTTTCAACTTCTAAACTTCTTCTTACATTTCTATCTTTGAATTTTGTTCATTTCTTTCCCTTTAAAATACTTGTCTGTACTGTTTGCTATTGTTTTATCAAAAGCATGTTAATTATATAAGTATTAATTTTTGAATGCAAAATATTTTATTGTATCATTGACCCATGGCTAGTTTATTTCCTTAGCCATGCAAGACACTTCTTCTGTATGTATTTCTCCATTACCAAACTTTGTTTCTCCCCATGGAGGGAAAAGATATTCAACCTATTGATATTTAATAACTATTAGAGAAGATTTACTATGAAACTCCTAGCTTTTACTCCAATAATCCTATGTAAGCATTCAAGGAAAGTGGTACAATACAGTACAAAAAAATTTTATTCTTGGCCTGTTGAGCATATGGGAATTCCAGAAGAATGTACAGAGATTTGATATTTAAACAAAGTCTGATTCCTATATATCAAGCCATAGGTGTTTTGGGGGTGGGTGTTGCATGGTGTGTCCATAGTGGCTTTTCAAGTTATATAATTTGCCTTCAGCTCCTAAGTGAACCTAGGGCCAACATTTTAGACTCTCAGGATACATTATAGTCACCTTCATCTGGTCAATAAAACAAATTTTCCCTTTTTTAGGGACCCCTTCTCCATTTCTAGGGCACAAAGACTCATGAATACTGATTTTCTAGATATTAGCTTCACAAAGGTTGCCAATAGTTTGGTTCAACACCAAAGATTGACTTCTTGACATATCTTGTATTAGATGAGGAAAAATCATTCTCTCAATATTGTGTTGCAATATGAAACGAGTTCAGAATCTTCAGTATGTGCTTGGGCCCCAGAAAGTTAGGAAAGGAAGTGAGAAAGGAAATAAAATAGGTTCCACACAACAATAATACATTGTGATTTGTCTACATTCTTCAAACTGAATATCTCGAGAGCAGTTTGATAGATGCAGGTGATATTCTATTGAAATAAAACTTTGAACATATAATTAGATTACCTTTAAAATCAATTTTACAAGTTTTAAAAGATAAAATGCATCAAAATAAAGATTCTGACATCCAAAAAAGCACAGCTGGGAGACATACTTGGCTGTGATGGTGGAGCACAGGTAATGAGGGAAGGCTATTATGGCCATGAAGGGACTCACCCCAGTGTGCAGAGGTTGGTGGGCTAATGAGAACCCCCAAAAGATGCCATTTTCTTTCTTTATCTCTAAGATTCAGAGTGCTTCCTCAAAAGTATTTTCATCATAATGCACCTGCCAGCAAGTTAAAATTTATCTTAAAAATTAGTGGAGAGGGTGGCATTTCTACTTCAGAAAAATCCAAATACTGTAAACCAAAACTTTTTTTCAGGTTGCTTATAAGCTTTTTCGCTGAATTTTTTTGTTTGTTTAGAGTTGTCATTTGCGATAATTACCCACCAGAAAACTTTACAACGTATTAGTTTGTAATCCTTAGTATGGCAAAATTCTTAATGGAAGTTTTGCTGAGTATGGGTTTCCAAATAAAATCCGATGAGTGCTTAATAATAAAATGAGTATTCATAATGTCTTTATGCTCTCCAAAGTCTTTCTGTCTGTATGCTTTCTAACTATGCAAGTAATAAAAGGCTTTTTCCTAGGAAAGTGAAGTAGAGACCTTTGATTTCAGTACCTGGAAATTTTTTGATAACTTCAAATAGTTTATATTGTTACATCAAAAATTATACCTTTATAAATTATTATAAGTAAGCCCAAAATGGAGGGGTATTTCCTCACACATATTGAGAGGTTAACATAAATATGGAGGGGAAGCTTTCTAAATTTGAAATTATATCTCCATGTATTATACCGCTGATCACAAACATAAGGAGCTTCTCAGGATAAAGGTCACATTTTGGTGAATGATTTTATAGTCTCAATTGCCACCACTTCCTTGTATTCCATTTTGCTCCCAGTGATTGCTCTTGTAATCATGACCAGTTTTCCTATTAGGTTTTGCACACTCCTGCCCTGGAGATTACTAATAGACATTTCTCTATCTGGATTATCTTCACTTCCTGACACTACCCTAAATTTATAACTTTCCTGAAAATATGAGTTCAAATCTAATTTCCTGCTTGAAGCCTTCCTAGACCCCAGCTAAGCATAGATGATATCTACTTTTTGAATAGGTGCAGTTATTGCCTATACCACTGATTTTACATCTATACACTACTATTTTTAGCTTGTCTTGAATTGTGGACTTTCTACTTACCATTTTTTTTCCTTTTCTGTATCACAGGACAAGACCTTTGTGTTCCATCATTCTACATAATTTATGGTTTTAAGTAAATTACTCTTCTTTGGAATCCTGTGGGAGCCATCACAGTATTATATAGGAGATGCTTGATAAATATCAACATTAAGCAAATGAAAGAATAGATTTATCTGAGAGAAGAAAATACAGTACTCTCAAATTCAATGACAGTAAATTTAAATATACATCACGGTATTATAAAAATATATAAAGGCTACCCAAATGAGAATAAGCAGAGGCAATTTATGTAGATTCGCAAGAAAACAGTCACAATTACTTGTATTTGGCAGACTTGCAGGCAGGCGAGGAAGTTGAGGGAAAAAGGGAGTTTCTCCCTTTCTAGAGGGGAAAAAAAAGAAGGCTTCAGGAATGCTCTTATTGGAAGTTGCTGGCAAGGGAAGTTGGAGGGAAGAGTCCCTTGTGATTGTTTGAGGACCATATTGGTTTTCTCTGGTTGGTTCTGAGTTGGAAGTGGAGAGGAGTGGCAAAAATTAGGGAAACTGGCAATTATTGAATACATTTTGGCCATTTGGGGCCAATTGCTACAGAGGTTGTGATTTGGGTTGCTGGGCTGTTTGCTACAGAAGCTGTGTGTCCAAGTTCTATTGCCATGTATGCTTTGGCTATATTTGTTGATATATTCAGTCTCTCAGTATAATAACTTACATGTTTACAAAACCTTGTAGGGTCTGTCGCACTCTAAGCCTCTCTTTCATGTGTTCCTAATGATAGTTCTGTGAGCCTCACAGTTATTAATACTTAAATTTTATTGAAAAGGGGACTGAGGCTTGGAGAAGCAAACCATCTTGCCCAATATATCAGATCTAGTAAAAGAAAGTGCTTCTACTTGTACTTAAACCATCTGAATTCAGATTCAAACTTAAGAGGAAATAATTATGGATGTGTATAGAATCAGACAAGGGCTGGTACAAATGAGAAGGGTAAAAGCCCAGGGAAATTCCATAAAATTTCTGATAGTTAGAAGGATGGAATCTTAAAAGTCTGACTATCTGGAAAGACAGAACATCATTCAGAGTATAGCTTAAATATTTTGAGAATATTTGGAAGTAAGAATGTGAGTGATAGCTAAAGAAGAAATATTTCTAAAAGGGGTGACTAGAGGGCAAGGAAGCAACAGCTTCTAACTTTCCAGTTGAAATTTCAGTCAATTTCTTTCAAAATGCATGTACCATCTACCATGGATACCCTCTGTACAATCTGTACCCTCTGAGTGTTGTAGTCTGATAAGAGGGAGACACTTGTAAAAGAGATATTTCCATACAATTTAGAAGAGCTTGATGTAAGAAGTGTACTAGAGAAAGAATTTTAGGGATATGCAGGGAGAAGGAAGAGACATGGGAAGGGGCTTACTATTTATCCAAGTGACATTTAGCAAAGTCCACTCAGCAGAGATACCAGTTGCGGAAGTAGTGCTCAAAGTAGGAAGAACTCCAAAGAGGTAGTCTCTAGATGATCTTGCTACTAGTAATTGCTAATTTAAGGTTAGAGAGAAAGTTGAGGGGATAGAAAAGCTTGTGAAAAGAAAAGTTCATGCTTTGTTCAGGCTATGCTTTATGTCCCATCCGTAAAGAACATGATGGGGCATGAAGAACATGAGCAAGAAAATTGAGGATTGGTCAAAAACATGAGTCATTTGTCACCTCCTCTATGAGACGTCCTCTGATTGCCCTCTCCCTCTGCACTTCTACAAGATGTAGGCATGTTTTTCCAGGAATTTGACCATGAGTCTTTATTAATGCAGGAAAATATTATTATGATGATAGCATCATTACTGTTGACACTGTATTCATTCTTGCTCTAATACTCCTACTCTTCTTATCAAATAACAAACCTCATACTCCAAAATTTGGTCATTAGTATAATTTATGGAAATAAGAGAAGCTTGACAACTTTTTATAAATGCTAATTCCTCCTTATTCCAAGGAAATTTTTCCTGAACTATAAAGAAATACTTGAAAATCCCCAGATTACACTTCCTGTGCCACAACGACAGTTACCTTTCCTAGACATTCCCACCCACAGTAGGTTCCCTACTCCCCCCAATTCCAGGGAAATTCAGCCTTCCTTGGTATATGTCAGGATGCTAACAACCTAAAAGCGGCCGCTCTGAGGTAACTGTGCCACATGTGGCCTGCTTGTGAATTTTAGGCCCTGTGAAGGACAGCAAAATTTCAGCCTTTGTACAATGCCATCACTACAATTCCAACATATATTCCCTGCCCACAAAATATCAAGTGAAGTGAGTATTGGGGGAATTAGTGGCTTCATTTCATCAGTAAAAAGTTAAACCAAAACCACCACACCAGAATACTATGTAATATCAAGTAGAAATATTTCCGTTTTAGCTGCCACTCATGTTCTTACTTGATTTACAGAGCTCAGTTACCTGAGGGGATATTTTTCAGTGATCCAGGTAAAGGTAGAAAGCACAGCAACCAAGTTATCTAATAGAAGTCTCGGGGCTCTGTAAAGCAAGTTTTGGGGCACGTTTCTATTCAGTTAAGCAGCCAGTATATGACAGGGAGCATCATTCAGTTCAACCCTGGTGATAAGTTGTACAGAGAGTGATACATTTGGTTAAATCATGACCCAGCAGGTCAAAGTGATATGATTTTAAGGAATTGGACTATTTAGTGTCAATATGATAATTCTGTTGCATTTCCTTCAGAGATGTCACATTACTTACAGCTTTATGAAATGTGAGCGTAATTCCCTTTCCTAGTGCATCTGATAGACACACTGATAGACACACACTGATAGTCTGATCTTTTATAACCACTGCATTCCATCTCCCATGATTAATCACATCCACCTCTTTGAGTGACAAGAATTTTTTTTCCTATCACTATGGCTGCAATGGCTATCACAAGATCATCTGCTTCTTCCATTGATTATCTTATTTAATTCTTATCTGAATCCTGAAGGTGAGGTTAATTATCCACATTTTGCAGAGAGGGCAGCAAACTGAGATTAAGTAAACTGTCCCAAGTTTTCCAGGGTCTATGATGAAGTATAGATGTCTCTCTTTTAAGCCCTATGTTCACAACCCTATGTCAGACAGCCTCCTACTATACACTTAATAACATCTAGTTCCTATTTTATAAAGAAATACGGTTCAGAATTAGGGTGAAGATATTCTTTTAAAGGATTACTCTTGTCTTTTCTTTTTAAACATTTTTACTTATTTTTGAGAGAGAGCAAGACAGAGTGTGAGCAGGGGAGGGACAGAGAGAGGGAGACACAGAAGCCCAAGAGCTTCCAGGCTCTGGGCTGTCAGCACAGAGCCAGAAGTGGGGCTTTAACTCACTAACTGCAAGATCATGACCTGAGCCAAAGTCGGAAGCTTAACCCACTGAGCCACCCAGGCGCCCCTACTCTTCGCTTTTCAAACTATGGAAACATTAAATGTAGAATTCTTAGGAAGGAGAGAACCTGTTTACTGTCTTTGTAATTCCTTTTCTCTAAGTTTGCTGTGGTGTACTCGCTCTCCTCTCTCTCTCTCTCTTATCTTACAGATGTCTTCAAGGCAAATAAGCTTTGCTTCACCAGCTTTACTTCCTCAGGTGCATTTATTAGATGTGTGTGGTTGAAAACATCAGTCAAATCATTGGCAGTTATGTTTTTAAGGCATGATTTTGTAGAAAGGCTTAAACAAAAAGTTTGTAAAAAAGACTCCCATATGAGAATCTGTGCAGCTTTTAATGTTAAAAGAACAGTACTGGGAAGGATTTGTGTGGTTGAAAAATCAAATACTTTGGAATTTCTTTTTCTAAGGTATGATTATATACAAGGATTTAAATTTTTAAAATTCTGAAAGTGAGAATGAGTCCTTCATGAAAATATGAACAGCTTTTAATGTTAGAAAGAAAATGCTGAAGAAAAAGAAAATGCTAAAGAAAAAGCTGTAAATAAACAATAAATAGTTCATTAAACTGGCCTTGTAAAAATATTTAGGGGAAAGTTTCCAGAGCAACAAGAGGCTTAATTTTTTTAAGTCTAGTATATTGCTCTGCATGTCTGTGAGGGACCACAGGACCATGTTCTTTAGCTTTGTCATCTTTATTTTAGAGCAAATTGGCGGGGGGGGGGGTGTGTGTGTGTGTGTGAATTAGCTTTTATCTTCTTATTTTTCAATATATGAAGTTTATTGTCAAATTGGTTTCCATACAACACCCAGTGCTCATCCCAAAAGGTGCCCTCCTCAATACCCATCACCCACCCTCCCCTCCCTCCCACCCCCCATCAACCCTCAGTTTGTTCTCCGTTTTTAAGAGTCTCTTATGCTTTTGTTCTCTCCCATTCTAACCTCCTTTTTTTTTTCCTTCCCCTCCCCCATGGGTTTCTGTTAAGTTTCACATAAGAGTGAAAACATATGGTATCTGTCTTTCTCTGTATGGCTTATTTCACTTAGCATAACACTCTTCAGTTCCATCCACATTGCTACAAAGGGCCATATTTCATTCTTTCTCATTGCCACATAGTACTCCATTGTGTATATAAACCACAATTTCTTTATCCATTCATCAGTTGATGGACATTTAGGCTCTTTCCATAATTTGGCCATTGTTGAGAGTACTGCTATAAACATTGGGGTACAAGTGCCCCTATTCATCAGTACTCCTGTATCCCTTGGGTAAGTTCCTAGAAGTGCTATTGCTGGGTCATAGGGTAGGTCTATTTTTAATTTTTTGAGGAACCTCCACACTTTTCCAGAGTGGCTGCACCAATTTGCATTCCCACCAACAGTGCAAGAGGGTTCCCATTTCTCCACTTCCTCTCCAGCATCTATAGTCTCCTGATATGTTCATTTTGGCCACTCTGACTGGCGTGAGGTGATATCTGAGTGTGGTTTTGATTTGTATTTCCCTTATGAGGAGCGACGTTGAGCATCTTTTCATGTGCCTGTTGGCCATCCGGATGTCTTCTTTAGAGAAGTGTCTATTCATGTTTTCTGCCCATTTCTTCACTGGGTTATTTGTTTTTTGGGTGTGGAGTTTGGTGAGCTCTTTACAGATTTTGGATACTAGCCCTTTGTCTGATTTAAGCTTTCACTTTTTGCAGATGACATGATATTATACATGGAAAATCCGATAGACTCCACCAAAAGTCTGCTAGAACTGATACATGAATTTAGCAAAGTTGCAGGATACAAAATCAATGTATAGAAATCAGTTGCATTCTTATACACTGATAATGAAGCAACAGAAAGACAAATAAAGAAACCGATCCCATTCACAATTGCGCCAAGAAGCATAAGATACCTAGGAATAAATCTAACCAAAGATGTAAAAGCTTTTACCTTCTTTATTGATTTGTGGGATCTTTAATATAAATTCACATAAAAATTTCTGAGACAACTGATTCTTTTAATTTTTCTATATTCATAGCAGCTGAAATTGTAAGTATGTTACCTTGCAGGGACAGAACTTCAACACTGATGCAATACATTTACTAGTTGTAAACCCTACTAAATTGAAAATAGACTATGAAAATGGACTATGTCGAATTAGGGCCAAATAAGTTAAAGTATTGATAGAAAAGCTATTGCAAATAGGAGATGATTAAATCTGTAGTTTGGAGAGGACAGTTACTCATTTCATACAACTATAATACATTGCAGAATACATAGTGTGACTCCCCTCAATAAACTGATTTGAAATGAACAAAAGGACGTCTCACACAGGACAGGTTGTGTGAAACAGGTAATTTTAGAGATGTGACTTGAGTGATAAGTAGGAATCAGTAAGGAGGGATGATACTATGTAAATGTTGCATTAAATGTTGCATTTAAGTTCTGGAAAGAGGAATTGGATCAGTACTACATGAGTGAATCACTTTTGTGAAGGAATATGCTAATCGAGTACATAGATCATTCTGTCATATGGCTAAGTCAGACCAGTGAAAACAGCAGGCAGAAAAACCTGTTCTCTTGTTAGAGAAATTGACTGTTAGTTCAAGTGAAAGGAAATAAAGCCTAGAAAGTAGGTGGAGATAGTGGAAATGAAATCTCCTGAAGCAAGAATGGGTTGCAGCAAGAATGTTGCAGAAAGTCCCATGATGGCAGGAAGCATGACTGGTTGGTCACCTCTGTAGCTCAGCACCCAGTTTAATGCCTGGAAGTTAGTATGGACTAATTATTTATTTGCAGAAGGCATGACTAAATGAATGAATAAATGAAAGCTAGTGTTTATAGGATCTCGTATCTAATTAAGTTAATGTAAATAAGTGAGTGTAGAAATAAATATGAGTCAGGCTTACTCTGACATTAACAGAAATACTTACTTAGAAACAGGAGCCGATTCCAGGGGAAAGGGGTGTATTCATTTTGAACAGATTAGGTTAAAAAAAAACCCAACAGGATATCCAGGTAGAGGTGTCTAACAGACAGTTGAAATTCTGTTACTAAGAAAAGTGTATGTTTGTTGAAATAAATAAGTGAGCCAACTTTGAAGAAGTGCTACCTTTTTATTATTTAGATATATGAGATTCTGGTTTTTTCCTTATCTTGATTAGTTATGAAATAAGTTTCCCACTTTATTTTTTCTATGTGTTCCACTCTCATTCTGTTCCAGTTATCTATTGCTTCATAGCAAACCAACTCAAAACTTAGTGGCTCAAAATATCAATTTATTATTATTATCTCTCATGGTTTTTTGGTTTGACTGGACTCAGCTAGATGCTTAGACACTCTCATGAAATTTTGTTTAAGTTATGGGATTGGAGTTATATAAAGACTTCTCTATTCATGTGTCTGGTGCTTGGGCTGAGATGGCTGGAGCAGCTGCAGGCTGGTTGGACATCTGTCTCTCCAAGAAGCCTCTCCACATGACTAGCTTGGGCATCTCCATACCATGGCAGCCTCAGAGTAATCAGACTTCTTACATAGTGGTTGGCTTTCCCTGGAGTGAACATTCTCAGAGGATGAGGGCAAAAAAACTAAATGGCTTCTTATAACCTATATGAGAAATTATGCAGTATCACTTTCGCCATATTCTAGATTCAAGAGGAGGGGACGACATTAAATGCATGGTTCATTGGGAGATCATCTTTAGAAGCAAGTTACCAGATTTCTTTCATCAATTCTTTCGCATGTGGTTGTTTTGTTTTTTAATTGTGGGAGGTTTAAGGATTATAAAGCAAACATCTATTTCTATAAGTGCCAATAGATCAAGAAACAACTTGGCTAACACAGCAGAAACTCCCTCCACCTCCATCCCTACCTTCTGTGTGCCCTACCCAATTACAATGACCTTCCTCCAACCACAGGTAACCACTATCCTTCTTTTTATGATAGTCATTATTTCCTTCTTTTTTTTTTTAGTCACCATCTATGTATCCCAAGGCAATATAGTTTAACTTTGCTTGTTTTTAAACTTTATATAAATTATACCCAAGCATTATTTTGAGACTTGCTTAACATTATGTTTATAATCACAAATGTTATTACATGTGGACATTGTTTATTTATTTACATTGCTATATAAATACCGTTGCATGAATACATTAAGAATTATGAAATATATTTTAGTCTATTTTAGTTTGACATTGGGTTGTTTCCTTTTTTTGTCAAATGTAATTTTATTTTTTATATTAAATATAATTTATTGTCAAATTGGTTTCCATACAACACCTAGTGCTCATCCCAACAGGTGCCCTCTTCAATGCCCATCACCCACTTTCCCCTCTCCCCAACACCCCATTAACCCTCAGTTTGTTCTCAGTATTTAAGAGTCTCTTATGGTTTGCCTCCCTCCCTCTCTGTAACTTTTTTTTTCCCTTCCCCTGCCCCCTGGTCTTCTGTTAAGTTTCTCAGGATCCACATAAGAGTGAAAACATATGGTATCTGTTTTTCTCTGCCTGAGTTACTTCACTCAGCATAATACCCTCCAGTTCCATCCACAATGCTACAAATGGCCAGATTTCATTGTTTCTCATTGCCAAGTAGTATTCCATTGTATATATAAACCACATATTCCTTATCCATTCATCAGTGGATGGACATTTAGGCTTTTTCCATAATTTTGGCTATTGTTGAAAGTGCTGCTATAAACATTGGGGTACAAGTGCCCCTATGCCTCAGTACTCCTGTATCCCTTGGGTAAATTCCTAGCAGTGCTACTGCCGGGTCATAGGGTAGGTCTAGTTTTAACTTTTTGAGGAACCTCCACACTGTTTTCCAGAGTGGCTGCACCAGTTTACATTCCCACCAATAGTACAAGAGGGTTCCCGTTTCTCCACATCCTCTCCAGCATCTGTATTCTCCTGATTTGTTCATTTTAGCCACTCTGACCGGTGTGAGGTGGTATTTCTGTGTGGTTTTGATTGGTATTTCCCTGATGAGGAGTGATGTTGAGCATCTTTCCATGTGCCTGTTGGCCGTCTAGATGTCTTCTTTAGAAAAGTGTCTATTCATGTCTTCTGCCCATTTCTTCACTGGATTATTTGTTTTTTGGGTGTGGAGTTTGGTGAGTTCTTTACAGATTTTGGATACTAACCCTTTCTCTGATATGCCATTTGCAAATATATTTTCCCATTCTATTGGTCGCCTTTTAGTTTTGTTGATTGTTCCCTTTGCAGTGCAGAAGATTTTTATCTTGATGACGTCCCAATAGTTCATTTTTGCTTTTAATTCCCTTGCCTTTGGAGATGTGTTGAGTGAGAAATTATGGCTGAGGTCACAGAGGTTTTTTTCCTGTTTTCTCCTCTAGGGTTTTGATGGTTTTCTGTCTCACATTCAGGTCCTTCATCCATTTTGAGTTTATTTTTGTGAATGGTGTAAGAAACTGGTCTAGCTTCATTCTACTGAATGTTGCTGTCCAGTTCTCCCAGCACCATTTGTTAAAGAGACTGTCTGTTTTCCATTAGATACTCTTTTCTGTTTTGTCAAAGATTAGTTGGCCAGACATTGGGTTGTTTCAACTTTAGGACTCTCACACATAATGCTGCCATAGATACTCATGTACCTGACTTCTTATGCACATCACTCCCTATACACATTTACAACAGTTGTCCTTTATACTTAGAAGTATAGTTAGAAGTGGAATTGATGGGACATCAAGAATAAACATCTTCAACTTAGCTAGATAATTTAAACTTTCAACATGGCTAAACACCTAACCCTTCCATCTGCATGTGAATTCTCATTGTACTACATCCTACCAATACCTGATATGTTTAATGTTTTAATTTTTACTAATCTGGTGAATGCATGGTGCTCTTTCAAAATCATTCTAATTTGGATTTGCCTTATGATTATTGAGACGCAGTAACTTCTTGTTTATTGGTCATTAGAATTTCCTTTCTTTGAAGGACCTGTTCAGCCCTTTTCTTATTTTCCAATGAATTGCCTCTTTTTATTTTATTGATTTGTAGGAATTTTAATATTTCATGGATATTTCCATTTTGTGGTTTATCCTTTCATTCTCTGTTGCCTAGTGCTTAATTAATTAATTAATTTATATTTATTTATTTATTTATCTTAAATGTTTATTTATTTTGAGAGAGCAAGTTCAGGAGGGGCAGAGAGAGAGGGAGACAGAGAATTCCAAGCAGACTCTGCCCTCTCAGTGCAGAGCCTGATGCAGGGCTTGAACCCACTAACTGTGACATTGTGACCTGAGCTGAAACCAAGAGTCAGATGCTTAACCAACTGGGCCACCCAGTTGCCCCGCATAGTGCTTAATTTAAATTGATTCACATTTATCAAAATTGTCATTTATTCCTCTATTAGAATGGCATTATTTGTTGTTCCTACGAAGTAGCTCAAAATGGGAATGCTAAAATATTTTTTAAAAGGCATTCATACACTGTGCCTGTTTTTAAAAAATCATATAAAAGTACCATAATGAATGGAGAGTTTAAAAGAGAGAACAACAGGACAGAAAGAAAAGAGAAGAGGACCAGGGGCTACAAAGAAAAAAAAATCATGTAGAGAAGGAGTAGCCTGGGGACACAAGCTACATGCGTCAATCAGAATCACCAAGGTAGCTAGAAAATTGGGCATGAGGTAATTTTTTACTGATGGTTTTCATGCGAGATGCCCATCTTCAGTGTTCTGCTCCAGTCATCACCAGGTCTCAGATGTCAGTTTCTACCATTCAGTTATTTATACTCTGGGGACATTAAAAGAGAGCTCAAAAGGCAAACAACCCCAAGATTACACTGTGAGCTCGTTAAAGTGCCACTATGTTGCACGGTAGAATGAAAAAGACTTTAGAATTGAACTTCACTGTATTTCTAGATAATCGTTTCTTCAGTTGGGGATAACATGGTCCTACCACCAAACTACTCAATTTTGCAAATAACCAAACTTGATACAGAGTTTACACTTCCTTAAAATAATGCTGTTAGAGGAGAGATGAATAAACATCACGTATTAAGTTGGGTTTTCTGAATGGTAGTGGGAGATATCTTCCACGACTAATGGTACATTATTTGTCCCTCTCTATAACTTTGAATAACAAAGTGATTTTTAGTGGATTTTTTCTTTAGTTATAAATAGATAGATATCCATTTATTTAACCTAAAGAAGGCTGACACAGTAACAGTGTTCTTAATAAAATATGTTTTGTGATCAAGTTAAAAAAAACTTTTAATGGAGTTAACTTCTGCAATTTTATTTAAAGAAACTTTAAATGTTTTTCAAGCTATTACCTAACAACACTATAATCTCTTTGTGAAAGGTATAAGTGTCCATTATGGAACTGAAGAATAATATAGTTCTTTATCGCTTTTTACTTCTGTGCCTTCCCTCAAATAGGCTGTCAAAGAACCTTTCTGATGTAATTGCAGTTGTGATAATGGCACGTCCTACCACGTGTTAGTTTTTGGTTTCTTATCTGCTATGTGTTCTGAAAACACATAGAAAAGCTTCTTTGGAATTTCATGGTAAAAAAAGAATCTAGACGGTCCTGAAGGAGCATGAGCATAATGGCTAAAAATAAAAGTAATATTTTCACGTTCTAAAATTGCACCAGTGTTTAAAAATATGCATGTCTCATATTATTTGACTCTTATCTTAATTATATAAGATAGCTACTATTATTATGTTTAATTTTAAGGATAAGTAAATGAGACTCTGATAGGTCATTCTCCAATAAGTGAGAATCCTGGGTGGCATCTTTTTATCTTTTTGAATTCCCCTTCAAAAACTAATGCAGCGATTGTGTAGGCAGGCAAACAAACAAAATGCCCATGTACAATACCTACTACAAAGCAGGGTAACAACAAATTCTCATGAATCTCAAATAGTGTGGGAAGGGACCAAATTCTAATAGCGACTGGGTTCACATAATACCAGTGACTGTGTGTTGGAATGCGGGAAAAAGAAACAAACAAACATGGCCCCCAAATAAAAACCGTAAAGTTAGATTGGATAATCCATGAACAGGGGTGGAAGCTGGGAGGAGACCTGGCAGGCTCCAATGAGAATGAGGTGAGGGGAAAAGGACTATAGAAAGACCTAATATTATTGGTAGGTCTGGACCCTATGAACCTGCCAAACTAACCAAATGGAGCTCCTTCCAGTTCATAGTCTTGTACTAAAAAGATATTGATGGGAAGAGAATTCAAATTGAGATTGTTAGCTGGATTTATATCTCTAAAATAATTTGAGATAAAGTCTATGAGCTGGCATTTGGGTTATTGACCTGGAGAGTGCAAATACTGAATATTAGGGATGTGGCTGCTCTCTCCCTTCAAGCCGCAGGGACCACAAAGTGACTTCAGGAATTTACAGTACAGTTGCCCCTCCAAACAATCAGGCATGTGGAGCCCAGCCCATCCTAGAAAATCCATTCTACTGACTAGTTAATCTAAGTTTGAGAACATGAACTAATATCAATTTTCCTACCCATGCAAATATAGTTCATATTTTAGTGGCTGTTTTCTTGTTTTATTTTTTAAACAGTAGACAAAGAAACATCTCTAAGAGAAATTCATAGCTTGTCTTCTCAAATTTCTCAAAAGTCTAAAGATATTGAGAGAAAATTTTGATGAAATATTTGTCATAATGTAAAGAATTTTCTTCGTGTAATTTCCCATCAAGTGGACTTCAAATCATGGGAAATGTGACTCCTGGCCATATTCTTTTCCTTTTGCAAGTATACACTGTTGCATTTTTAAAAATCTTACTTATAAATCAAATTCATTTTCAAGGCATTGTTGTGGTGGAATTTTTTTCACTTTTCCACAGAGGATTATTTATTTAGTAAGGTGCAAAGAATTTAAAAAGTGTCATCATAGTTTTAATAAAAAATGTATGACACAATAGTTTTTAAATCATCTAGTGAGTAAGTGCCCAGTCGAGGAGCTGATGTTCGTTAGCGCCTAAGCTCTAGCTGGGCCTCCCAAAATATGCGATTCTAACACAGGACAGCTTTCCTCACACAACCAGATTCAAAGATTTGTTCGAAAGGACAGAACCTCTGGGACACTATTAGTCTTCTAGGACTACCATAACAAATTACTATGTACTTAATGGCTTGAAGGAACAGAAATTTATTTTCTCACAATTCTTAAGGCCAGAAGTCTGAAATCAAGGTGTTGGCAGGCTGCAATCCCTCTGAAGCCTCTAGGGGTGAATCCTACATTGCCTCTTCCCCAGTTTTGGGTGTCCCCAAGCATCCTTGACTTATGGAAAGATACCTCCAATTTCTGCCTGTCTTCACATGGTCTTTTTTGTGTATGTTTCTATACCCTCTCTGCTTTTATAAGGACACCTGCTACTGGATTTAAGGCCCATCCTAATACAGGATGAACTTAACTTTAAGAGCCTTAACTTCATTATATCTGCAAAGACCTTTTTCCAAATAAAGTCATATTTGCAAGTTTCAGGTAGACTTATCTTTTTGAACGCCATGATTCAATCCACTATGAAGACTGATATATAGATAAGTAGGGGAGGTCTTTTCATATACTTAAAATCCATCTATCATATCTTGAAAATATATTTACTATTTATCAGTCTCATATGGAAAGATTATAGTATATTATTTCAAAATAGTAATTAACTTATCAACCTATGATATTTAATTAAAGGAGATATTTACACCTTGAGTTGATTCCCAGTCATGGTAAAACTAAATACACTTTCATAAGCATGAAAAGTTTTGTATTTAAGAAAATTCATACTTCATTATGAAGCTTCTCAGAATTGTGCATTATACATTAAATTCAGTTTCTTATACTGGGATGTTAAAAGGATAATCTTGTACCCTAGAAATAAAAGCCAAGTCATAAAATGATGAGGCACTTTTACAAAATAATTTAGTTTAATGCCTTCATTTTGGGCCATAACTTTATTGTTATTATTCTAGTTGTTGTTTTTACATTGTTCCTTCTTGGGTTCAATCAACTGTGAGGTCAGTGACCAGTAAATATGATATGCAACCAGGGAATTCTAAAACAACTGGAATTTTTCTATAACATAAAGAGAATTGAAGGGAAAATATTGTCTTCAATTTAATGTTTCTTTTGTATATTTCCCACATAGGAAACCTAAACAAATATTGTCAATTTATGAATAAAAGGAAAGCATCATATTCCTAACATGATGAGGCAGAAACAAATTTTAAATGAAAGTCACATAAAGGAGAAAATCATTGCATGTATTATTGTTGTCTTTCAGAGAGTATGGAGTTTTCAGGTGCGAGTGAGAGGAAGAAGCAGGTACAGAAATAGGTAAAGAGCCAGAGAGAGACTGAAATTGCTTTACATCACATACAGCAATGTTTGCTTGCTGCTCATCTTATAGTCTGGTAGGAAATACTTGTGTTTACTCCTGCCCAAGAAAAAGATTTAGCTGAGAAAGAGAAAGGCAGTAAAGACTACAGTACAGAATTGGTGAGCCTAACTTATTTGGGAGTCTGACTCTGTTCCTTTCTGTTTCTGTTTCTTCACCAGCAATATAAATTCTATGTAATCAAAATCTTACCCTACCTTATAAAACATTTTGTATGTAAACTCTGGGAATTCATATCTGGGAAAGAGAATATTGGAAAACCTCTGCTCTTTCTCAGGGCTGGTTCTTACAATGTCCGGTAATCTAGTTCAACAAAGATATTGATGCTCAGCAAACATTTTATCTGTCTCCCTACATTTTCCAATCTCTTTGCAGTAAGAAGGGACCTTGTGACTAGTTTTGGACAATGAAATGTAAGCTGAAGCAGTAAATCTCATTTCCTATTTAAGGCAAGGAAAAGCATCTCATGATTCTCTAGTTCTGCTCTTATCCCTTCAGGGTAAGAGTAAAGGTCACATGTTGTTAATGGTGGAACTACAAGTTTGCAACAGCCTGTATCTCTGAGCCATCACATAGAGTTCAGCACCCTGGAGAGTTCCAAACCCTACAGAAGGCTTTACATGAGTGAAAAATAAACTTTATATTTTAAGATATTGCGATTTGAGAATGGAATATCAAAACAACTTAAACCTATCCCAATATGTCTAATGTATCTGTATTATTTGGGATTAACTAATCTCTTAATAGAAGTGAAATAAAATTAAATGTTACAAAGTAGACAGAATCTGCTTTTTAAAAACTATACTCTTTCTGATGCTTTTGTTACTGTTGAAAGAAAAAGTTGTCTCGACATTCTTCACATGGATATATTAGTAATCATTATTTTCAATTTTACTAACAGAAATATCTATGACTACAAATTCCTCTTATATTTTTCTTGACCCTCATTAACTTAATCAGTTTTTTTTCCACACAATTAAAGTTGAATGGGAAAACCTGGAAACCATAAATTTCTTTATCAACTATTTTCTTCCATATATTTATAAATGAAATATAGTAAAGTCCATTATCTAGCATGACTTAATGGGAGTTTTGGCAAAACAAAAATTTAAATTCTCACATTTTTTAATTTAATGAAACCTAATAAGGTAGATTTGGAAAAATCACCAAAGCTTTGACGCACCCATCTAAATCATTCTCCTTTTTATGGAATTACATGACAGTCAGATTATGGCTGTTGTTCTTAAGCCTTTGAGCCATCTAAGTGAGCCCTTTCTTTAATAAATTTTTATATCTGCATTGAGACATCATCTCTTAGTGATCTTGACAAGAAAGGTACATATGACCCATCCACCCAGCTATAATCAGGGGAGATTACTAGTATATACTAAAATAACCTGCAACAAACTGTGCATAAGTTTCAAACTGTGCATCAAACTGTGCATAAGATTCCTTGGCATCAAACTGTGCATAAGATTCAAAGCTATTGTAATTACTTGTTGTACAGGTTCTCTGAGTAAATATTGATAACCTTCACTGATTAGAGATAGGTAGGTAGGAGCTATATGTTCTTTTTCTGTCAAGATCACTAATAGGTGATATGGTTCACTGAATACATATTTGAGACTAAATTCTCCTGAGCAGGAAGAAACATAGCCTGTTTTATATAGGTAATAGAAATCCCTCACTCCTATACACCCATGTGATATTATTAAAATAAATGATCATAATACAATTTAATAGTGCTTCAAGAGGTTATATTATCTAATAAGGAGATGCCAATTTTAAAGGGCATTTCCTGCTGCTTCATGTGGCATTATGAAGTTATATCAGGGTAAAGTGGAAGAGGAAGGAGACTGTTTGCTTCTAGCATACTTCTAGTGCCCCTTGGTATTTTTTTTTCTACTGGTGAAATATTATAAGAACTGGAACAATATAGATTTGTACTATAATCCCAGCAGGTAACATCGTTGCAGGATTTTCTTTCTGTATAACTATCAGGAAACAGTAATAATCTTGGGCTATTTAAACTAAGGCATGAATTAAACAACAACAACAAAAATCAACAGTTAACTATATTTATCTGCACATTTCCATGCTTTCAAATTGGACAAACAAGTGTCATTCTAAAGTATTTTATTCATCTAAATGAGGATTGAATGGAAGCACTGGGAAACATAAGGGCTTTATTCCAACAACAACAACAACAACAACAACAAAAATGTTATTTATGAAAGATAAGAGGAAAAGGCAGTAGTATGATGTATGCTTTAAAATTCCCTAAAAAGTACACTCTAAGACCAGGTGGATGACTGACCCACCATTGACTATATCTATGGATTGACCTCTTTTGCAAGATAATTAAGGCAATATGGTACTAAAATGAGTAATTAGATGTTAATTAAACTCTCGGGCTGGTAATTAGTAGGCAATCGTGGGGGTGTGCTTTTCATTATAAACTGGCAGCTGCACATTCATTTATTTTTGTTGTCTAGTGCTCTTTGCACAAAGACAGCATAAATAACCTAGGGAAATTAGTAGCCATTTTGATTTTGCATTTAAATTCAGCAAGTTAGTTTTATTGTTTAATTTCAGTTGAATCTCACACAACTGAGGGTGAATTTAAAGACCAAGGAGAGAAAATTTTCATTCAGAATATTTAGCAAAAGTATACATCCAATAAGCTTTACCCTACTGCTATCTTCATTTCTAATTTACTCCTGCCTGCCCCACCCACACCCTATATACGAACTAATAGCACCAATTCATTATAACCTGACCTTCCCTTTCCCCTAAGCTTTTATTCCTTGAAAAGTGAAAATGATCAGAAACCACTTAGAAACTAGAAAAATTCCACAAATAGCATCATATGTTTTGCAGCATGATCTAGCCCTGTTATTAAAAAGGAGATTCTTGGTAGATGCAAGTCTAAAAAAGAAACAAAGGAAATCCTAATGTGTTCTCCCACAGGAACAGAAGGTTTCACTCCCTTTTAACAGGCTCTTTATGAATACTCTTTGAAGGGAAAATCATAGTGCTTTTAATAAAAGTCCTTTCTTTTGGTTTCCTTCCCAAACTGCATTTCTTTTCCTATACTTTATGGATCACAGTTTATTAAAAGGATTCAATCTACAAAGGAGGAGAGAATTAATATGCTACTTCCTAAAGGGGTCAGGAACATTGTAGTCTCATCTTTCCTCTATTTTAACTTGATTTTATATTTCAGCATAAGTCTACTTGAATCAATAATAGACGATATTCTTATATTCTAAAGAAACAGAATAGAATAGAATTATAGATAGAATACATTTGAAATGCTCAAATCATAATATATATGTATACATGTATCTGTACAGATGGATAGTTATTAATGATTACCTAGTAAAATAAGTAGCAGCCAACAGATGATTTGAAAAACATGATAAAATACAAACATTAATATAATAAAACAGAAAGAGCTAACATTTTCTGAACTTGTATGTATAAGGAACTAAAATTTTATGTTTTACAAGCATAGTCTCATTTAAATGTCAAAACAGTGCAATTTATTATCTTAGTCTTACAAGTTAGGGAACTTAGGCATGGCAAGGTTAATTAACTATGTAAAATAGGTTTAGTAAATACTTATCTCCATTATAAATGCAACTAAATAAAATATTTGACATATGTATTTTAATATATAATACATAAGCATGTAAAATATTAATAAACATATATGTAATAATGTATATATATAATTAATATATATTATATATAAAACATATTTTATATAATTGAACTGCATATAATACATAAATAATTGAACTGTATATAATTGAACTGTATATAATACATAATCAAACTGTATATAATTGAACTGTATATAATACATAAGCTGAATATACATATACAGTATATATGTATATACATAAACAGTACATATATACAGTATATTCAGTATATATGTATATACATAAACTGTATATAATACATAAATATCTGTTATAAATATATATTTATATTTATAATATAATAAATGTATTTTGTATTGTATAATAAATATGTATTATATATAATATAGTAAATAATAAATACGTACATGTAATAAATGTATACATAGAATAATAAATATATATAAATAATACATTTAATATGTAATACAAACATGTATGTGGAGTTGACCCTTGAACAGCATGGAGGTGAGAGGCACCAACCCCCTGTATAGTCAAAAATCTACATATAACTTTCGACTCCTCAAAAACTAAACTAATAGTCTACTGTTGACCAGAAGCTTTACCAATAAACTAACACATATTTTATGTAATATGTACTACATGCTATATTATTATAATAAAGCAGCCTAGAAAAAAGAAAATATTATTAAGAAAATAATAAGGAAGAAAAAAGACATTTACAGAACTGTACTGCATTTATTTAAAAAATCTTGGAATAAGTGGACCCATACAGTTCAAACCCATATTATTCAAGGGTCAGCTGTATATATTTAAAAAAAAAATCTCTGGTTGGTGATAGTTAATTCAATCAATCACAAATAAGTATTTATTAAACTCTGTTCTACATAGTTAATTAACCTTGCCATGCTTTACACAAGTGCAGAATGTTCAAATATATAGATCCTGAGGACAGGGAGAGAAAATTCTCATATCTGTGAGTTTTGCATTTGTATACATCTTGAGAATGTGACCTTGTTTACTACCTTTTGTTCTGAATTATTTTCTTTCAAGGATGTTTTTATACTACACAAGTGTAGTATCTTTCTCTGGAATGAAGATAGGCTTGCTTACATCCTTGGAAGATAATAGTATTACCCTCCAGAACAGAGATCTGGCATGCTATCCTTTATAAAGGATAAAGATTCAGATTTTCTAAGCTCAGGGTCCCTCTCCTGTAAGGCAGTCCTTTATGTGTTCCAGTGTTACTTGATCCTCTTTATATCTTTGTGGAAATTATTTGTTGTTGTTTTTTTAAATTGAAGTGGAAGTTAGTTTTCTTTAAGAAGTATAATTGGCACACAATATCGTATTAGTTTCATCATAGTTTTTCAACATTTTTATGCATTATGAAATTATCCCATGATAAGTTTAGTTATCACCTTTCACAATACAAAGTTATTAAAATATTATGGACTATGCTGTACATTACTACATCCTCATGACTCTTTTTATTTTTTTTAAGTTATTTATTTATTTTGAGAAAGAGAGACCACAAGCAGGGGAGGGGCAGAGAGAGAGAGAGAGAGAGAGAGAGAGAGAGAGAGAATCCTAAGTAGGCTCCTCACTGTCAGCACAGAGGCTGATGCAGGGCTCGACCCACAAGCTGTGGGATCATGACCTTTGCCAAAATCAAGAGTTGGACACTTGACTAACTGAACCACCCAGGTGCCCCCCTCCCTCACCCATGACTTATTTTATAACTGGAATTTTGGACCTCTTAATCCCTTTCATGTATTTGCCTATGCCCCAATCCTCCGCAGTTTGGTAACAAACATTTTGTTTTGTGTATCTATGAATCTGGTTCTGTTTTGTTTTATTTGTTCATTTGTTTTATTTTTTAGATTGTACATATAAATGAAATCATATGGCATTGGTGTTTCTCTCTGTGGTTTATTTCGCTTAATATAATACCTTCTAGATCTGTCCATGTCATCCCAAATAATAAGATTTTATTCTTTTTGTTATTTTTATAACTGAGGAATATTCCTGTGTGTGTGTGTGTGTGTGTGTGTGTGTGTGTGTGTGTGTGTGAAAAATCTTCTTTATCCATTCATCTATTGATGAACACTAAGGTTGCTTCCATGTCTTGGCTATTGCAAATAATGTTACAATGAACATAGAGATGCATGTATCTCTCTGGATTGGTGTTTTCGTTTTCTTTGTATTAATTGTCTGAAGTTAAATTGCTGGATCCGATGGTAATTCTATTTTTAAATTTTTGAGGAACTTTCACACCATTTACTTTTTTTCACAATTAACTTTTCCACTGACAGTGTAAGAGGGCTTCCTTTTCTCCACATCCTTGTCAATGCTTATTATTTCTTGTCTCTTTGACAATAGCTAATCTGACAGGGATAAAGTGATATTGTGGTTTTAATTTTGTATTTCCCTGTTGATTAGTGATGTTGGGCATCTTCTCATATGCCTATTCTCCATCTGTACGTCTTCTTGGGGAAAATGTCTATTAAGCTTCTCTTTTCAATTAGGTTATCTGATTTTTTAATATTAATTTGTATAAATTCTTCACATAGTTTGGATATTAGCGCCATATTGGATGGATGACATTCAGATGTCGTCTCCTATTCAGTAGGTTGCCTTTCCATTTTGTTGATGGTTTCCATCTCTGTGCATAGCTGTTTAGTTTGATGTGAAACTATTTGTTTATTTTTGCTTTTTTTTTTTGCCCTTGCTTGAGAAGACTAGTTCAAAACAATATTGCAAGCCTAATGTCAAAGGGTTTACTGCTTATGGTTTCTTTAAGGAGTTTATTGGTTTTTAAATGTTACATTCAAGTCTTTTTTTTTTAATTTTTTTTTCTTTTTTACGTTTATTTATTTTTGAGACAGAGAGAGACAGAGCATGAACAGGGGAGGGTCAGAGAGAGAGGGAGATACAGAATCTGAAACAGGTTCCAGGCTCTGAGCTGTCAGCACAGAGCCCGATGCGGGGCTTGAACTCACGACTGCGAGATCATGACCTGAGCCGAAGTCGGTCACCCAACCGACTGAGCCACCCAGGCGCCCCAAGTCTTTTTTTTTTTTTTTTAGTTTTATGTATTTATTTTGAGAAAGAGAGAGAGAGTGAGCGAGCATGCACAAGTGGGGTAGGGGCAAAGAGACAGGGAGAGAGAGAATCCCAAGCAGTTTCTGCACTGTCTGCACAGAGCCCAACATGGGGCTCGAACTTGCAAACTGTGAGATAATGACCTGTGCCAAAACCAAGAGTCAGACGCTTAACTGACTGAGCCACCCAGACACCCCTACATTCAAGTCTTTAATCTATTTTGAATGTATTATTATGTATGGTATAAGATAGTGGCCCAGTTTTACATAGCTGTCGTTTTCACATAGCTGTCCTGTTTTCCTAACACCATTTATTGAAGAGACTGTCTTTTGCCCATTGTATAGTCTTGCCTCCTTTGTCATATATATATAAACTGACCATATATGCATGGCTTAATTTCTGGGCTCTCTATTCTAATCTATTGATCTATGTGTCTGCTTATGTGCAAGTACCACACTGTTTTGATTATTATATCTTTGTACAGTTTGAAATCTGGAGCATCATACCTCTAGCTTGTTCTTCTTTCTCAAGATTGCTTTGGCTGCTTGAGGTCTTTTGTGGTTTCACAAAAATTTTATGATTATTCTAGTTCTGCAAAAAATTCCTTTGGTAATTTGGTGGGGATGGCACTAAATCTGTAGATTGCTGTAATTAGTATGGACATTTTAATAATATTAATTATTCCAGTCTACAGGCACAAAATATCTCTTTATTTGTGTCTTCTTCAATTTCTCTTTGATGTTTAATAGTTTTGAGAGTACAGGCTTTCACCTCCTTGGTCAAATTTATTTGCAATTATAAATGGGATTTTTTTTTAAATTCCTCTCTCTGATAGCTCATTATTAGTGTATAGAGACACAACTTATTTCTGTATGTTAATTTTGTATCCTGCAACTCTACCGAATTCATTTATTAGTTCTAATACTTTTTGGTGGAGGCTTTAAGGTTTTCTATATATAGTGTCATGTCCTTAGCAAAGAGTGACAGGTTTACTTCTTCCTTCCCAATTGGAATGACTTTAGTTCCTTTTCCTTCCTAATTGGCATGGCTAGGAGTTCCAGTACCATGTTGAATAAAAATGGAAAGCATGGGCATTTCAATCTTGTTTCTGAGTTTAGAGGAAAAGTTTTCAGCTCTTCACCATTGAGTATGATGTTAGCTGTGGGTTTGTTATATAGGGCCTTTATTATGTTGAGGTACATTCCCTCTATACTTAGTTGAGAATTTTATCATAAATGAATACTGAATTTAGTCTAATGCTTTTTTCTGCATCTGTTGAGATATGATTTTTATCTTTTTTTTTGTTAATGTGGTGTATCATCTTGATTCATTTGCAGATGTTGAATCATCCTTGCATCACTGGAATAAATCTTACTTGATCATGCAGTATGAGTCTTTTCATATATTGTTGAATTTGGTTTGCTAATATTTTGTTGAGGTTTTTGCATCCATGTTCATCAGGGATATTGGCCTATAATTTTCTTTTTCTCCCTTCGTTCCTTCCTTCCCTCCTTCCTTGCTTCCTTTCTTGCTTTTCTTTGATCATGTATATACATGGATTCAGTATCTGGATAATGCTGGCCTCATAAAATGAGTTTGGAAGTCTTCCTTTTTCTTCATTTTTTTTGGAATACTTTAAGAAGGATAGGAATTAGCTCTAGTTTAAATATTTGGTAGATTCACTTGTGAAGACATCTGGTTGTGGACTTTGCTTTCTGGGCAGTTTTTTTAAATTACTGCTTCAGTTTCATTACTTGTAATAAGTGTAGTGATATTTTCTATTTCGTTGTGATTCAGTCTGGGAAGTTTGTGTGCTTTTAGGAATTTATTCATTATAAGTTGTCCAATATGTTTGTGTATTATTGTTCATATGATCCTTCATATTTCTGTGGTGCCAAATGTAGCTTTTTCCCTTTCATTTCTGATTTTATTTATTTGAGTCTTCTTTCCTTTTTTCTTGATGTGTCTAGCTAGAGCTTTATAAATTTTACTTATCTTTTCAAAGATCCAGCATTTAGTTTCATTGATCTTTTGTATTTTTTAAAAATCTCTACTTCATTTATTTCTGCTCAGATCTTTATTTTCCTTTTACTGACTATGGGCTTTGTTTGTTCTTTTTTTTTTTTTTAGTTCCTTTAGGTATAAAATCAGATTGTTTTTCTTGTTTTATGTTAGACCTGTATCACTGTAAACTTCTCCTTAGAAGTGGTTTGCTGTATCCCATAGATTTTGGAAATTTGTGTTTCCATTTGCCTTGGGACATTTTTGTTATATTCTCTTTGATTTCTTCATTGACCCATTGATCTCATGTTGTAGCATGTTGTTTAGCCTCCACATGTTTTTCTTGTACTTGATTTTTAGTTCATATTGTGGTGGGAAAAAATGTTTAATATGATTTTAGTCTTCTTGAATTTAGTGAGACATGTGAATTGACACGATCTATCCTGGAGAATGTTCTGTGTGCAAGTTTTGGGATGATAATTTCTGTATATATCTATTAAATTTATCTGGTCTAAAGTATTAAGGTCATTTTTTCCCCATCGATTTTTTTGTCTAGATTATCCACATGTAATTATCCCATGTAAATGGGTATTAAGGTCCCCCACTTTTATTGTATTACTGTCACTTTTTCCATTTATGTCCTTTAATATTTGTTTCATATATTTAGGTGTCCCTATCTTGGGTATATAAATATTTACTAATGATTTATCTTCTTTGTATATTGACTCTTTTATAATTATGTAATGCTCTTCTTTGTCCTTTTTTATAGTCTTTGTTTTAAAGTTTGTTTTATCTGATATGAGTATTGCTACACCAGCTTTTTTTTTTTGTTTCTGTTTTCATAAAATACATTTTTCCATCCCTTCATTTTCAGTCTGTGTGTGTCTTTAGATATAAAGTGAGTCTCTTGGGGGAACCTGGGTGGCTCAGTTGATTAAGCAACCAGCTCTTGACTTTGGCTCAGGTCATGATCTCATGGTTCGTGGGTTCAAACGCCATATCAGGTTCCATGCTGACAGTGTGAACTTGCTTGGAATTCTCTCTCTCTCTCCCTCTCTCTGCCCCTTCCCTGCTCATGCACTCTCTGTCTCTCAAAATAAATAACTTAAAAAAATTTAAAGTGAGGTCTTGTAGGTAGCATGTATATGGGTTTTATTTCTTTTATCCATTCTGTCACGGTTTTTTTTTAATTGGATCATTTAGTCAATTTATATTCAACATAATTATCAGTAGGTATGTGTTTATTGCTATATTTTGGATTGTTTTCTGTTATTTATTTTTTTTGTTTGCTTTTTTGCAGTTATTCTCTGTTCCTTTCTTCTATCTTTCGTCTCTTCCCTTGTGGTTTGATGGTTTTATTTAGTGTTCTATTTGGTTCCTGTGCTTTTTAATTTTTTTTAATTTTTTGTTTTTAATTTTTTTAATATTTATTTATTTGAGAGAGAGAGACAGAGAGACAGAGAGACATAGCATGAGTGGGGGAGGGGCAGAGACAGAGGGAGACACAGAATCCTAAGCAGGCTCCAGGCTGAAGTGTCAACACAGACCCCGACATGGGGCTCAAACTCATGAACTGTTGAGATCCTAACCTGAGCCAAAGTGGGATGCTTAATTGACTGAGCCACTCAGCACCACCCCCCCCCACCGTGCTTTAAAATTCTTTTTATGTATCTATTGTAGGTTTTTGTTTTGTGGTTACCATGAGGGTCATTTATACTAACACATATACCAGTTTATTTTAAGCTGATAGTCACTTAAGTTTGAACACATTCTACAAGCACTACATTTTTACTCCTCCCACCCCATTAAATGTTTTTAACATGTTATTTGGTATCTTTTTATTTTGTGTATCCCTCAACACTTATTATAGTTACAGTTGTTAGTCCTTTAACTTTTATACTAACCTTTTAAGTGGCTGATTTACTGCCTTTGCTTTAGATTTGCTTTTAGCGGTGCTACTTTTTCTTATATTTTTCAAATATCTAGTTATGGCCTTTCCTTTTCCACTGAAAGAAGACCCTTTAGCCTTTCTTATGAGGCTGGTTTAGTGGTGATGAATTGCAAAATGCAATGATGAAAAGCAAAATTGCTTTTGCTTGTCTGGGAATCTCTCTCTCCTTCAACTCTGAATAGTAATTTTGCTGTCTACAGTATTCGTGGTTGTAGATTTTTCTCTTTCTGTGCCATTCCCTCTGGCCTGCAAAATTTTTGCTGAAAAAGCTCATAGTCTTATGAGCACTTCTTTGTATGTGACTCTGTTTTCTTTTGCTCCTTTTAAGATTTTTCTAACTTTGCCATTTTAATTATAATATGTCCTGGTGTGTATCTCTTTGCATTCATCTTGCTTGGGACTCTGTGCTTCCTGGACCTGAATTTACCCAGCTTAGGAAGTTTTCAGTTGTTATTTCTTCAAATGAATTTTTTTGTTCCTTTCTTTCTCTCTTCTCCTTCTGAGAGCCCTATAATGTGAATGTTAGTATGCTTGATAATATCCCAGAAGTCTCTTAGTCTTTTTTTTAAAAAAATTCTTTTTCCTTTTTGCTGTTCAGCTTGGATGATTTCTGCTATTGTGTTTTCCAGATCACTGATCCATTCTTCTGCATCCTTTAATCTGCTGTTGATTCCCTCTACTGTATTTTTCATTTAGCTCCTATATTCTTCGGCTCTAATTGGTTCTTTTTTAATATTCTGTATCTTTTGTTGAAGTTTCTACTGAATTTATCCACTCCTCTCAACTTTAGTGAAGATTTTTATGACAATTACTTTGAAACTTTTATCAGGCAGATTGGGTCTCTCCATTTCATTTAGTTCTTTTTCTGAGGTTTGTTGTCTTCTTTCATTTGTAACATTTCACTTTTTCCTCATTTTGTTTGATTTTCTACATTTTATCCTATGAATAGGTAGAATAGCTACCTCTCCCAGTCTTGAAGGAGTGGTCTTGTGTAGGAATGTCCCCACTGTTGACTGCATATCCTTAATGGCTTTGGCTGATTGGCTGGAGCTGGAGTATGTCCAGGCCAGGAATCCTGGGGTGTTCTGCTGTGTCACCACACTGATGGGATGGCCAGACCTTCATTGGCCTTTGGCCAGATGGTCCCAGGCACTCTGCACCAGAACTGTCTTGGTGATGTGGCATAAACTAGAGCAAATGTGGGCCAGGGGGCTTCCAGGATGCTCTGGCCAGGGTTACTCTATATAGAGCTGAGGTGGACATACTCAGACTGTTTTGTGCAGGGGGTACCTTGGTGGGATGGATGGGGCTTTCCTAGTGCATACCATTCTAGAGCTACCTTAGTGGGATGGATATAATTAGGGCAGGGGCCACCTTTTGGGGGATGGCTGGAGCTGGTGTGGGCTAGGGGCCCAAAGCTCACTACAGTGGCTCTAGCAGGTAGGCTAGAGCACCTAAATAGACCTGTCCTGCATGCACTATCAAGGTGAAGGGGAAATGTAAACCATGGCATTAACCAGCACCTTTGACCCCAGAGAGAGTTACAGCAGTTTTTCCACCACTTGACATATGCTCTAGGGTAAGTCATTTGTAATAGTTGCCCTTTAAACTACTGTTTGTTTGTTCTCTGTGCCTCAGGTTGGGGAAATCTTTGTGCGGACTCTCTAGTGATATCCCTCCTTTCTGTGGGTTGTCGCATGAGAGTTCCATGGTTACTGTGTTGCTGTCTCTCCTATCTTTAGCTATGTGGTCCTTCTATCCTTTGTTGTACAGAAACTGTTTAATAAGCCCCCAGTTCTTCAAGTGGAGTTGCTCTATATATAGGTGTAGATTGGTTGTGTCCATGGAAGTATGTGAGTTCAGAATCTTCCTATGCCCACTGTCTTGGACTCAGAAACCCTGGAAATTAGGTTTGAGGAAGTATGATAACTTCCGATGTTCTGACTGCTGACATTGGTGTGAGTAGTAAGTTCCTTTGTCTCTAATCTAGGTGTCTTGTGTCTGTTGGTAGCATCCACAAAACGGACAGGCTTACTTGTTAACTTACAAGTAGGGTGAAACCCTTCAAAAGTTCTTTCCTGCTTTCTGATTTTTCTCTAAGTTCAAAAAGTAGCAAAATTAACTTATTGATACTTTTACCTCTTTTTTATTCCCTCCAGATAGTGCTAAGGGCAGATGGAGATGAATATGAAAGAATATAAAAGGGCTCAAGAATGACAACTTGGCCAAAAAAGACACACAAACATAGACTTTAGGTGCTTTGGGTGTCTTACTCTATCACATGTTCTTGGAGCATTTGAGACTAATTAACCTGCTAACAAGACCCATATTCCTCTGAAAAGTTCATCTATCCCACATTCTTTCTCTAACAAGGTCTTGAATATTTCCCCCCTAAAGCACAAGCTGACAGCATGAATATAGTTCAGTCATAGAAAATCAGGTCTTTAAAAGAGCTCTTCTGTTGAAGGATAGCAATTCCCTGGAAACCAGGTAATAAACTCTGGCTTCTTTTTAGTGGCAACTGAAAATGATCTCCTTCTTAAACCTTTCTTTCATAATCCTAGATGTATTATAAAATGATACTCCTAACAGTGATCACAGTTTTTAGGTTTATATCTACAATAGCAAGTGTATTCTATAATCATGTAAATATTATTTTACCAACACCAAAACATCACTATGATTTTTAAAAGGGATAACAATCTTTATGTAAGCCAATTTGGTAATAAATTATCTTAAAAATAAAAAAAATAATTAAAATAAAGATCATGCTAAATAAAATGGATCTATTTTGCTGTAGGAAACAAATAGTTAAAACATCTAGAAAAATTCTATAGTAACTTTCATGGGTTTTACATTTATACCCAAGACAACTGGTTTATTTGGGATTTGTTTGTATGGCTCTATTTAACTGTCAGAATTAAAGGCTAGTGCTCAAGTTTTCTGCACCCTCTGCACATCCAGACTATCTTGGACTTGCAAAGCAGTCCATTATGTTTCTGGAAGGTCAGTAAAGTATGCCTTTGCTGTGTGAGGTGGGGTAATGCTTGCTATTTTAACAAACCAATTCCCAGATTTTAACAAACCAATTTAACAAACCAATTCAGTGCCCTAATATAGTAAATGCTTATTTTTCACTATGCTGTGCAGGTGCTTTTGGTTACTGGGTTAGAGAATTCTACTTCATGTAGTCATTTAGACACCCAGGATATTGGAGGTTATAACATCAACAAACAAATGTCTTCCAAGATCATCTCGAATTCATATTCAGCTGACAGAGGGAAAGAGAACATAGTAAACTATTTCCACTTCAAAACTACCTTGACCTGAAAGTGTCACATATTATTTCTGCTCACATTCCACTGGCAGGAATCAAGTACAAGCCCCACTGAGATACAAGGATGACTGGCAAGTATAATCTATGACTGAGTGGTCACTTCTTAAAGATAACTTCAAACTACTGAAGTAGGTCATGAGTATCCAGTAGAGTAGCTAGCATCATTTTCCACTGTTAACCATTACTCTCCAAGCCACCTTTAGAGACCTCTCAGTATCTCAATAATATATTCATTTATTCTTATGAAATATTACAAATGAACCTGAAAATAATTGTGTAGCTATATGGAGCCACTGATTCATCATACTACAAATAAGGTAGTATAAACTTGTCCACACTTATGTTATTATGACCAGTGTAGTCACAATGGGGCAATCTGTACAAGATAGGATGAAAATAGTAGCTCATCCTCCTCTCTGTCACAGATGGCTTTAAGTGCAATGAGATGATTTAAAGAAATAAAAATTGACAATTTTTAAAAAGTGTTTTTTTAAAAATCAAAAGTGGAAGACTACAACGGCACGGGGGTGTGGTGCAGGTCCCTACTGGAGCTACGTCGGACGCGTCGGATCTTCTTCAAGGAACCATGTCGAGGCAAGAAGCAGACGCCAACGCCTCCTCGTGGGTCATTGCGACCCGACGAAGCTCGGCAGTGTCCCGGGCTCCAGAAAGGAGGCTTTCTTTCAAATCGAAGGATTCAAATCGAAGAGGTCAGGGGGTCCCTAAGGGCGGCAGAGGTGGCGGCTGGAGGAATTCCTCTGGTCTTCCGCAGCCTGTGGCGCCTGGTGCCCACGAACCGCCGCTCTGCTTTGGATTGAAGAACATGTGGGTTGGCGCTGTGATCGGTCGTGGTGGGTCAAAAATAAAAGACATACAAAGTACAACAAACACAAAAATACAGATAATAAAAGGTTATCCTGATGCACAGGTCAAGATATTCGGTGGCAAGGGTATGAAGGCCAAGGCCAAAACAGCGACAGATAATGTTAAACAACAAGAAAGTTACAGTTTAAAGCCTAGAATTGACTTACCTGCAATTAAGAAAAATTTTTACAAGGAGTCAGAAGCAACAAGTTCAATGTCACAAGAGCAAGTAGAAAGTTGGAGGAAAGAAAATTATAATATAATGTGTGATGACTTGAAAAATGGTCAGAAGCTTCAGATACCAAATCCTACCTGTACTTTTGAGGACGCCTTTAAACATTACCCTGAGGTTGTGGAAAACATTAAAAAGGCAGGTTTCAGGAAGCCGACACCAATTCAGTCACAGACATGGCCAATAGTCCTACAAGGAATAGATCTTATAGGAGTATCCCAAACTGGAACAGGGAAGACATTGTCCTACCTAATGCCTGGATTCATCCATCTCGATTTACAGCCTGTAATTAGAGAAAAAAGGAACGGACCCGGAATGTTAGTCCTTATACCCACTAGGGAATTAGCTCTTCAAGTACAAGCGGAATGTTCTAAGTATTCATATAAAGGCCTTAAAAGTGTTTGTATATATGGTGGAGGAAATAGAAATGGTCAGATACAAGAACTGAAAAAAGGAGTAGATATTATTATTGCAACTCCTGGAAGACTGAATGATCTACAAATGAATAACTTTGTCGACCTCAGAAGCATAACTTACTTGGTATTAGATGAAGCTGACAAGATGCTAGACATGGGATTTGAACCCCAGATAATGAAGATTTTATTAGATGTGCGCCCAGACAGGCAGACAATTATGACGAGTGCAACGTGGCCATATGCTGTCCGTCGACTTGCACAGTCTTATTTAAAAGAGCCCATGATTGTATATGCTGGTACTTTGGACCTAATTGCAGTAAGTACGGTGAAACAAAACATAATTGTCACCACAGAAGAAGAGAAGCGATCTCATATCCAAACTTTTCTAGAAAACATGTCTCCCAAAGACAAAGTCATCGTGTTTGTTAGTAGAAAAGCTGTTGCCGATCACTTATCAAGTGACCTGATCCTGCAACATATATCAGTGGAGTCCCTTCACGGCAACAGAGAACAGAAAGACCGAGAGAAAGTATTAGAAAACTTTAAAACAGGTAAAATAAGAATACTGATTGCAACAGACTTAGGATCTCGAGGTCTTTATGTCCACGACATCACACATGTTTATAATTACGATTTCCCCCGGAACATTGAAGAATATGTACATAGAGTAGGCCGCACAGGAAGGGCAGGGAAGACTGGAATGTCTATTACCCTCATCACTAGAAATGACTGGAGGATCGCTGGTGAGTTAATTAACATTCTGGAAAGAACACATCAGAATGTCCCAGATGAACTTATGGCAATGGCCGAGAGATACAAGGCAAATAAACTGAGAAGAGAAATGGAAAAATTGGGAAAACCCCAAGGAAAACCTAAGAAATGTTATTACTAATGTCCTTGTTGAAAAGTGGTACCAGCCTACCTATAGGAGATTTCGAGACTTTAGAGATACTATTTAGGATATGTGGAAATATTGCAAACATGCTGGCTCTATGAAGAGATGACTGATTCTAAAATAGTGTTTAAAAAGGTGGAATTCAATATTTTATACCTTCTTTAATAAAATCAAACATTTAAACTTGAAAAAAAATAAATAAATAAAAATAAAAAATAAAAATCAAAAGTGATCCATATATTTATTATAGCCAAATATTACATTAAACTCATTCAAACACAATTCAAACTGTGAAAATATAATCCTTAATATATGCTAAGGTCAGTGAGACACATGAGAAATTCTCAGTAAATGTAAGTTATGTAAAGTGAAGCTGTTCATACAGCTTTATTTGTACTTCTGTTCCCATGGTGAAAACATTTGATATTTATAAGTAAGTGTAACTTTTCCATTTTAATCAGATTTTCTTTGGGAGCCAGGGCCATCTTGTATTTTCACTTCCAACATGGTTATTATGTTATCTTTACAGAACTCACATGAGGAAAGGATTATTTTACTAAAATTGACTTTGAAAAGGTATTTTGTGTTGTTTTCCCATTTAAATATGGTTAAGGCTAAGTTATTTCAAGGAAAAAGCTGAGAAGCATATAGCCCCAAATCCCAGGTATAAAGCAGACATTAGTTTAGTGGGAGAAGTTCATTGGTATTCTATGTAAACAGTATCACTAAGTGAGATTAGATCTGTTAGATTATACATTTTAAAAATTCTGTAGGTGCTGATTTTTCCATTTGCATCCACAGGATACTCTCCCTTTGGAAGTAGACTTGTGGCCCAGTGAGTGTCATTTCTGTCTATAGAATTCTATTTTCTCATGCAAATGGCTTGCACTAATAAAAAGCAAGGCAGTTCTAAAAGACAAAAAAAGGCAGCTCTATCTAGTAGTGAAATAGGACTTTTCTAGGGACATGACAGGGGGAGAGGAGGGAGGGAGAATCATTTTAATTGTGGCAAATCTTAGTAGAAGCAGAGAGAAGCTATTATGAAGGAAAAGACGTACTACGGCCTGTCCGAATCAGAAGTTTCATTTTTAGGCCAGAATCTGCAGAGTATAAAAATAGTGCTTATGTTTGTTGAAAGGTCAACATTGAAAAAGGACTTTTTCAGGCATATCTAGATTTGTCAAATAAATGCTTATAATTTTTCATTTATTCTTGATGTGATCCTTTTGTGGGTTTTAAAAGCTGTGGTGTTACCAGTTACCCCAACTATTTGGCCAGAGTCCTTTTAGTAGATAAAATATTGTCTAAGGTCATGTTCACACTGCTCTTTGTTAATCCATAGTTATGTTCTTGCTATTTAATCAAGCTATTGTCTCAACATATCAAGCATTTAATATATGCAAAAATAAATATAAAAATTATTACATCCAGTCCCTACATGTATGTATCCAATCTTATGACTTATGCCATTTTAAGCTGCATGTCTTTCAGTCATAAACCTTTTTTCAAACTGAAGACTTTAGTAAAACATCAATAAACAGCATAAACATGGAAGAAGAGAAATGAAAGTAGAAAATAGGGGATACAGAAAATACTTGCTCAGTTTTTTAATAGACATTTTATTTGAATAGTTCTAGATTTACAGAAGTTATGAAGAGTACAGAGAGTTCCCAGATATCCTACACCCAGGTTTCTCTATCATTAACATCTTGTATTACTATAGTTAGTAATTTGTCACAGCTAATGAACCAATATTATTATGTTATTAACTGAAGTCCATACTTTATTCAGATTTTCTTTATTTTTACCAAATAACCTTTTTCTATTCCAGGATCCCATTCCCGATACCACATCCATTTATTTGTGATGTGTCCTACTTCCTCTTGGCTGTGTTTCTCAGTGATGGGTTTTGGGGAGAAAACCCACAAGTTAAAGTACCATACTCATCATGACCAAGTGTATCTTATCAATATGACTTATCACTTTTGGTTCCCTTGAACTCCTGGCTGAAGAAGTATTTGTCATATTTCTCCACCATATTATTCTTTTCTCCTTTTTTTTCCATACTATACTCTTTGGAAGGAAGTAACTGTATGCAACTCACACTAAGGAATGGGGAATTGTGGTTTACCTCTGTGAATGAGGAATATTGTATAAACTATTTGGAATTCTTCTGAGTAAGAAATTTATCTATTCTCCTGATTTATTTATTCAGTCACTCATTTATATTAGTATAGACTCATCAATAATTATTTTACATTTTGTATTATAATCCAATAGAAGTGCTTTTTTGTTGTTGTTCAAATTATTCTAGCATTGGCTATTGAGAACTCTTTCAGTTGAGTCCTGTATCTCTTTGACATAGCATCATTATGTATTTTTTTGTTTGTATGTTTTGTTTCTGTTTTTCAGAGGGTTTTTTTTAGCATTACAAGATGTTCCAAGTGCGTCTTTTTTTTAGTTTTTATTTAAATTCCAGTTAGTTAGCATACAGTGAATATTAGTTTCAAGTGTACAATTTAGTGATTCAACACTTCCATACATTACCCAGTGCTCATTACAACAAGTGCACTCTTAATCCTCATCACCTATTTAACCCATGCCCCCACCCATTGAGATATCACCTCGCACCCAACAGAATGGCTAAAATTAACAACACAAGAAACAACAGGTGTTGGCGAGGATGCAGAGAGAGGGAAACTGTCTTGCACTGTCAGTGGGAATGCAAATGGGTGCAGGCACTCTGGAAAATAGAATGGATGTTCCCCAAAAAGTTAAAATTAGAACTAACTACCCTATAATTCAGCAGTCACATTACTAGGTATTTACCCAAAGAATACAAAACTACTAATTCAAAGGGATGTTTGCACCCTGATGTTTATAGCAGTATTATCCAAGTGCATCTTGTATATCCACTGACACAGCCTTCTAGGAGGTCATTTTGTTAAGGAGCCCTACTTCCTTTTATTGTATTAGGATCCAAGATCTGTGCCTTAGTTGTGCTATTTGCTACCTGGGTGTCAGCATTACTAGACCCTGTCAGCTGACAGAGCAAACTATATACATATTTTTATAATACATATATATGTTTATAATAATACTTATACATGCACATATCTATACATATTTATATTAAGCTACACATGAGTTCATACTGATGTCTTTACCTCATTGGTCATTCTGGACTTCTCCCCCTGCTTGTCCATAACTTCCTACTCCAACACTGAGAAACCTGGCTCCTAACATCTGCCATCTGCCATTCTCTTGACTACTGTAGATTCACAAGTCTTAAAATCAAATACTGTGAGTCCTCCAGTGTTACCACTCTTCAATATTTTATTGACTTTTCTATATCCTTTGTCTTTCCATATAAATTTTAGACAGTATGTTGATATCTGTGAAATGGCTTGCTCAGATTTTAATAGTGATTATGTTGACTAAACAATTTGGGGAAAATTGTCATCATAAGAATATTGAGTCTCATTCTGGAAACATGGAATATCTTTCAATTTATTTAAATCTTTGATGTCACCCATCAATGTTTTGTAGATTTCTGAATACAGTTTTGTACATGTTGTTACATTGATACCTAAGCATTTCCCTTTTTTGTGCTATTGCAAATAGTACTTTTTGGAATTTCAAATTTCGGTTATTCATATTGGTATATGGGAAAGCAACTGTGTTTTGTATACTGATGTTGTATAGTGTGATATTGCTATTATTTCCAAGACCGTTTTCTACAGATCCTTTGGGTATTTATATACACTCATGTCATCTACAAATAAAGTTTTATTTCTTTCTTTCTAGTCTAATTTTCCCTTCTTATTTTATTGTACTAGCTAGGGCTTTCAGTATGAAATGGTAAGATGATCTCTTTTTCTCAACTCTTTTATCATTAATTATGATATGAAGTATAGGGTTTTTTGTAAGTATTCTTTATCAAGTTGCAGAAGTTCCCCCTCTATTCTAGAGTATTGAGAGTTTTAATCATGGATGTTGGATTGTGTCAAATGTATTTTCAGCATCTTTCTTTTTCATCTTTGCCTGCTTACATGGTGGGTTACAGTGGTAGATTTCCAAATGTTAAGTCAGCTTTAAGTGTCTGGGATAAATCTCACTTGTTCCTGGTGTGTAAATTTTTTTTACATATTGATGGATTTTATTACTGTTGTTTTATGGAAGATTTTTGCATCTGTGCTCATGAGAGATATTTTTCTGATGTTTTCTTCCTTGTAATGCCATCTGTTTTACATATTAAAGTAATTCTGGCTTCAGAGAATAAATTAGAACATACTTTCTCTGCTTATATTTTCCCGGAAAAGATTGTAGAGAATAGGTACATTTTTCCTTAAATATTTGGTGGAATCCATCACTGAAAATATCTGAGTCTGGTAATTAATTTTTAAAAGGTTTTAAAATACTGATTCAGAGGCTCCTGAGTGGCTCAGCCAGTTGAGTGTCTGACTTTGGATCAGGTGATGATCTCACAGTTTGGGAGTTCAAGCCCCACATTGGGCTCGCTATGGTCAGTGCAGAGTCTGCTTCAGATCCTCTGTCCCCCTGTCTCTCCCAAAAACAAAAACAAATGAACATTTAAAATACTGATTCAGTTTTAATAGTAACTTCAGGCTATTTAGTTTTTCTGTGTCTTTTTGCATGAATCTTGGTAGTTTGTGTTTTTCAAGGAATTTATTTTAATGACATCAAATTTGCAAAAATAAAGTCTTTTGTAGTATTTTATTAGTAGTAGTGTTGATCCCTTTTTTTGATTCTGATATTGGTAATTTGTGTCTTGTCTCATTTTTTCTTGATGGGTTAATTAGATGTTTATTAATTTTGTTAATATTGTTAAAGAACCAGATTTTTAAAACAGTCTTCTCTATTGGTTTCTTGTTTTCAATTTCATCAATTTATATTCTAATTTGTATTACTTCTTTTTTTCTCCTGCCAAATTAGGATTAAACTACCCTTCTTTCTCTAACTTCCTAAAGTTAAATCTTAGGTTTTTGATTTTATATCTTTCTTATTTTCTAATATAAGTACTGAAAGCTATAAACTTCTTTCTATGCCCTGCTGTTGCTTCATCCCACCAATTTTGATGTTGTAGTTTAATTTTAATTTAGTTAAAAATATTTTAAGATTTATTTGGGGATTTTTGAGTCATCAATTATTTAGAAATATGTTATTTAATTTCTAAATATTTGGGCATTTTCTAGCTCTCTATAATTTATTTCTAGTTTAATTCCATTGAGGTCTGAGAACATACATTGTATGATTTCTATTCTTTTAAGTTTATTAACGTGTGTTTTATGGCCTAAAATGTGGTGTATTTTGCTGAATGTTGCATGTAATTTTGAAAAAAATAAAAGCTCTGCTATTGAATGAAGTGTTCTATAAATGTCAATTAGATCAAGTTGATTGGTAGTGCTATTTAGGTCACCTATATTCTTACTGATTTTCTGTCTGCTTGATCTACCAAATAATGAAAGAGGTGTTAAAATCTTTAATTAAGTATGAATCTGTTTAGGGAGGAGGGGCCAAGATGACAGAACAGCATGGACGTTCTCTGCTTCTCTCATCCCTGAAATGCAACTAGATCATCAGCAAACCATTTTCCATACCTGGAAAATTGATCTGAGGAAGCATAACAATCTGCATAACGTGAGCCACAGAACTTGACGATACACAGTGATAGGTTAACTGGGGGAGAGCAAAACTGCAGAAGGTAGTGATCTGTGTTTGATTGTGGAGAGAGAACAGAGATGGGGGAGAGTACAGGAACAGCACTCCCCTCAAAGCAGATGAAGAGAAAGAGTGGAAACACCCACAAGGGTCTGAACAAGAAAGGGAAAAGGAGAGGGTTTAAATACCGTTAGGACTCTATAACAGGGAAATACAGAGTCAGAGATTCTGCAGCTTGATACCTGGTGGTGCTCTGGTGGAAAGGGCAAATCCCCAGGAGCAGAGAGTGAGGTCCTCAGGGTCCTCAGACCACACAGGGAGAGGCAGTTCCCCTGATGGGAGGACATTTGGTAGAAGTCATGTGGCTTCCCATGGGAAAAGGTACCAGGGGACCCCAGAGAACAGCCACATTTGCTGGTGTTGGAACAAGGATGCCAGGGTGTGGTGAAGCCTGGCCCCAGTTGTGTGTTGTGATTTGCCATGGTCCCCAAACCACTGCTACTACATGATCTCATGAACTTTTACTGGGGTTGGCTGGCACCTGGACACAGTCTCTAGGCTTTTGCAATGGCACCATTGCACAGGCATTCCTGGGGCAAGCCAGCACCCTGCCATTGCTCTGTGCAACCCTCTTCAGAGGGTGGGAGTGGGCCCAAGTCACAAGGCCCTCACAAGTGAAAGATGTGGAAACACAGCCACATCTGAGATAAAAATCAGGACAGAGATGCCACCTGGTAGGTTGATGGCTTGGTTGCAGACAGTGTAGAAGTTGGGAGTGTCCAGAAGCCAAAGATAAAAGAGGGGTGCCTGATGGCAAGTCAGTGAGAACACAGAGTTCTGATGCTAGAGACTGGGAAGCTGGGTGATGCCATTTTCACCTCTCCTGTGCCTGTGCATACATTCACATGAGTGCCACACCAATCCACCACAGTAAGCTAAGCAGTGCCACTTAGTGGAAATGGAGCCTTTACACCAAGCCCCATCCAACTGCACCAACCAAGCCCTAGAGGATGACTACAGGTCTCTTCACCTGTTTAGTGTACGGACTAAAAAGTGCTTCATACTTTGACTTCTGACAGAAACAGGATGTAATTTCTTTTGAATTTCATTCTGTTCTCTGATCCATCCATTCATTTTTATTTCTCTTTTCCTTATTCTTGGCTACAGAAAAAGAAAAAAAATTATTTTTATTTTCCATTTGTATAAATTTTTTTTTAATTTTGTAATTTTAAAAAAGTTTTTAAAAATTTTTAATTTCTTAACTGTATTCCTTATGTTTTTGGTAAATTTTTTAAACTCTATTTTACTTTCTTCATTTCATTTTATTCTATTTTATTGCATACATTTTTTTTATTTTAAAAATTTTTCTTTTTTTTTTCTTTCTTTCCTTTTATTTACCTTTTATCAAGCTTATTTCAACAACTAGACTAAAACACTCCTAGGATCTATCTTCCTTTGTTTCATTTTTTTGTGCTGTTTTTACTTTTTCGATTTTAATTTTATTAATTCATTTTCTCCCTTCAAAATGTTGAAAAGAACGAATTCACCCAAAAAAAAGAACAGGAAGAAATGACAGTCAGGGACTTAACACAGATATAAGCAAGATGTCTAAACTAGAATTTAGAATTGTGATAATAAGGATACTAGCTGTTGTTGAAAAAAAAACACAGAATCACTCTCTGTGGACATAAAAGAAGTAAAATCTAGTCAAGACAAATTAAAAATGTTGTAACTGAGATGCAATCTTGAATGGTTGCCACAGCAGTAAGGATGGATGAAGCAAAGCAGCAAATCAGCGATATAGAAGACAAATTTGGAGAATAATGAAGCAGGAAAAAAAGAGGAGAGCTCAGGCAAAATAACACAATATAGAAATGAGAGAACTCAGTGATTCATTAAAAAAGAATAACATCCAGATCACAGGAATCTCAGAAGATGAAGAGAGAGAAAAAGGGGTAGAAGGTTCATGTGAGCAATTATAGTGGAAAACTTTCCTAACCTGGGGAAAGACACAGACATCAAAATTCAGGAAGCACAGAGAACTCCCATTAGTTTCAACAAAAATTGACCATCAACAAGGTATATCATAGTCAAATTCACAAAATACACACAAAGAAAGAAGTATGCAAGTAGCAAGGAAAAAAAAAGGTCCTTTAACGTATAAAGGAAGACAGATGAGGTTCACAGCAGACATATCCACGGAAACTTGGCAGGCCAGAAAGAAGTGACAGGATATATTCAACGTGCTAAGTCGGAGAAATATGCAGCCAAGAATTCTTTATCCAGCAAGGCTGTCATTCAAAATATAAGGAAAGATAAAGAGTTTCCAAGACAAAAACTAAAGGAGTTCTTGACCATTAAATGAGCCCTGCAAGAAAGAGAGGGGGACTCTCTGAGAGGAGAAAAGATGAAACAAAACAAAAAAGACCAAAAGCAACAGAAGACCAGAAAGAACCAGCGGACGTCACCAGAAACTCCAACTCTATAGGCAATATGATGGCAATAAATTCATATCTTTCAGAACTCACTCTAAATGTCGATGTACTAAATGCTCCAATCAAAAGACATAGGGTAACAGAATGGATAAGAAAACAAGATCCATCTATATAATCCTTCTATATATCTATATGAAAACAAGACCCACTTTAGACCTAAAAATACCTTCAGATTGAAAGTAAGGGGTTGGAGAACCATCTATCATGCTAATGGTCGCCAAAAGAAAGCAGGAGTAGTCATACTTATATCAGACAATCTAGATTTTTAAACAAATATAGGTGATGAAGGACAAGAGATGAAGAAGGACATTTTATCATAATTAAGGGGTCTATTCAAGAACATCTAACAATTGTAAACATTTATGTCCCAAGGTGGAACACTCAAACATATTAATCAATTAATCACAAACATAAATAAAATCATTGACAATGATACCATAAAAGTAGGGGACTTCAACACCCCACTTACAGTAATAAGCAGATCATCTAATCAGACAACCAACAAGGAAACAAAGGCTTTGAATGACACACTGTACTGGATGGACTTAACAGGTATATTCAGAATATTTCATCCTAAAGGAATGAATACACATTCTTTTCAAGTGCACATGGAACATTTTCCAGATTAGATCACATACTAGGACACAAATCAGCCCTCAATACACACAAAAAGCTTGAGATCATACCATGCCTATTTACAGACCACAGTGCTATGAAACTTGAAGTGAACCACAAGAAAAATTTGCAAAGGCAATAAATACTTGGAGATTAAAGAACATCCTACTAAATAATGAATGAATTAACCAAGAAGTTAAAGAGGATATTAAAAAGTACATGGAAGCCAATGAAAATGGAAATACCACAACACAAAACCTGTGGGATTCATCAAAGGCAGTCAAAGAGGGAAGTATATAGCAATCCAGGCCTTACAAAAAAAGGAAGAAAGGTCTCAGATATACAACCTAATCTTATACCGTAAAGATCTGAAAAAAGAACAGCAAATAAAACCCCCAAACAGCAGAAAGCGGGAAATGATAAAGATTAGAGCAGAAATCAAAGCTATCAAAACCAAAAATCGGTAGAACAGATCAGTGAAACCAAGAGCTGGTTCCTTGAAAGAATTAACAAAATTAATAAACCCCTAGCCGATTTGATCAAAAAGAAATAGGAAAGGATCAAAATAAATTAATAAAATCAAGAAAGAAAGAGATCACAACCAACACTGCAGAGATAAAACAATAATAAGAGAATATTATGAGCAATTATATACCAATAAATTGGGCACTCTAGAAGAAATGGACAAATTCCTAGAAAAAGATAAACTACCAAAACTGAAACAGGAAGTAGAGAATTTGAACAGACCCATAACCAGTAAAGAAATCGAATAAGTAATCAAAAATCTCCCAAAAGAACAAGAGACCAGGGCTGGAACACTTTCCAGGTGATTTCTATCAGACATTTAAAGAAGAGATAACACCTATTTTTTTGAAGCTGTTCCAAAAAAATAGAAATGGAAGGAAAACTTCCAAACTCATTCTATGAGGCCAGCATTACCTTTACTCCAAAACCAGACAAAGAACCCACTAAAAAGGAGAACTATAGACCAATTTCCCTGATGAACATGGGTGCAAAAATCTCAACAAGATACTAGCCAACCAGATCCAACAATACAATAAAAGAATTATTCACCACAATCAAGTGGGATTTATACCTGGGATGCAGGGCTAGTTGAATATCTTCAAATCAATAAATGTGATACATCACATTAATAAAAGAAAGGAGAAGAACCACATGATCCTCACAATAGATGCAGAGAAAGCATTGGACAAAATACAGAATCCTTTCTTGATAAAAACCCTCAAGAAAGTAAGATAGAAGGATCATACTTCAAGATCATAAAAGCCATATATGAAAGACCCACTGTTAATATCATCCTCAATGGGGAAGAACTGAGATACTTTCCCCTAAGGTCAGGAACACGACAGGGATGTCCACTCTCGCCACTGTTATTTAGTATACTACTGGAAATCCTAGCCTCAGTAATCAGACAACACAAAGAAAAAAAAGGCAATCAAATTGACAAGAACGAATTCAAACTGCTAGAACTGATCCATGAATTTAGCATAGTTTCAGGATATAAAATCAATGCACAGAAATCAGTTGCATTTCTATACACTAATAATGAGGCAACAGAAAGAGAAATCAAGGAATCAATACCATTTACAGTTGCACTAAAAACATATAATACCTAGGAATAAACCTAACCAAAGAGCTGAAAAATCTATACACTGCAAATATAGAAAGCTTACGAAAGAAATTGAAGAAGACACACATACAAAAAAATAGAAAAAATATTCCATGCTCATGAATTGGAAGAACAAATATTGTTAAAATGTTGATACTACCCAAAGCAATCTACATATTCAATTCCATCCCTATTAAAATACCACCAAGATTCTTCACAGAGTTAGAAGAAACAATTGTAAAATTTGTATGGAATAGCAAAAGATCCCCGATAGCCAAAGCAATCCTGAAAAAGAAAACCAAAGCTGGAGGTATCACAATTCTGGCCTAAAGATATATTACAAAGTTGGAATCATCAAGACAGTATGGTATTGGTGCAAAAATAGATACTTAGAGCAATGGAACAGAATAGAAAACCCAGAAATGGACCCACAAATGTATGGCCAACTAATCTTTGACAAAGCAGGAAAGAATATCCAGTGGAATGAAGACAGTCTCTTCAGCAAATGGTACTGGGAAAACTGGACAGTGACAGACAGAAGAATGAACTTGGACCACTTTCTTATGCCATACATAAAAATAAACTCAAAATGGTTGAAAGACCTAAACATAAGACAGGAATCCATCAAAATCCTAGAGGAGAAAGCGGGCAAAATCTTTTTGACCTTGGCCACAGTAACTTCTTCTTACTCAACATGTCTCTGGAGGCAAGGGAAACAAAAGCAAAAATGAACTATTGAATCCTCGTCAGTATAAAAAGCTTCTGCCTGGCAAAGGAAACAATCAGAAAAACTAAAAGGCAACTGCTGGAATGGGAGAAGATATTTGCAAACGACATATCAGATAAAGGGTTAGTATCCAAAATCTATAAAGAACTTATCAAACTCAACACCCAAAAAACAAATAATCCAGTGAAGAAATAGGCAAAAGACATGAAGAGACACTTTTCTGAAGAAGACATCCAAATGGCTAACAGACACATGAAAAGATGCTCAGCATCACTCATCATCAGGGAAATACAAATCAAAACCACAATGCGATACCACCTCACACCAGTCAAATGGCTAAAATCAACAACTCAGGCAACAACAGATGTTGAAGATGCAGAGAAAGAGGAACACTTTTACACTACTGGTGTGAATGCAAACTGGTATAGCCAGTCTGGAAAACAGTATGGGGTACCTCAAAAAGTTAAAAATAGAACTACCCTATGACCCAGCGATTGCACTACTAGGTATTTATACAAAGGATACAGATGTGCTATTTTGAAAGGGTACCTGCACCCCAATTTTTATAGCAGTGCTATTGACAATAGCCAAAGTATGGGAAGAACCCAAATGTCCATCAACAGATGAATGAATACAGAAGATGTGGTATATATATACAATGGAGTATTACTTGGCAATCAAAAAGTATAAAATCTTGCCATTTGCAACAATGTGGATGGAACTAGAGTGTATTATGCTAAGGAAAACTAGTCAGAGAAAGACAAATATATGACTTCACTTAAATATGTGAAATTTAAGATACAAAACAGATGAACATAAGGGAGGGGAAGCAAAAATAATATAAAAACAGGGAGGGGGACAAAATATAAGAGACTCTTAAACATAGAGAACAAAGTGAGTGTTGCTGAGGGATTATGGGTGGGAGAATGGGCTAAATGAGCAATGGGCATTAAGGAAGACACTTGTTGGGTGAGCACTGGGTGTTATATGTAGAGGATGAATCACTGGATTCTACTCCTGAAATCATTATTTATCTGATGTTTTTTCTTGTTCTTTCATTTGGAACATATTTCTCTGTCTCCTTATTTTGCCTAAATTTCTGTGTTTGTTTCTATGAATTAGCAGAAACAGCTACCTGTAAACTTGAAAATAAGGTCTTGTGTATTTTTGTCCACTTTGTAGGCTATATGTGCCTGGTGACTTTGGCTGACTAAAGCTGTGGCTGGTGTGGGTGGGGGTCTTAAGTCACTCCATGCTGAGGCTGCCCTTGGGAAATGGCCAGAGCTGTGGTGGACATTGGCCAGAGTGGTCCTGGAGTTCTCCATAAAGAGAATACTCTGGCAGAACAGCTAAAACTGAAGTGAATGCAAACAAGTGGGTCCCAGGTCTCTCCACAGAGGGTAGTCTAGCAGGACAGCTAAAACTAACATGGGGGAGGGCTGGAGCTGTCCCTGGGCTCTTGATGTAGAAGGTGCCCTGGCATGACAGCTGAAGCTAACATGGATCCAAGCCTGGGTGTCCCACAGTGCTTAGCACAGTGGGTACCCTGGCAACTGGTGCCAAGGTGGGATGTGTGGGAGCATAGGGTCTTAGTGTGCTCTACACAGGGGTGTTCTGGCAGGGCTGAAACAAAGGCAGGCACAGTCCAAGGATTCCCAGGTCACTCAGTGCAAGGAACACCCTGGTGGGGTGACTGAAGCCAAATCAGGCATGAGTCAGGAGGTCTCAGAGCTCTCTTAGCCAGGGGTGCCTTAGCAAGCCATCTGGAGCTTAAGTGGTGTGAGCCAGAAGTGTTCTGGGGTCTATACATCTGTGTCACCTTGGCAAGATGGCTGGAGCTGTAGCGAAGGCTGACCAGGAGTGTCCCAATATGTGCCATGGTAGGGGTGCATTTGCAGGATGGCAGGGGCTGCCTTGGTGGAATGGCTGGGGTTGGAGTGGGCTAGGGGCCTGGGGTTCCCGAGGAAGTAGGCTGGCTAGGGCACCCAGACCCTGTTCCCATGCATGCTTTCAAGGTGGAGGGGCAGCATAAACCATGGTACTCCTCAGTCCCTCTGACTGAATGATTTCTACTAGCTTCCCCACCATTTGGCAGGGTTCTAGGGCTGGTTCCTTTGTATTGTAATTGCCCTTTAAACCTTGGCCTTTTTTTCTGTGCCTCAGGACAAACAGATCTGCTCATTATCTCTTAGAACTATCCTTCCCCACTGTAGTTTGTAGTGTATGGAGTGGGGGTTCCCTGCATTACAATGTCTCTCTCTTGCCATTCTTTATGTGGTCTCTCTATCTTTTGTTGTGTTGTTCAGTCAGCCCTCATTTCTTCTTTAGGAGAAATTTCTCTGTATGTAGGTGTAGATTTGGTGTGTCTGTGGAGTTTAGGGTCTTCCTACGTTGCCACCTTGAACCCTACTGAAAAACTCTGTCTCTTGTATTTTCACACTCTTTTATTACATGCACACACCTTTAGGATTCTTATGTTTTCTTGGACAATTGATTCTTTATCATGTTATAATGCTCCTATTTATCTCTCAATCTTTTCTTTCTTCTGAAGTCCTTTTTGTCTGAAATCAATATTGCTACTCCAGATTTATTTTGATTAGCATTTAGCATGGTGTCTCTTTTTCTCTTTCATTTACTCTTAAAATATTAGAATCATTATATTTAAAGTAGGCTTTTACAGACAACAGATAGTTGGGTCACTTCTAATTTTAAATCTCCTACCTCCCCTCCCACATTCCTCCTCATTATCTTTGCTACTGCTTCTCTTCTTTCCCCTCTCTTCATCCTTCATTTTTTTTTTCTCTCCCTCCTCCTTATCTTCATCATCCTGTTTTTTTTTTTTCTCTTCTCCTAAAAACTAAAGCACTGAATCTTCTTATCTTGGATTTAACTAACAAGATACCAAGTAGAATAGGAAGATATACCTTTGTGGCAAGACTATGAAGTTGCCATATGGGAATAAATAAAGTAAAAGGAAATGAAATAAATTAGTCAGCTGTTTACACATGTGCTTTATTGGTGGGTGGAGTATAGTTGTTTCAAGACAGTGGGTGAATGGGAACAGGTTTGGCAAATGTTATGCCCAGAATTCGTGATCCCCAAAGACCACTAGGGAGCCAAGTCCAATGCAAAAGCAAAAGAGCCTTTATTAGAGCTAGCTCGAGCTCAATCCCCTACCTGCACAGATGCAGTGGTGAGATACCGGGGAGAGAGAGCGAGTTTCAAAAGGACAAAGGTTTTATTGGGGCCTAGGGGCAGTTGGTGAGGTAATGGCTGTGGCCTCAGCCGATTGGCTGGGGAAGGGTCCAAGTCCTGTTAGGCAGGTGAGCGGGAGGTTACTCAAGGGGAGGAGGCGTGGTCAAGGTGAAGGACACAAAACAAGATGGAGTCGGCCGGTGTAGGCCCGCCTTTTCAGCAAATAAGCTGTCTATGATGCAAACAGAATTTTGAATTTTGTCTACATATCTGGATTTATGGTTTTTAGATGATCTCTTATTGGCCTGTTATTCTTTCTAAGAGTTCCAGCTTGCTTCCAAAGGGAAAGGACACAAAGTTGAGCCAAAGTGCTGGAGGTAGGATGAGGGCAGTGTTTTTGTAGGGCCCAGACATGTGGTATGGGCATTATAGTAAAAAATGATACAATTCTAAACAGCAGGTGAATCTCAGAGTGCCAAGTCAGAGATACTTAGCAACCTAAACACGTTTCTGTTTCTGCTAATTTTAGGAGGCTGGGTTTGGTTTTATAGTTAGTAACCCCTTACAGGAAGCAAGGAACACTACCTCAAATCCATGTTTGAATTCTGGACCACAAATAGCATTTTTATCCTTCTGAAATTACAGATATGGAAAAAATGAGTGAGCTTCTTAAAGTGATGGGATTTGAATACAAGCATGTTTAGAGAATGATGGGCATGTTTTCTTTGCACCTTAGTTGCTCAAATTTTAATATGCTCCAATGCAGTGCATTTCATAGACACTTGTTACTTCACACTGGTGTTCTCAACTTTGTATGTTAGCGTCACCTGAGAAATTTTTGAAAAGTGCCAGTTCTCAAGCTAATTTAATTATTCTGGAGCTTGGTAATTTTTAAAACTTTTAAGTGAAATAATATACACTTAGGGATATAATTTACTATTTTACATACTTAGAAATGTATTCCCATGTTTCATTGGAATTTCAGCCTATTGTTTGTTGGTTTGCCCTTCACAGTAATGGAGGACAACTGGTCACTAGTATCTTAGAACAGTGCTCCAAATGTTTGAAAGTATATCAACCCCTCAGGCTCTTTTCTGAGCTAAATGAACGTAGAGTCTTTTACCCTGCCTCTTAGAAGACTTTCATTATTTGTGTACTTCTTATGAGGAATTATTGCAATTTTAAATGCCTTCAAAGGTGAAAAACAAAGGTTTTTGGGTGAAAAAAAGACTTTAATTATAATGACAAAATTTATTACCATTTCCTACCGATTATTCCCTTGTCAAAACAGTCTTACAGTATATTAATATTTCCTATTTTTGAAGTAATTATTATCTATTCAACACCTATTATTGGTGTTCAGCTTACATTCTGATATAATTATGTGTTACTCAAAGCTTATATTGTAGATTTTTCTAGTTTTTTTGAAGTCTTTCTGAAAGGAAACAACTTATGTATTTCTTTAAACTTATTGGGATAAGAGAGGGCACTGTTGAGCAGTAAGTTTTAAGGAAAGATTCTGTGGAAAAACCATTTCTATCTTATTACTGTAACATTTAAGTATATTGGATTCCTGCTTTAAATTCTGCCTGAAGCTTGTCAAATGGAAGGAAAAGCAAGGGAGAAAAAGTTATCTTAAATATAAACTATTGAGCAAGCTGTAAAATTTTCCCCAAAGCAATGAAGCATTTAATTTCTACCAGTGTTATCTGGGAAATAAAATATATCAGTAGAAGAAACTTAGAAATCAGAACGAGCACTCAGCCTACAGAGATTCCAAAGAGTCTGTTTCAGGGAAATCAGAATATAAATCTGCCTCTCAAAACAACCTTGAATGATTTTTTTTCCTTTTATTTACAAATTAAACTAAATTTGCCAAAAGAGTGACAAGAATACATAGTTCTTTGGGACTTCACAATCTATTCCAAATCAATTTAGCACTATATCTGTTTGGCAAGCTTTGTATTATGAAGGGGTAAAGAAGCTTATCCTAAAATAATGAATGGGTAATACTTTAAGATGTCAAACACATGATACTTAAAACTTACTGTATTTGCTTCTGTTAGGTTTAAAGGGAAAGAGAAAATATGCATTCACACATGTTAGCATGAACATGTGCACACTTAGAAATATATTTTTATTATTTTTCAGATCAACCCTAAAATAAAACTTTCAGAGACTGGTGAGGTGGTGAGGCAATAAGGATCAAGGAATCACAGTAATGTTTTACCGTTAATGTTAAAATATCTAGTCACAAAGAAATATTGACCACATAATAAAAAAATATTAAAATAGTCTAAATCCATTTTTTTATGTCTAGGAAATTTTATCTTGGTTGGACCATGAGTAGTAGATGAACCGGAAAAGGATTCTATTTAATGTGAGGTCTGGGTAACTTGGGGGAATGGAGAAAGTACATTAATGTTTATATAATTTATAAAATTGTAAAAGTTACTGAGATCAATATTGACTAAAGATTATTTTGAGAATTATCCAAGATTAATTATCATATCAGTAACTAACCTGCCATTTGACTTTAAAGAATTATTGACCTTCATATTGATGATTAAAGAGTAAAAAAAAATTATCATCTAACTAAAGTATCGCCATTGTGTGATATCATACTGGTGTTAATGTCAAATCTTGTTTTAGACACACTGGGATTTAAAGTTTCCATAGATACTTTGTGGGAATCTTTCTTGTTTTTTTTCTCTAAGAACAGTCTACCCATCCATAATGGTGAGGCCACAGGAACCATAGTTTTATCACATCATACTGGTTCTCTGGCAATATATAACTGGACTGAGATGAACATCTGACAAACACTTGGTTAGTCATGTATTCCTTCGAGGATGTGAACTGAGGTACATAGAGCCTGGGACTTGGATGTCAGTCACTTTAATGATGGAACTCTAGTGAAAGGCCCTCAAACTTTTGATTCTATTAAGCCCTACATCCAGTTTCATACATTCTTAAGAGTTGCTTCTTCAATATATAAGAAATTTTGTAAAATCCCCAATATTCTTACCATAAACTCTCTTTTAATGGTGAAGCCTTCCTCATATTGGTGTTGTTACTTAAAAAAAAATTACTAAATAAGCAGTTATGGCAGTGGAGCTTAACAAAAGGCCTTAAGGAATCAGCTAATATAGTTTCATCACTGCAGAAGAAGAAACTGACAGAGTTCGAGTCAATTGTCTAACATATAGAAGAAGTAGGGGTATGGGATAAAAACTTAGTTTTTACCTTTTCTAGGTGTTCCATTCTAGTTTCTAAGGTTTACCTAAGTTATAACTAAGGCTCAGGGAATTCAAGCCTCTTGGTTTAGTAACCTCTAACCTTTATTAGAGACATAATAAACCTGTGGGTTTATTATGCTTCCTTTCCTCCTGCTAAATTTCATGCTCTTCATATTTCTGATATTTTTTATTCCTTTCACTTTATGACTGAAGGCAAAGGACCAAGGGTTTTCACAAATGCTCTATATGGCCCAAACCCTAAATTAGGCCTTCTAGATTATGATTTATAAACAAAATTTATTTGGATAAGTATAATCCAAAATAATAAATAAATCAAGTGATTCATTCAACAAATATATATTGAATCCTCAATATGGGCACTGTTCTAGTTGCTAGGGATATACTAGTAAACATAGAAAAAAAGCTGTACCCTCTTGGAGCTTCTATTCTAGTTGGGGAAAAGACAAGATATGTAAAAGATATGTAAGATATATAGTCTATTATGTTGGAATGAATACCAGTAAGAAAATACAACAGAAAAGAGAGATCATGTGTGGTGTTATATTGTAATTTTAGAGAGGGTGGCCAAACTGAGTGTGTGATATTTCAATAAAATCATGAAAGAGATAAAGTAGTGGACCGTACAAATACCTGGAGACAAATACTTCAGAAAGAGAACAGCACATACAAAGGTCCTAAGGCAAGGGTATATCTGGTTTATGCCAGAGATGACGAAGACACCAGTGTGGCTGATGCAGACAAAGTGAATAAGGGAGAAATAGTAGGAGATGAGGTTAGAAAGGTAATAGGGTCTTGAGGACACCGATCACACAGGGCCATATATCCTTTTGACTTTGTCTTTTATTCTGATAGCAAACCATCATGGAAATGTGAGGAGAGGAGGGATATAGTACAACTTCTGATTTAATTGCATCCCAGTGGTCGCTGAGGGGGACCACTAGGGTAGAAGCAGGTAGACAAGTTAAGAAGCTTTTGCAATAATCCAGGAGAGAGATAATGATGGCAACGGAGGGATGAGAAGTAGGAAGATTCTGGATACATTTTTAAGGCATTGCTGACAGGATTTATTGATGAATTAGATGTGGAGTATGTGAGTTAAATAGGAATTAAAGAGACCCAATGTTTTCCACCTGAACAACTCAAAAATAGAATTGCCGTTTACCAACAAATACTCTTAAGATTAAAACAGATCCCACAAAGTAATGTAAAAATAAGACTGTGAAATAAGGTGCCAAGGGTTAAGGATATTCCAAGTGGAAGTTTCCTAAATGTTTATCCCATGCTCAGACATCTCTAAATGTGCACTTTAAGCCTATGTCTGAGTGTGGGTATGTTTTTATCCCCAACTTCTGAGATGTTTCAGCCATTTGAAATTACTTATCAGGATGTTCTTACCACATTTCTAGGCAAGGTGAATCACATGCTTTAATTTTTTTTTTTAACTTTACAGCATAACCCAGTGACTCAGACACAGTGACATCAGCCCATTTTTCCTGATTGCCCTATCCAAGAGATTGATTCATGAGTGAAACTGATCCAATGTTAAATTTCTTGTGTCAGGGCCTGAATTGGGGTTGTTAAATGAAGTACCAAACACAATCGTGCTTAAAATGCTTTTTGGATGATTAATAATTGTGTTTAAGATTAAGGTTTATTCTTCATTGTGATTTTGCCAAATACAGCAGAAAAGCATTTGACTAATGCTTTAACAGTTAACAGAAAACATAAGGGATCAGAGAAATTGATTTAAATTCAACATGTTCTCTTTTTTGTGCCAATTTCAAGTACATCTGTGAAAGTGAAAATTTTCTTCCCAAATTAAACTATTATCAGATGACAGATTTGTCTTGTTTTATTCTACCCCAATAATGGACCATCTGCTCCATGACCTTGACTTTCTGAAAGCCCAAGAGAGCACAGTGCCACCCACTAAGGGAGAAGATGGAGATAATTATTTCTCTCTTATTAAAGACATACCCATCTCCAATAAATATAAGCCATTTTTCCTTCTTGTTTCCTATAAACAATTGGTTTCTTAAAACCAACTGGTCAGTCTTTGCAAAATAAAGCCTTCTTCATGATTGTATATTCATTTAGTGTTAGGACATGAGTAGGATCTAACATTTTCAATTTTTGAATATAAAAACAAATTTGTCCCTTTCACTAAAAAAAAAAAAATGAAGCCTTTTCTTTTGTATTGCTGCTTGAAAGAGGAATGCTTTCTCATCTGTTCCTTTTAACTAGATTCAAGAATTCTAAAACCCATTATCTGCTTATTATTTACCATCCCTTCCTTTCTTCTCCCCCTTCCTTCCATAAGCACATATTGAATATCTAGTATACACCAGGCATTTGCTAGAATTGAAAATAAAAAATGAATATATCAAAGTCCACCTTTAAACACTTTACAGTAAAAAATAAATGAATAAATATAAAAAGTAAGTGCCACCATTATCTCTCAGCGGTGCTAATCTCCTCTCAACCCGTCTTGCTGCTTCCACTGCTGCCCCTACTATATTCTGTACAGAGCAGACACATTAATCTTGCAATATTAGACCATGCCATTCTTGTGTCCAAACCTCTCTGTGGCTTCTCTACACTTAAAATAAATTTCAAAGTCCTTACCATAGTAAGGTCATCACCTGGAAGACCCTACATGATTTGACTCAATTCTCTCTCACTGCTCTCCCCACCATCACATTGTTCAGGACACATTGACTTACTTGCTCTTCTTAGAGCTCCCAAACATGTTCTTGCCTCAGGGCCTTTGCAAGTGTTTCTGTTTGAAGTAATTTTCCACTAGACTTTTTTTTTATGATCCACTCTCTTCAAGTCTCTGCTCAAATGCCATTTCCTCAGAGTCCTTTCTGTCTACTCCATCCTGTCTATAGTAACAGGGACATCAGGGAAAGAGTCTGTGATATTGTGCCACTTTATTTTTCATAGCATATATCACCATTTGATAACATATTTATTTCTTTATGGCACAATCCACTTCGTAGATTTTAAATTTTAGGCAGGAAGGGACTTTTCTTGTTGTTTTCTTTACATTGACATTCCCAAGCTTCTAGAAATGGGCCTGGCACAGAGGAAGTACTCAACTAATACTAGTTAAATGATTTCACAAATTATGAAAGCACAGATGGGCAAGTGGAGTGACTGACAAGCTGGGGAATTCAGGGAATAATTCACAGAGGTTACATGTGAATAGGGTAGGAAAGATAAACAGCGGTTTGATTGATAAAGAAGGGAAGAAAGGGAATTTCATGAAAGTTAGGTTCCCAATAATGTGATAAATTAAATTAACTCAGGGCCTGGTGTGCTTGGGGAAAATTAAATTCAGTATACCTGGAAGGTACATGTATGGTAATCACTGATGTTAGAGGACTGAGTTAGAGCAGTGGAGTTTCTTTGAGGGTAAGCATTAGGGAAAAAAAATAACAAGAATTGTTCTAATACCAGGTAATGCTTTATTTTATAGCAATCTGTGCTTTCTCCTAAACCTCTTATTGGTGACAAGTATTCCTCCATAAGGAATTTACATTCCATTTTAAGGAGTTTATGATAAGTAATTTTAAGGTATGAAATCTTTTGTCATTTTATTAAAATTATTCATGAGCAGACAGGTGTACTCTCTACTACAAGCTTGAGATTCAGTCCTCTTTATCCTTGTATCCCAGCTCCAAGCACAGTGCCTGACACATGGTGAGAAACTCAGGAAATGAAGACTAGAGCAACGAGTTTTAAATTTTTTATTTCAAATCTAATTTTTTATATAAATCAGGAGCACTATTTAGAGAATCTCTACAGAATTTTTATAAGAGTAATCTTTAACGTATCCATCTGAATTTTGAATCGCCGTGAATATTTAACATGGGCTATATCTGGCAGATCTGAATGCCCGTTTATCATATTTGCAGTGGTTTCATGTCATTGCCGTCCTTCAGTGACCAGGAGAGGTGCTCCCTCCTCTGAGAGATAGTGACATTTTGTTTTCAGTCGTTGGAGCTCTCAATGTCATTGACACCATGACTTTGGTATCAGTCACCCTTCCTCCTAATAATGTAGATTTATAAATGTGTGTTGAAGATAAAGGGATAATTAAAACATTTGTTCTACCGCTTACCTGTATTTTGGATTTCTCTAAGGAGAGTAATAGCTACTCAGTCTTAACTGTATTTCAAGTATCTAGCACAGTGTTTTTCACTTATTCAATTAAACACATAATTCTGAAGCTTATATAAGTCAGGCACCATTTAGCATGCTTCATATGCTAAGGAACATAAAACGTAAGACAAAGGACAAAAAGACAAAAACTCTTGTACTGTGCCATATATTCTAGTGGCAGTAGATAGGAAATAATAAAATACATAAGATATGTGATGTGTAAAAAGTTGATAAATGTTAAGAAAAATAAAGCAGGGAAGAAAGTTGGTGATGTTTATCACAGGGAAGCCCGCAAGTTGATGTAGGGTCGTCTCAGCAGGCCTCAGAGAGAAAATGGCATTTGTGAAGACCTCAGAAATGTAGAGCTATGTGTTTGTCTCTAGCCATTTTCAGTTATCTGGGTACAGAGAGATATTTAAGAAGAGAGTGCTCAGATATGGACAGCAACAGTGGAGAAGACCTGAGGCAAGGGCATACTCAGAATACTCTAGAACAATGAGGACAGAGTGGCTATAGCAGAGGAAGTGAGGAGGACAGGAAAAGAAATGGGGTCAGACAGACAATGGGCACCCAGAGAGTAGAGCACCTTGTAGGTGATGTAAGGGTATTATCTTTTATACCAGTATATATGGGACACTGGAGAATTCTGAGCAGAGGAGTGACATGACTTGATTTATGAGCTTACTCTGACTTCTTTGCTGAGAATAAAGTATAGGTGGCTCGGGTAGGATATATTTTATGAAGTGCTCACAGGAAGTTCATCAAACCTGGAGATCTTCACTGAAGATTGGTAAAAACGAGTGTGAGAGCCTTTGTTATTGGCTTCTGAGTTCCAGAAATCTCTTAAATTTAGACTTTTGAACACTGAGTTGCCTGCTTCTTTCATATCACCAGCCTTTAATCTATCCTGAGAGCTGAGTTCTGGCCAAGTTTTACCTCATATGGATAAGACATTTTTTACTTTACCATTTTTCCCTTTGAGTGAGGGTAAGGCACACTAGATTAGCAAATCAAAATGTGCCAATAATAAAATATCTGTTCTAATAAAAACAGTTGGTTGTTTATTAAAAAAGAATTATTTTATGAAAATATGAAATTGTGAATGAGGAAATATCTGGAGATAATATAATGCCAAGGTTGGGCCTTATGTAAAATTGTGAAACTGTCAGAAGAGTAACTAAATGAGGGTATCTTCATTTTTCATATTCCTCCAGTCAATCCCCTGGCTGCTCAGCATTCTCATTTCAGCATATTTCTATCTTCTTCACTCATATATAAGCCTACATGGTACAGCCCACTCTCTTCTAGGTGCTTAAGAGTAGAGATGAGGAGGTTGAGCACAATTTGATTTAGGAAACTCATTGACACCTTTCAAACCAGCCAGAGTGTAAATGCTCACTCAGACCAAAATAAATGACCATTATTATCCCTGGGAATATTATGCAATCTGGGATATTATTTTTAAACATAGGATTTGTTATTATTCCAGTAAGGTGAGGCCAACACATCACAGAACAACTGCTCTTGAAAAGATAGTTTATTGACAGATCCCAAGAGGGCGGAGGACATACCATGCTATGGAGGGCTGCTTGGGGAAGCACCAGGGTCAGACAGAAAGCGGAAGGAGTAGGGGAAAACATGGGTGATAATCTTTATTGTGGTCTCCATAATAAGAAACTGGAGAATCAGGATAAGCAGATTTAGGATTGGCTAGTTTGAACAATGTCAACAGGTTTTAGGGCATAGAGTATCTAGCCCTGAGTGATTGGGGCAGGTAGATAGTGAGTGGCCTGGTATGGGAGAGCCTTGTGAGAGCCCCATAAAGGAGGTGGAAGGAATATGAGCTCTCAATTAGTTGGTTTGCATAGAAAAGATGTGTTCTCAGGCAAATGATTCACTATCTCTAAGAATTGGCTAGTCATGGGATGGGCAGTCTCTCCAGGGTCCACAAGTCCCCAGAAGTCAAAGAATCAGAGATATATAGTTAATACAGGCATTGAGACATATATCCTGTCTCTAGAAGAGTTTATGTCTCTGGGTAATGACACATATCTCAACAGAAAAAGCACAAAATGAATCTTCCTTGAGTGTAAACTGCAATAAGCAAAGCAGATATACTGGTGAGATTTTAAATTTCTTTCAATCGATGAAAGGTTTTAAGAGATTTCTGATGATAACTCTAATACAATGGAGCCTGACAGGCTGCAAGCCTCTTTACCTAAAATAAAATCCTTAAAGAGATCTTTGACCTGGGTATGATGGTAGACAAGTTGTGTTGCCCACAATAAACCTCCAAGTAGTGTCCAAATCATATATTTGCCCCTAAAAGTTGTGTGTCATCGGAAATTCTTTATATATGTAGAAAAAATCATTGCAGATCATTCTTTAATTATACCAGTGCTCTTTTAAAACATGCCAGAAGACTATATTGCAATTGCGTTTTAAGTTCTCTTCCTTGCTGTTTGCCACGATGCTTGTTATTTCTTTATTTCTCTGAACAATATCCAGGCAGCTTCAAGGGAAGATCCATTAATGCTCCTAAATTTGCATTTGTATAGTTTTCTCAGTTCTTCAACATAGTATGAGAAAACCTATTTATGAAAGCCCCCATGCACCCTTCAAAGAAACACTGTGATGAAAGGTAAGAGCGATCTATGGAGAATTTGGATGCATTTAAAAAAAATCACCTGTGGGATCTGCCAAATTGCTACTATCTATCCCAAACACGGTGCTCATTAACAAACCCCAATGGCTCATGATTTATTGATTGGAGACCAAATATCCTGGAAGACTCATAAATTACTCTTTGAATAGGCTTTTAAATATCCTCTCCTACATTCCATCAATGGATTCTGCTTCAGATCCATATGCACCAACTTAATCTATATGAAAATATACCTGTTCTCCTTTCTATCACATTACTTAGATTGTTATATAAATAGATTATGTACTTGGATCTATTTATATAATGGTTTTTATTAACAGGATATTATCAGTCATATTAAATACTAAAAGTGATTTTCAAATAGATGTTATTTCAAGTCTAGGTTTTAATATTTGTGTGATTTTCTGAAGTGCTTTCTGTATGTAAGGGTTAGTATATTCTCATGGATTAAGCTGCAGATATTTTAAATCCAAAAGGTTTCCTTTTAATTTGAAGGGGGAAAAACCCAAGTATCAGAATTTTTGGTTTTCTTCTGTACCTCCCCAGATATAGAGGACTTTTAATAGTTTGTGTAAATACCTGAATCATCCAAAAAAAATATCAGCATTCTGTGCCAGCATGAGGTATGAAAAATAAACAGACCAACTCCTGGTTTCCAAACAATTAAGAAGATTGAAACTAAAATGCTTCTCAATGAAAGCAATAAGCTGAATATAAGTAGAATAAATGAAAAAAAAAGAACAGATGGGCAGATAATGTGATGTACACATCAAACAACAGGGCATTTTTTAATTTTTCCAAGTTGAAAAAGCTAAACATAAACTTAGGTTGGTGGAACAATCAACAAAAAAACAGAAGTATGGTAAGGATGTGAAAGCATCTTCTAGGAGTCATTCATTCATTTACTCAACTTCGGACCCTCATTCAAAAAAATGTCACCAATTACATACATTTTGTTAGGCATCAAAGAAACAATGGCAGACAAGCCAATGTTTTCTTCATCTGGGACCTTAAACACTATTTTGGGAAAGCAAACCTCAAATGAATTATAACAAAAGGAGGATAAGAGTGAATAATAAGTGTGACCTTCTTTGGGAGAATGTAATTGGAGGATCAAAGAATAGAGGCATGTTTCCTAAGGCAGTGGTGTTAAGCAAAGATGTAAGGAATGCATGGGCATTAGAAAGGAGAATGGGTGGATATAGCAAGATAGTGGTGGTCACAGTAGAAATGGGTGTAATGGAGTAGTTAGAGAAGAGTCTAAAGATTGAGGAAACAATAGCAGGAACATAAGCTATAAGGTAGGAAAGAGGATAGCACATCTTAAGAATGGAATGCCAGTCAGCGCTTCTGGAGAAAAGAGTAAAGTTATGATGAGCAAAAGACTAGACCATGAAGAACCTTTAAGATCTCAATCAGAAGCCTCAACTTTATGCTAAGAGAAATGAGAAGTCATTGATGGTTTTAATGAGGAAATTTTAAATATCGAATAATATATTGAAAAATGAAAACATATTAACTATAGTGTGGAGGCTAGGTTATAAGGCAGTGATAAATATGCATAAGTAGATATGAGGCTATTTCATTAAATCGTGTAAGAGTTGATCGTTTTTTGGATTGGCTATTGGAAGTGGGGTTCAAGACTATAGAAATAGAGGAACTGAAAACCATAGTACTTGGAAGTTGACAGTATATGAGCAATAGAAAATGGGAAAACTCAGGAAAGATTCTTATGTTTTTAGATTGAGCAAACACGTGATTGTCAGATTTGCTAAGGCAGGAAACGCTGGAGGAAGAATAGTTTATAGAAGTGCTCATGAGTTCAATTTTGGGTATACTGAATTAAGTGCTTTTGTGATAACCTTGTGTCATGACTTGTAAGCTGTTATGTATATACAATATAAAAAGTACAATTGAAGAAAGATCTGAGATTCTATCAGTCAGCATGAACATGTCACAGCAAAATTTCAGGGAATTAGAATCAGTTTCATTTCTTGCTTTTGCTACATGCCCATTGCAGGTCAAGAGGGAACTTTTTCAGATTATCCATTCAGATACCCAAACTGATTGAGACCTTACTTTGTTATGATGCTACCATATCTATTGGGGGATTCAGTGTTCACTATGGCAGCTCAAGAGAGTATTTAAAAGGCATATCAGCTCAAAAAGATTCTGTCCTGAAATGACAACTGTCACTTCCATTTACACTTCATCAGCTGAGGTAAGTTATTTGACCTCTGCTGAATTCTAGAGGGAGGTAAATGTAGTTTCCAATTATTACCTCAGAAGAGAAAGAGATCCAAAAACACTGGTGAGTAAAGTAATGACTATGACTGGATTGATGATATCATTTTAGGTGATTTTAACATATGGCTCATGTTGTAGATATTTATTGTTCATTGTGGCCCAGTATTTTCTCTCTATTTTGGCAATTTTTCACGTTATAAATCTTTCTTTCCAAGGCTGAGGACAGAATAATTATATTCCCAACTTTCTTGCAGTTTTAGATGCAGGTATGTGACTTTATTTTCTCCAATTATTTGAATCCACTTGATATTTACACTAGAAAGCTAGCATTGTGAAAAGGTGACCATGAAAAAGGGAATACACACACTGGCACATGTAATGACAGACACTTTGTTTTTTTCCGATGTTTGAGGGAAGGAAGGGAGTGGAGCATCAGGCATCCAATCCTAAGGGCAAGCAGTTCCAAGTGGCATGACCATGATATCTTTTTTTCGGAGCAGCCTCTATAGTGTGGTGTCATGGATCCTGTATCTTCAGAATCTTGCCCTCTGGCTCTTCTCTAATTTATATGAGCTCCCTAAGATCCCTTTAAACATTAATTTTCCCCTCAAATAGAATATTTTCTAATGTTTGCAGTGAAGAATCCTGACCAATATGGTATTTGGTGCCAGGAAAGGCAACAAGCCATGAAGAAAATAAAATTTGTGAAATAAGCCAGGTAGAGAAAAACGAATACCATATGATTTTTGTCATATGTGAATAGATTGTTTATGCTCGTTGGGTTTGAAGACACTGAAGACACAGTACAGAACTGGGAACTCTGGTAGTTAATGGCACAGCATGTGAAAGAGTTACTTAAATTATCTTCTAAAATGAAATGGCTACAGAAGACAAGATTTTGAAAAAAAAAAAACGTAGCTGTTGATAGGAAAGACTAGGGATTACAAGGAAGAAAAGGAAGGGGCTTCAACTATACTGCAGAGATTAGCAACAGCAAATGATAATATCAAAGTTTTAAGTTCTTGGCCCAAGGCATAGTAGGAGAACTGGGGACTTCCTGTGTCTGAGTCAAAAGCGTTACAACAACAGGACTGACATAGCCAAAAATAAAACATTCTATCTGATGCTCTGGCTTGTTGAATTTCATATTAGTCTGAATTCACATCTTTGGCAGATTTCTTAGTAACAGGATGTTGAGTAGAAAAGAGCACAACACCAGAATTACAAAGCCATTTGGGAGAACCCCTAAATACCCTAACTTCCTGGAGTGTCTTTGCAGCAAAACAGAACTTTCCCAGTTCAGGCCTTGCCTCAAGACCCCTAAGATTAGAACCTTGCAAGGGACGCCATTTTTCTTGTGCCCTTTGCTGTTGCTTCTTTTTGCATTCAGTCAACAGCAAATTGTAGTTGCTTTCTTGGTTGCTTGACTGAAACTTATACATAAGGTTGACCTATGCTGAATGAGGTAAAGATGCCATAAAATTTCTTGAGTTAATAAAATAAAGATAAAGCCAATAAATTATGGAAATTTTTGTAGTGAATTATCATAGATGGTTCTAACTCCTAAACTGATTCCCTGGTAGAACCCACAAGCCTGGAGTGCAGCTATTGATCAAAATAATTGGGAAGGAGAGACTCAGAGTTATTTAAAAGCATGGTAATGAATTTTCTTGATAGATCTTTGAAGACCTTTGAGACACTGCTTTTGGAAGGAGTTCCCTGGGGCACCTGGGTGGCTCAGTCGGTTAAACATCCAACTCTTGATTTCAGCTTAGGTCACGATCTTACAGTCCATGAGATCAAGACCCGGGAGGGGCTCTGCACTGATTGCGCAGTGGGATTCTCCCTCCCTCTCCCTATATCTGCATTCCTTCAAATTAATCAATAAACTTAATTTAAAAAAAAGAAATGAGTTTTCTGATTCCAGTGGGGCTTATATGATCACTGGATAAGGTGATAAAATAAATTAATATACGTAAAGCACTAGAAAATTGCCTTGTACATATTAAGCAGTCAATAAACTCTGGCTGTTGCTCCTCTTCTCCTAAGAAGCTTGTGCTGTTTACAAGGCCAACTGTATACTAAAAGAAGAGAAATACCTAGACATTTCATTAAGTCTTAGACACCAATTGCAGGTTAATACTGCTGGCTGAACCTAAACCATTTCTGTAATTTACTAACAATGCTGGAGTTATTAGATGCCAGGTGATTAATAATTGTCTTAGCTCAGCTTGGTTGCTATAAGAAAGTACCATAGACTGGGTAGTTTAAATAAGATAAAATTTACTTCTTACAGTTCTGGAAGCCAGGATGTCCAAGATCAAGGTGCCAGCAGATTAGCCCCCCTTCATGACATCTAGACCTAATTGTTTCCCAAAGGTCCCACCTCCAAATACCATTACATTGGGGGAGTTAGCTCTTCAACATTTGAATTTTGGGAAGGATACATTCTGTCCATAACAATGGAAGTTTAGTGTGAGTCTACTCAAAGTAGGACACATCCTACTTTACAGTGGTTTACAGACACATCCTGTTGCTATTTTCTTAGTTCCTACTGATAGTTGAAATGATTATAATCAGTAACTGGAATGATTCACAGATTGGATTCATAACCCAAGGACCAAATTCTATTATGTCAGGCTAAATATATGGTCCTGGCAATCTTCAGTTGTAGGAGATACATGTATATCTCAGAGGGACAGAGGAAGGATTCACAATGGTAAGGCTTTGTTAGTAAATGCCTTAACAAAGGAAAGTCAGAGGCCTACTTGATGTACTGGCTAGAAATGGTAAAAATTATTTTGGCAGCCTTGAGATTTATTTCAGGCAACCACTTTAAAAGGGTTTGGGTCATCCTAGGGATGCAACTTTTAGCTGTTAGAAATTATGCTAGTGCTTGTTCAAGTCTTTTAATGTGGGATCTGTCTCTCTCTCTCTCTGTCTCTGTCTCTGTCTCTCTCTCTCTCTCTCTCTCTCTCTCTCTCTGTGTGTGTGTGTGTGTGTGGTGGGTGGACAAAATAATTTGTCCTGAGAGTTTATAGTCTTTGTCACCAAAGTTGAGGCCTTATCAAGAAGAGGGCTCAGAGGAGCCCAACTAGATTTTCTCTGCTACTTCTCTGTCAATTCACATGTGTGACTCTTGAGGAGGTCCTATAACAAATGGACTGAGAAGGAAATAATTTGACTCTAATTTAAGTTTACTTGGCATGAAATGCCAGCACTAATCAGAACTGGACTGTCACATTAAACCCATGCAAGGGTGGCCATAAGGGCCAGTAGAAAAAGAGAATCCTCTCAAAATGTAGAAGTTCAAGGGGGGCGTGTTTTGGTTTCTGCTTAGTCTAGAGACAGGTGGCTGAAAGCTAGTTCTGTACTGATTCATGAGTAATAACCAATAGTTTGATCAGGTGGTCTGAATCCAGATGGAACAAACTCAGAGAAGATTTGGGATTAGATTTGTGGACCCCGTACTCAAAATGGACTGAGATGTTGACAATATTTGCATCCCGCATGAATACTCTGTAAAAGATTCCCGTTGTGGAACAAGCTCTCGATAATCAGTTGAACAAAATGACCTGATAAATGGATGAAAGTCTGATTCCTTGACAGTCACCACAATACTTGCCCAGGACACTCAGGAATAAAATGGCCCTGGTGACAAGGATTGCAGATTTACATGGATTTCCCACAACAGGGGTGACTTGGACACCGCGACAGCTGATTACCCAATTTACTTGCAGCAGGAAACAATCCTCAGCCATCAGTAGGGTTCAATGCCTCAGGGAAAGTATCTGATTTTTGGTGGTAAATTAATTACATGGGGATAATTTCATTATGGAGTAGAAGTAGATTGTTCTTAGTAGGATAAATGCCTACTTTGGATTTATATTTGCCTCTATGCTCATCTTACTTCCTACAGCAACATCATTCACAGACTTTATGGAATATCATATTCATTGTTAAGACAATTCATGCAACATTTTTGCCTTTTTGAGAGCTCTTTTTTCAGTAAAAGAAATAAATCAGTGGGCCAGCTGTCATGAAATTCACTGGTCCTACCATCGGGACTATGATTAAATGGTTTCTTCTTGAGCAGGTGATGATATATTTGTTTATAGGTCATTGCAATAGGATAGGTGGGAGCATGTTGCTATTTGAAAGATTATATTGGGAAGAAAGATATATATTAATGTCAAGTAGATACGAGTGACTGCAGTAGATTTTTGCCATTTCTGATCACCTGTATCTTAGAATACTCTCCCTATTTTCTGTAATCTCTGTACTATAAATCCTGTCTTCCCTTACTAAGAATCAGAAAACTCAACATTTGTTAACTCTTTGCAGTCTGAGTGAGGACAGACACATGACTTAAGTTCCTCTAATCAGACACAATTTTGAGAGACTTGGATGTATACATGAGAAATGTGAGATGCCTATGTATAGGGGATGAAGCATCGCCGCAGGGCCTCCTGTTCTTCCAGAGTTAGCCACAGTGTTTTCACTAACACATCTTCCTAGTACAGATACTGTTTCCAAGATTTGCTTTAGAGCCTCTCAAATCTTTGTTAAGATTTTGTGAGCATCCTAATACGAACTAGCTCTTCTGGTTAAGCTAGTTTGTACACAGGTGTTTTCAACTAGATTCTCTGACCTATACAGCAAAGTTATGGTCAGTGAAACCATAGGAAATAAATATTTCTCATAGAGGGTGTACCAAAGAGAGCACCTAAGAACAGACCCCTGAGGAGCTTCACATTGACTCATCAGCTGGCATAAGAAAAGTCAACAAGAGAGCAGGAGAAACAGGCATAGAGAGGTAGGGAAACAATACAGAGAATATGCACCATTATATCCAAAAGGAACTGTTTCAGGAGGAGAGTGGTCATCCCATTGAATGCTTCTGAAAGAGCAATGGGTGAATAGTAGTTATCTTTTGTGCTTGTTACTTGATTAATTCATTTCATCATTATAAAACTTAATCAGAGAGGTATTGCCATGAATTGAGAAGATGAGGATGGTAGAAATAGTAGTAGAAATAATAGTAGGCACTATTGACAACTATTTAATTTTGATTAGAAGTGGGATATCGGCTGGAGGAAGATGTGGGGTTCAGGGAGCCTTTTGTTTGTATATGGAAAATTGGGAAAGCTTAAAGTTAAAGGAGTGAATGTGTGGGTCAAGTTTCTTGTAGACATAGGATGTGGTACAAAGTTTAGGTAGCCTCATCACCATTGATAAGAGGAGGCAAACATACCTTTTTATTATAAAGTTGGTAAAGAGAAGAAAATGCTTATAGGTGATAGACAGCTTTATGTTTGGTAGCAGGAATTTAAGATACTTCCTATATTTTCTAATTTCTATGTAAGGTACAGGACAAGTTTATCTACTGACAGTGAGAGGAAATGAGGAGACCCCAGAGATCTGAGGAAAGAAGAGGTGGTTTGAACAAGTTCTTGCAGAGATGAGATTAAAGTGAGAAAACCAGAAAGGCTCAGTGATATGCTTATGCTGAAATTGATAACAATGAATATATAATGGTACAATTAGGTCTTCCTTTGTGATTTTTCTCAGGAATGCTCAGCAAGAGGTTGTAGGATGCAGAAGATGGGTTACTGCACTCATTCTGAGTCACAAAACTGGAGATATAAGATATCTGCCACTGTATTTGTCAGTGGGACTTACATATGCACACACTCTATTAGAACTCAGTATGGGCCATGAGGGGGCAAGAACAGGAAGTGATCAGCCCTAGTGGAAGATGTTTCATAGAGAAGGTGTCCCTTGATTGAGTGCTTGGAAGACTTCAGGATTGGGATATATGTGAAGTAGAAGAGTACTCAGGACAAAGGCAGAGCTGTGGGAAAGTGTCTTGGTTTTGATAATCCACTCCGTGCATTCTGAGTAATGTAGGAAAATGGTTCATAAATATTTCTTGCAAAATAATTATTAACCTGAGTTTTCAAATTCAATTCAAATCATTTAGTAATCTTGTATTATCATCTTGTCATTATAACCAAGTGGGGAGTCTAGGCTAATTTTTTCAAGACATTACATTTTAGCTATGTCAAGGAATAACAAGCACCTTGATATGATTAACAAATAAAGTTTTACTGTGCTCATAGAGCCCGAGGCAGACAATAGTCATCGTGGTTACAAACCAAACAAATGAACAAATGAAAATGATGTTTCTCTGCCTATGCTGCGACTTTACTTTTCAGTGTTAGGCTAGTGCTGAGCATATCAGTATTTTACTTTCATATGGTGTTTTCCTGTATCTAAAGCAAATGAACAAGGGTATCATTTATGTTATCTGGAAAGTGGTCAAAATTTAATGTGATGGAGGTAAAAGAGAGAAAGTAAAATAGTTTTCAACAGATATTAAGTTATATTTGCAAAAACATACACAGGTTGTGAGATCATGTCTGATATATTTTCATCCATGTAGCTTTCAGTGTATCCTATATTTTCACACTTAGGTTTTTTCTTTTATGAACAATGAGAATAAATCCTATTTACTGTTAGGATTTAAGAAATATTTATGAGTACTTTACCAGAAGGTTCATGGACTTTAAATGTAAATGTTACAATTTCTTTTACTTTTTAACTTAAAATTTTTTTTTTGTTCATTTTACTTAAACAAAAGAAAAAATGTAAAGTTTATCCATTTTTTCCCCTGCTACCTCCCACCTCTGGCAGCCACTAATAGTTACAATTCTGTTCTCCGTATCTATGAACTTAGAAATATGTATTTAGATTGCGTATATAAGAGAGATTGCATGGTATTTGTCTTTCTCTGACATATTTCACTAAGCATAATGCCCTCAGGATCTATCCTTATTTTTTACGTGGTTGAATAATATTCCTCTGTGTGTGTGTGTGTGTGTGTGTGTGTGTGTGTGTGTGTGATGGCCACCTAGATTATTTTCATGTCTTGGCCATTATGAATAATGCTGCATTGAGTACAGGGGTTGTATATATCTTTTGGAATTAGTGTTTCTGTTTTCTTTGGAGTGGAATTGCTGATCACAGGGTTAGTTTTCAATTTTTTTTAGAAATTTACTCCTTACTGTTTTCAATAGTGGCTGCATCAATTAACATTTCCTTCAATAGTGTTCAGGGGTTCTTTTTCCCCCCACATCCTTGCCAACACTTCCTATATCTAGTCTTTTTTGATAATAACCATTCTAACAGGTATGAAACAATATCTCATTGTGGTTTTTTTTGAATTTGTATTTAAATTCCAGTTAGATAATATACAGTGTAATATTACTTTTGGTTGTACAATATAGTGATTCAACACTTGCATACAATGCCGGGTGCTCATCATAAGTGCATTCCGTAATCCCCATCACCAATTTAACCCATCCCCTCCCTCTCCTTACCTCTGGTAACCATCCGTTTGTTCTCTATAGTTAAGAGCCTGTTTCTTGGTTTACCTCTCTCTCTCTTTTTTCCCTCTGCTCATTTGTTTTTGTCCTAAATTCCGCATATGAGTAAAATCATGTGGTATTTGTCTTTCTCTTACTTCTCTTAGCATTATACTCTCTAGCTCCATCCATGTCACTGCAACTGGCAAGATTTCATTCTTTTTTATGACTAATATTCCATTATATGTGTGTATATATATACGTATGTATATATATTTATATGTATGTATGTATATATATATATATACATATATATGTGTGTGTGTGTATGTGTACACATACTATATCTTCTTGGTCCACTCATCAGTTGATGGACACTTGGGTTGTTTCCATATTTGGCTATTATAGATAGTGTTGCTATAAACATTGGGGAGCATGTAACTCATTGGATTAGTATTTATGTATTCTTTGGATAAATACCTAGCAGTGCAATTGCTGGATTATAGGGTAGTTCTATGTTTAACTTTTTGAGGAATCTCCATAGTGTTTTCCACAGTGGCCACACCAGTTTGCATTCCCACCAACAGTGCAAGAGGGTTCCCATTTCCCTGCAGCCTCATCAACATCTGTTGTTTCCTGTGTTGTTAATTTTAGTCATTCTGACAGGTGTGAGGTGATATCTTATTGTAGTTTTTGTTTATATTTCACTGATGATGAATGATGTCGAGCATCATTTTATGTGTTTGTTAGCCATCTGTATGTCCTTGGGAAAATGTATATTCATGTCTTCTGCCCATTTTTAACTTGATTATTTGTTTTTTGGGTATTGAGTTTGATTAAGTTCCTTATATAGTTTGGATACTAACCCTTTATCAGATACGTCATTTGCAAATATGTCATTCCATAGGTTGCCTTTGTTTTATTGATTGTTTCTTTTGCTGTGCAGAAGCTTTTATTTTGATGAAGTCCCAATAGTTTATCTTTGCTTTTGTTTTCCTTGCCTTGGGAGACATATCTAGAAAGAAGTTGCTACAGGCGATGTGAAAGAAGTTACTTCCTGTGTTCCCCTCTAGGATTCAGTGTTTCATGTCTCACACTTAGGTCTCTCGTCCATTTTGAATTTATTTTTGTGTATGGTGTAAGAAAGAAGTCCAGTTTCATTCTTTTGCAGGTAGTTTTCCAGTTTTCCCAGTAGCATTTGTTGAATAGACTGTCTTTTTTCCATTGGGTATTCTTTCCTGCTTTGTCAAAGATTAATTGACCAGATGGTTGTAGGTCCATCTGAGTTTTCCTTTCTATTCCATTGATCTCTGTTCCCGTTTTGTGTCAGTACGATTCTATTTTGATAACTACAGCTTTATAGTATAACTTGAAGTCCAGAATTGTGATGCTTCCAGCTTTTCTTTTCTTTTTTAAGGTTGTTTTTGGTTATTTGAGTCTTTGGTTCCATACAAATTTTAGGATTATTTGTTCTAGCTTTGTGAAAACTCTTGGTGGTATTTTGATAGGTATTGCATTAAATGTGTTGATTGCTTTGGATAGTATGGACATTTTAACAATGTTCATTCTTCCAATCCATGAGCATGGAATATCTTTCCAGTTCTTTGTGTCAACTTCATTTTTTTTCATCAGTGTTTTCGTACAGACTTTTTACCTCTTTGGTTAGGTTTATTCCTAGGTATCTTACTGTTTTTGGTGCAATTGTAAATGGGATTGATTCCTTAATATCTCTTTCTGCTGCTTCATTATTGGTGTATAGAAATGCAGCAGATTTTGTATGTTTATTTTGTATCCTGTGACTTTGCTGAATTCATGTATCAGTTCTGGCAGTTTTTTGGTGGAGTGTTTCAAGTTTTCTATATAGAGTATTGTGTCATAGGCAAATAGTAAAAGTTTTACTTCTTCCTTGCTGATTTGGATGCATTTTATTTCTTGCTGTGGCTTTGAATTCCATTATTATGTTAAATAACAGTGGTGAGGGTGACATCCCTGTCTTGTTCCTAACCATAGAGGAAAAAGCTCTCACTCTTCCCTCATTGATGATGATAATAGCTGTGGGTTTTTATATATGGACTTTATGATGTTGAGGCATGTTCCATCTAACCTTACTTTGTTGAGGATTTTTATCATGAATGAATGTTGTACTTCATCAAATGCTTTTTCTGCATCTGTTGAAAGGATCCTATCATTCTTTCTTTTATTAATGTGGTGTATCACCTTGGTTAATTTATGAATATTGAAACACCCTTGGAGCCCAGGAATAAGTACCACTTGATTGTAGTGAATGATTCTTTTAATGTTCTGTTCGATTGGATTTGCCAGTATTTTATTGAGAAAATTTGTATTCATCAGAGCTATTGGCCTGTACTTACTTTTTTTTTTTTTTTTTTTTTTTTTTTAGTTTTTGTCTTGTTTTACTATCAGGCTAATGCTGGCCTCATTGAATAAACTTGGAAGTTTTCCTTGCCTTTCTATTTTTTGAAATAGTTTGAGAAAAATAGGTATTAACTCTTCTTTAAATGTTTCATAGAATTCACCTGTGAAGCTGTCTGGTCCTGGACTTTTGTTTTTTGGGAAATTTTGATTACTGATTCACTTTCTTTGCTGGTTATCAGTCTGTTCCAGTTTTCTATTTCTTCCTGTTTCAGTTTTGGTAGTTTATATGCTTCTAGGAAATTATCAATTTCTTCCAGGTTTTTCAATTTGTTGGCATAGTTTTTCATAATATTGTCTTATAATTGTATTTCTGTAGTTTTGGTTGATTTTTTTCTCTTCTCTCATTTGTGATTTTATTTATTTGGGTCCTTCTCTTTTCCTCTTGATAAGTCTTGCTGGACGTTTATCCATTTTATTAATTTTTGTGAAGAACCAGCTATGAAACCAGCTATGGTTTTGCAGTGAAACTAGCTATGGTTTCATTGATCTGTTCTTTTGTTTCTTTAATTTCTAAAACTCTAATATTTCTTTCCTTCTGCTGGTTTTAGGCTTTGTTCTTTTTCTGGCTTCTTTAGGAGTTAGATTAGGTTTGTTTATTTGAGGGCTTTCTTACTTCTTGATGTAGGCCTGTATTGCTAAATACTTCCCTCTTGGGGCTGCTTTTACTGCCTCCCAAATGTTTTGGACTGTTGCATTTTTATTTTCATTTGTTTCTATGTATTTTTTAAATTTTGTCTTTGATTTCCTGTTTGACCTATTCATTGTTTAGTAGCATGTTGTTTAACCTCCATGTATTACGGTCTTTCCAAATTTTTTCTTGTGGTTGACTTCTAGTTTTGTAGCTTTGTGGCCAGAAAAGTTGCATGGTATCATGTCAGTCTTTCTGTATTTGTTGAGGGCTGATTTGTGACCTAAAATGTGATCTATTCTGGATATTGTTTTATATGCACTTAAAAAGAATATGGATTCTGCTGTTTTAGAATGGAATGTACTGAATATATGTTAAGTCCATCTGGTCTAGCATGTCATTTAAAGCCATTGTTTCTTTGTTGATTTTCTGTTTAGATGATCTGTCCATTGATGTAACTTGGATGTTAAACTCCCCTAGTACCACTGTGTTGTTTTCAATTGGTTCTTTTATGTTATTAATTGTTTTATATATTCAGGTGTCACTAAGTTGGGTGTATAAATATTTATAATTGTTAGATATTTTCATTGGATTGTTCCCTTTATGATTATAAAATGCCCTTCCTGGACTGTTTTTACAGTCTTTGTTTTAAAGTCTCATTTTTCTTATACAAATATTGCTACTCTGGCTTTCTTTTCACATCCATTAGTGTGATAAATTTTTCTCCATTCCCTCACTTTCAGTCTGCAGATAACAGGTCTGAAATGAGTCTCTTTTAAGTAGCATATAAATGGATCTTGTTTTTTTCTCCATTCTGACATCCTGTGTTTTTGATTGGAACATTTCATCCATTTACATTAGAAGTAATTATTGATAGATATGTATTTGTTGTTATTTTATTACTTATTTTGTCATTGTCTCGAGATTTTTTCTGCTCCTTTCTTGTCTTTGTGACGTTGGTCTCTCCTTTGCACTCAAAAAGTCCTCTTTAATATTTCTTGCAAGGATGGTTTAGTGGTCATCAATTCCTTTATTGTTTATTTGTCTGGGAAACTCTTTATCTTTCTATTCTGAATGATAGCCTTGCTGGATAGAATACGCTTGGCTGCAGATTTTTCCTACTCAGCCTTTGAATATATCATACCACTCCCTTCTGGTTTGCAATGTTTCTGTTGAGAATTCTCCAGCTAACCTTATGGGTGTTCCCTTGTAAATGAAGGACTTCTGTTGCCTTTCTCCTTTGAAGATTTTTATTTATTACTATATTTTGCAAATTTAATTACACTATGTCTTGGTGTTGGCCTGATTTTGTTGATTTTAATGGGAGTTCTCTGTGCCTCCTGGATCTGGATATCTGGTTTCTTCTCCAGATTAGGGAAGTTTTCAGCTATTTTTTTCTCAAATCAATTTCCTGCCCCCTTTTATCTCTCTTCTTTTCTGGACTAATATAATATGAATTTTTTTTATGTTTGATGAACATCTTTTGTTCAGCTTCATTATTTTCTCTTCTCCATTACTAATTCATTCTTCATTCCTCTGCTTCTTCCAGGCTGCTGTTCATTGCATCAATCCTGTTTCCAATATCATTTAATACATTCTCTATCTCTGATTAATTCTTTTCTAACTCTTTTATCTCTGTGGTAAGGGTTTCACGAATGTCAACTATTCTGTTCTTAAGCCTAGTGAGTATTACGATTGTTTAAGTTCTCCATCAAGCATACAACTTATATCTGTTTAACTTAGATCTCTGACTGTGGCCTTATCTTGTTCTTTCATTTGGGATAAATTCCTCCATCCAGGCTTTTTGTCTAAATCTCTGCCTTCTTTTCTGTGTTGGAAAAACCAGTTTTGTCTCCCGCTCCTGAAATTTATGGCCTTATGAAGAAGATGTCAAGTAGTGCCCAGGGCCCGATGCTTCAGAGAGTATCCCCAATGTGTGCTGCATGCCTTCTGCTGTTGTGTTGTGGCTGCTCTCTCCTTCAAGCCAGTCATTTGTAGGAGCTCTCATTGCCTGCTGTGGGCAGTGTTTGGTCCCTGGCCTGAATGTGGCAAGTTTTAACTAGGTGTGCTCTGGTATGCTTGTGAAAGGAGACCTGACACCAGTTCCATCAGAACTGAGGCCCTGCAAAGCTCTGTGGTTGGGAGACATGTGTGGACAGGGGTTTATATTGGTTTTCTGGGGGAGGAGCCCTCCACACTGAGACAGAGGCAAGCTTGACTGAGGACAGTTCTGCTAGAGTGCAGTAGGATAGCACTTGGTGTACCCAAATTAGGCAGCCAGTGTCAGTGCTGTGCTGCTTCCCACTGGTGGCCCTATGTTTATGCTGAGGGGCAGAGAGGGAAATGGCACCAGCCAGTTCCTTTGTTCTGGAGGAGCATCTCCGTGAATATTACCTCTCAGAGACACACTCTAAGAACAGTGAAGAGTGCCCCCTCTGTGTGCCCCATGCATTCCCCAGATTACCATTTTTATGCTGTTCACCCCTCTGTTATTTGCTTGCCCTCTCTCCAGGAGCAGCACAGTGTCCTCTGAGCTCTATCCCAGTCAAGCCTGCTGACCATTGAAACTCAAGTCTTTAAGCCCTGCTGGCTGCAAGAATCATTGTTTGTGGTTTTGATTTGAATTTTCCTGATGGCTAATGACATCATATTTTCATACAGCTATCTTCTTTGGAAAAATATCTATTTTTCTTCCCATTTTAAAATTGGATTGTTCAGGTGGTTTTTTTTTTTGCTATTGAGTTCTATTAGTTTTTTTATATTTTAATTTTTAGCCCTTTATTGCATAAATGATTTGCAAATATTTTCTCACATTCCGTAGGTTGCCTTTTCATTTTGTTGATAATGGTTTTGGCTGTGTGAAAGTTTTTTAATTTGATGTAGTCTCACTTGTTTATTTTTGCTTTTGTTGTTTTTGCTGTAGGTGTCACATTCAAACAATCATTGCCAACATCTATGTCAGGGAGCTTACTGCATATTTGTTCTTCTAGGAGTTTTATGGTTCATGTCTTAAGTTCAAGTCTTTAATCCATTTTGAGTTCATCTTTGTGTATGTATAAAATAGTAATCCAGTTTCATTCTTTTGCATGTGGGTGTTCAATTTCCCCAACATTATTTATTGAAGAGACTGTTTTTTCCTTATTGTTCTTTTCCACTGACGTATGTGTCTGTTTCTATGCCAATACTATACTGTTTTAGTTGCCAGAGATTTGTGATATACTTTGAAATCAAGGAGGATGATACCTCCAGCTTTGTTCTTCTTTCTCAAGATTGCTTTGGCTATTCTATCTGTTATGAATTCATACAAGTTTTAGGAAACTTGTGAAAAATGTGATGGGAATATTGATCGGGATTGCAGTGACTGTGTAGATTTCTCAGTAATATGAAAATTTTAAAATAATAATTTTGATCCATGAAAATGGGATATCTTTTTATTTTTGTCTTCTTCCATTTCTTTTATCAAAGTCTTGAAGTTTTCAATATACAGTCTTTTACTTCATTGGTTAAATTTATTTTTAGGTATTTTATTCTTTATGATGTAATTGTAAATGAAATTGTTTTCTTAATTTCTCTTTTTGATAATTCATTATTAATGTATAAAGACACAACATGCCTTTGTGTATTGATTTTGTTATTTGCATTTTTATTTAATTCATTTATTTTAATCGTTTTTGATGTGGTCAAAACGTTTAGGATTTTCTGTATATAATATGTCATCTGCAAAGAGTGACAGTTTTATTTCTTCCTTTCAAATTGGATGACTTCCTTCCTTTCTTTCTTTCCTTCCTTTCTTCTTTCTTTCTTTCTTTCTTTCTTTCTTTCTTTCTTTCTCTTTCTTTCTAAGTATAGCTCTGGCTAGATTGTTTAATACCATTGAATAAAAGTGGTGTAGTAGAAGGAAGGAAATAACAAACATCAGAGCTGAAATAAATGACATGAAGACTAAAAACACCATTGAAAAATCAATTACACTGAGGGCTGTTTCTTTGAAAAGATAAGGAAAATTCTCATACCCTTATCTAGACTCACCAAAAAAACTGCCTCAAATACATACAATCAGAAATGAAAGAAGAGATGTTACAATTGATACCAAATAAATACAAAGGATCTTAAGAGACTACTTTGAACAGTTATGTACTAGCAAATTGGACAACCTAGAAGAAATACATAAATTCCTAGAAACATAAACCTACCAAGACTGAATCCTGATGAAATAGGAAACATGAAAAAAATCAATTACTAAAAAAGGGTGAATTACTAATCTAAAACCTCCCAACAAACAAAATTCCAGGACCAGATAACTTCACTGGAGAATTCTATTAAAACATTCAAAGAATAATTAATATTAATCCATCTCAAACTCTTACCAAAAAACAGAAGAGGAGAGAACTCTTCCAAACTCATTTTACAAGGCCAGTACTATCCTGATGCCAAAATCAGTCAAATATGTCAAAAGAAAGAAAATTACAGGTCCATATCCCTTATAAACATAGATGTAAAAATCCTCAAAATATTAGCAAATCAAATTTAACAATAAATTAAAAACATAAATTATGATCAAGTTGGATTTGTTTCAGGGACATAAATATTTGATTTCTAGTTTCATACCATTGTTGGAAAGATACTTGATATGATTTCAGTCCTCTCAAATTTATTAAGATGTATTGTGGCCTAATGTATGATCTATCTTGGGAGTATTCCATGTCCACTTGAGAAAAATGAGTATTCTGTTGCCTTTGGGTGGAATGTTCTGTAAATATCTGTTATGTCCATTTGGTTTAATGTGCTGTTTAAGGCTGATGTTTCCTTATTGATTTTCTGTCTAGATGATCTATCCATTGATATAAGTGGGGCATTAAAGTCCTCTATTATTTTATTGCTGTCATTTACTCCCTTTAGGTCTATTAATATTTACTGTACATCTTTATGTGCTTTCATGTTGGGTACATAAATATGTACAATTATTCTATCTTTTTGTTGGATTGACACATTTTTCAGTATGTAATGCCCATCTTTTTTTGTACAGTCTTAATTTTGAAGTCTGTTTTCATCCTCTATAAGTGTAGGTTCTACAGTTTTATTTTGGTTTTCACTACATAAAATAGCTTTTTCCATCCTTTCACTTTCAGTCTGTGTGTGTACTAACATCAAAAATGAGTTTCTTGTAGGCCTTATATACATGGGTTTTGTGTTTTTATCCATTCAGCCGCTCTATGAATAAAATACTTGGGAATGAACTTAGCCGAGGTGGTGAAATATCTACACTTCAAAAGCTATAAAACCACTGATAAGAGAAATTAAAGATGACATAAACAAATGAAAAGTTATTCTGTGCTCATGACTGGAATAACAAATATTGTTAAAATGTCCCTACTACCCAAAGCAATCTATAGATTTAATGCAATCCCTATCAAAATACCAACAACATTTTTCACAGAACTAGAACAAATAATATTAAAATTTATGCAGAACCACTAAAGGCCCAAAGTAACCAAAGAAATCTTGATAAAGAAGAATAAAGGTGGAGGTATCACAATCCCAGATTTCAAGATATACTGCAAAGCTATAGCAATCCAAACAGTACTGGCACAAGGAAGGAAGGAAGGAAGGACACATAGATCAGTGGAACAGAATAGAGAGCCCAGAAATAAACCCATGCTAATATGATCAATTAAACTATGTGAAAATAGGCAAGAATATCCAATGGGAAAAGGACAGTCTCTTCTATGAGCATATGAGCTCTTTTCTGTGTGATACTGGCAAGCTGGAGCAAGGAAGAGGGAGAACACCAAGATGAGTGTCCACAGCCTACATTCCTGACAGTAGTCCATAGGTCACTAAAGGTGTGCCATATCTGAAGCCTGCTTTTTAGGCAAAACTCCAGGACAAGCAAACAGTTCCCCTTTACAGGATAGGAACAACTTTATATATATAGATAATTTGCTTTTTAGTTCTATTGTTGTTTTTGTATGTTCCTTTGTTTTTGTTCTGCAGAAGCACAGAATTAAATCAATCATGATTCTGGGGTTATGGTACCCTGTCACTGTGGGCCCATTCATAGCCTGTGCCCTTCCTTCCTTCATTTATTTCATTAGTTATCTTTTTTTAAATAACAGAATAACCATTGACAAATCTAAAACAAACCCTAGAAAGTCTGCATCTAACCATTTGGTTTATTTTGGCTAATGCATTTCTCTGCCTTCTGTTATCTTGAATTTAGGATTGTTCTGAATTCTATTTCATTATTTGTTACATTTCCTTTTTATATAGTTTATCATATCTATATGCATTTATAAAATATATATTTTATATTTTAATTATTTTTAAGTCTTTAAAAAGGTTTCATGTTATATAGAATCATTACCATTGATTGATGAATCAGTTGACTTTCTTTCATACGTATTAGTACATATTATTATATTTCTTTTATTTTAACTGCTGGATAATATTTCATTAAGTGAATATAACACTGTTTACCCACTTTCTGATTTAGGAGCATTTGGGTTTTTGCTATTTATTACAAGCAGTGATAATATGAACATTCTTGAATTAATAAGTGTTCCCTCTTGCAGCAAATACAGTGGTTTGTTTTGGGTATATACTTAGGAATATTATTAATATATCATAGAATACTTATAGTTGTTTATATTTATTATGAATATTTGATTCATAATATTCAAAATTCAAATTATGAAATTTGACAATTTGTCATTGTCAGGTTCAATGGTGTTTTGAAAATAATATGATCTATATTTAGCTTGAAAGAGTTCAATTGTAGATGAATATAGAAAAAAATGCTTATAAATGGGCCTTCTTGTACTTTGAGAATCTCATTTTGTCATGATGCTCTTTATTTCTTTGTAGTCACCGAGAAATAAATTATCTTAATTGTAAATCAAGTGGTACATTGACACAGTTATAACCCAACTTTTGGCAGGTAAATGATACTATAAGGAGATAAATAAAGATCAATTATATCTAGAAATATTTAAAATGCTTACTCCATTATAAAGAACAACTTTCAGGGAAAATGACCTCTGTGTTCATAACTATCCTTCTTCTTTCCTTATTAACATTTATTTTAGCATTTTAGATTTTCAGTGTTTTCTAAAATGTTATAAACTAAATGCTTTTATATTATTTCTACCCATTTAATCACTTTCACAATTGCTAGGATGCCAGTAATTTTATTTTCAAATTGAAGTTGTTGAAATTCAAATTATGTTGAATCTTCTAGCATCAGGGATCAAATCTAGTTCTTGTTACGTAATTGCCTATTCAGAAGTATACCCTTGTAAACATTGCCTCTACAATATATGCTTTTTGACATTCTAATGGATTTTCCATATTACCTCTTAAGTAGCAGCTTGAATTGATGATAATCCTTCGGACTATTAATAAATTCTGCCATCATTCTGCCATAATTGATCACATTTACTACTATGCTTTCCTTGCCCCATTTTGAGGAGAAAATATAGATAAAATATTTTTGCATATAATCCCTTTTAATGCACATTAACATTTGCTATAAATTTTCCTTTGTACTGTCAGCAAAAGTATCCATGAGCAAAAAAGGGCTTATCTGTTCTTTGAATGATTAAAAGGTTGAAGCAGCCACAGTAAACAGTGATTGTAGAAAGTGAAGCAAAAGTAAACTAATCCCTTTTTCATACTCCTGATTTTCATATAGTGATGGTTTTCCCCATTTTGGTAACCACTTTTCATTCTCTTGAGCTAGTAAGAGCCATAATGTACTTTCAAATGTGTAAAATTATGTAGGAATCAGTATTAGTCTGCATTGGCTTCCTGGTCCCTTTTCCTTACCACCAAAATTACCTCATAGGAAATAATAAATGAAATCCCACCATTTTGTTCACTCATGTATTCAGTAGTAAATGAAAATTACATGAGCCCAACATGTAAGTTCTACATCCTTCTTTTCACTATGTATCACCATTATATATATATATATATATATATATATATATATATATATATATCTCCTTTAAGGCCATTCTTTAACAGTATTTTCTTTTAGAAAAAGATATACATGATACTTTTATCACTGATAGCTGTCCAACCCTTGATGCAGAAGTGTTCTTTAGTAACCTAGTTAAAAACTGTAATAAGTGATTGGTTGTCAAGGGCGGAAATGTTTGAAGTTCTTAATAACAGTCTATATAATAGAAATATGTTGGGACACAAAATCTCACTTATTAGGTTAAGTAGAAAGTGAATTTATTTTGCATAAAAATTATGTTATAGGTGGAGATAAGGTTTTTCATCAGGACAAAAGTTCTCTTAATCCAAGATTAATCTATTGTAGTATGTACTGTTGTTTGGCTTATAACTACTTGCAATTGGTAATATTCTTTTTTTCCCCTAAGGAAAACTTTCTGAATTTCAGCTCATTTTCTACCTGGGTAACAGCATTTGAACATAAGATAGCTGCATAAGAGAATACATCTGCCTACATAGCTAGATTGCAGATCTGCATTAGGTCATCACTTCTGTGAAGTGAAGGGCAGTTGCCTGGACTGAAAGTGGTAGTGAGTGCTTTAGACTTATATTCATTAACCTACTTGAGTGTACATTGTTCACAATTTGGGACACTGACCGTCATTGCAGAATATTCTCCTAGGCTTCTAACTCGCATGTGTGAGAGGGAATGAAGAAATCAATAGCTATTCATGGATTAATACAGCAATGTAGTCAGTAATTATTGATCACTTACTATGTGCCAGAAACATTATTTAATTCTGCTACACATCAGGGTCAGTGTTTTGAAGGACTCTTCCAAAGTGTTCAAAGTGTAGTGGCCAGACATCAAACCCACCTACATTAATTATTTTAAAAAAGTAGTTCTAGGTTAGCCAATCAACTATGTGTGACTTGGGGTCACTGCTTAACTTTTCTGGCATGTATTTTGTCATCTATAAAATGAGGGCAATAACTAGATATTATCAAGATTCTTTTAAGTTAAAATTTTTTTGATATTTTAAAATACACAAACCAGAAAGTATGAATAATGGCCCAGTGAAGGTAATGGTGCATTTCTGTAATAAGGTCTTCTGTGTTCATAAATTGCTAGATTCATGGGTAAAAGGCAGCACAACTGATGTCTGTCCACAGTTGGGGGAAGTGGACTGCCAATGAAGTTGTCACCATTTGGAATCACAAGGTCCAAGAGTCATGCAGAATTTAAACTCAATCCAGGCAGATTAGATTGGAAAATGATGTGTGCCTGGGTAGCTTCTGCTTCAAGGAGCAGTGGTCTTTAGTGCAAGGTGACTAACAAAGTGATAGTTCACAGGAACTCTTGTGATTGATGCAGGTATCCGCTAGCCAGAATGTCGTTAGATGCTAGAACTGTAAGAGAAAACTGCGGGAAGAATGGTCCAGCCATGTTATGGGGAGCATTCATAGGAACAAACAAGGGTAACAGGACCACAGTTTTATGGGCATATTAGTTAGGGATCAGCAGTTCTAAGCTATAGAAGTCATCTCTGACTAACAGAGACAGAAAAGCAATGCCATTAAAGAAAATCTGTTAGCTCACACATTGAACTGGAAAGCTGAAGGGTCAGGTTTAGAAAAAGGTAGAAAGCAGGTAGTCTGGGAGTCTGGCAGCAAAAATTGCTCAGCAGTACCACTAGTGTGTTGCTGCTATAATGAATAAACTACAGCTAGTTTCAGTGATTCTGCACAGGATTCAGACTTTCGAGAGGGAATTTCCAAATGACTTAACTGGTGTCATGTGAACACCTTTCAGCTAGGAATAAAGGCATCTTGATTTTTTAGTATTAAAAAAGACTCTGCACAATGGGGTAGGGACATAGGACACAAAAGGAAATTAAGATGTTATTTCCAAAAGGAGAACTATTGTCCACTGCCCTGGTAGCATTCCGGATGAAGATCCAGATTCAATGGGGAATGAGAATGACAATCAGGAGCCAGGGCAAAAAGTCCGGCATGTGAACAATGTGCAAAGAATTTGTTTGCTGAGGGTTCAGTCAGGTGAAATCCATTCCTGAGCTCTCTGGTTGGTAGAAAGATGTCTCCTAAATATACCACTATGTCTCTCTGAATCAAGAGCTCAAAGGACTGATTTATCTATGGCAGGACAGCAAATTAAATTATCTAATAAAGCATGTTACATAGTTTCTAGCACACAGACTTATGGCTAACATTTATTGATTATCATAATCATCATAGGCACCCTTAAATTTAAGTTGAGTAGGAAGAGATTCAGGCAGGGGTTGAATTTCTGTATGACTCAACTATGAGTTCACTTATAATTAATGTAAAAGTCTTGGAACAGCAGGAAATAGGAATAAATAAATGTTTAACACTATCTCTGTTCCTGTTTGTATGACTCCATACCAGTCACTTAACCTTTCTGTGCCTCTTTCCTCCTTTGTAAAATGAGACTAAAGAAATGATAGTATTGCCTATTTTGGAGTTAGCTATGAAGATTGAATGAAAAAGTAACATGTAAAGCACTGAGAGGAGTGGTTGGTTCATAAAAGACACTATCTAAGTGCTCATTTTCTTAGTTTGTTTTATTTATTTATTTATTTATTTATTTATTTACATTTTAGTTAACATGCAGTGCAATATTAGTGCACTGACAAGAGTAGAAACTATTATTTTTTTTTTACTTTGCAGTTCATAAAGTGTTTGATATTTTTATTTCATTCACATAAATAATATTGTGGTGAGATTAATCTTTTTAAAATTAACAATGAAGAAATGGAGGTTTTATTTATATAACAGGGATATAGTGATATCCTCATCTTTTAACTCTCAGTTACTGGACCTTGTAAACTGTGTAAAAAAGTTTATCACTGAAGGACCTTCAGCAAAGAGACAAAACCCCCTGTGCTTGGCAATAACATTCAGTAATAATGGGTAGTTGCATTTAACGTTGTTGATCTAATCATCAATGCATACATTCTGAAGAAACACATTTCCCGAGCAGAAATACAGATATTCTTTGTTCTCTATACTTTAAAACTGAAAAACAAATGTTCTATATTATAATGAGGAAGCGAGGGTGTTGAATTACTTGTCAGGTCACAGTATGGCTTGGCCATGATGGCCCTCTGTTCTCTGTTCTTCCATTACCCCACAAGCCACAACCTGCCTTTTCATCTCTGCCTTCTACAATGTATTCTCTTCTGGGCTTCACTGTTATTTCTGTGTATTTCTGTATGGTAAAAACAGAAAGCCTCTCAAATGGAACTGGATGTAGTGCTGATTGACAAGACAGAGTGCAAGGAACAGTCCTCACATCTCTTTTCCCCAGACTGAAGGAAAATGACTAAACAAGAACTGCCTAAACTTTCTTTGAGAACATATCACTGAGATGTTTTTAATTCATTACTTATTAATGTTTTCCCCTGTGATGTAAAGAGTTATGAAGACATTTTCTTTCTACTTCATAAGATGCTTTAGAAATGTCAAACATTGTCAACAGGATTATACTGATCAATTCTAATCATGAAATAGGGATATTTTTCTTTATAGTCACAACAAAAAAGTATGATTTTGGAGCCAGTATGGAGAAGTTATGCTACATGTGTATTATTTGTTTCCATGTCTAAGACTTAGGAATTAACTCTAATCCATACACGGTTGTCTGATCTTGATCCTTGCATTTTGGAAGATTTAACTTGCGTTTCCTTAGAAAGTGTTAAATTGGCTTACAAAACAATCAGATACTACAGTTGAATTTATATCTGTTTCAAATGCAACCAATTGGAAACCTCTTACCACATTTCTTTTATGTTTCCAAACATGACAAGATACTTTCAATCATCTGATTTTACTTAATAGAGTGTAAATTTCCTACTACTATAATTCTCATAAGTGCATGAAGAATATGTCTAAGAACTTTTTTTAATGTTTATTTATTTATGAGAGAGAGAGAGAGAGAGAGAGAGAGAGAGAGAGAAGGGGAGGGGCAGAGAAAGAGAGAATCCCAAGTAGGCTCCATGATGTCAGTGCAGAGCCCAATGTGGGGCTTGAACTCATGAACCATGAGATCATGCATGACCTGAGCCAAAAATCAAGAGCCAGACACCCTACTGAATCATCCAGGTGCCCCTAAGAAGAACTCTAAAAAGAATGAAAACTGGAGTTTTACTTCCAGGGTAACTATTCTCTTCACTCAATTTCTATTTTTGCACAGTTAGAGTGTGGCAGCTGTGGATAGTTGAGTGCAGAGAGTGAAGACTGTTGACTCAGTGGCTTGTTGCTATTTTAATCATGGCTCTGATTTCTGTTTCCAGTCCTGTGACTATGGGCAAATTGCTTACATGCTCTGTGTTTGCTTCCTCATCTAACTGGGGATAATAATATACTTAAATCAAAGATTGTTAGAAGGATTAAGCAAAACAATAAATTTAAAGAACTTGGTGGAGTGCCTAGCACATGCCAAGGGTTTATTATGCTGGGTATTACTACCAGCCTTAATCAAGTGACAGTACAAAGGCACAGGGCTTATATGATATGTGTGGAAGAGAATCTGTTTAAGAGCAAAGTACCTCATGAGCCAAGATCATACTAACTTCAGAAATTATTATTAAATTTTTACATAGGAATAATATCAGTATATTTATTTGGAATTGGAGTCATCCTCACATTTCTATAGGGTTATTTCCAGCTGTTTTTTTGTTTTTGTTTGTTTTTTTAATAATTGGACTAACCATATTCTCTCAGTCTAGTCTCTGATGTGCTCTTTCCTAGACTATATTAAGTTGCAAGATAAGGTGCGTGGTCATATCCGGTAAACCCTACTTCCTGGTCATGGGCCACTGTGGAAGGGAGTAAGCCACACATTTTAAAGGCCTGAGGTCCCTCTGTTCAGAGGAATGTCCTGACTGGAGTTCTAGAAAGGAAGGTCATGACAGGTCATTTCTGAGGGCCTCTTCACATCCTTGATGCAAGTCAGGGCAAAAAGATACCAAAGGTGTAGCCACTCCTTGTGGTGGGACCCCTTAAAGGACACAAGGTAAAATAGAACAAAGGAAACTTTTTTCCCCCTCCAAACTTTAGAATTCCTTTGAAAAGATTTTTAGATCTCTTTTTTACAAAACAAATGTTGAATTTCAATGTGTATGTGAGAGCAAAATAACAAATACATCCTTTTCCCTGATGGTTGAATGTCTGGCCTTTCTAATGCTCCTGAAATCATTAATCATTCATGAAAATGTCTTAATGGTTAAGTTGTTAAAGTTAAAGCAGTGATAGCTCTCTGTTCCTTCATTATGTCAAGGGTTCTGTCCTTAGGCAACTTGGAGCTCACAGTAATGTGGTAAGGATGCAGTGTGGTGGAAATAAACACAAGAGTTGAGAATAAGCAATCATTTATTAACTATTTATTTATATCTCATCATATTCCAGAAGGATTTAAAGAAGGTAGAATTTCATCTCTATGGCTGTGATATAGAATTATGTATTCATAACTAGGCTATATTTACCTTATCTATAAAAACATCTCTGGGAATAAGATGAATATTCTGATATTTGGGGGTGCCCACTTAAGAGTGAAGTACCATCACATCTACATCTCTCTGCATTTTATACCAAAGACTAATACAGAAAGCTATAGTTAATTTATATCTCATAAAGTTGAATTATAATTTTTTTAAATGCCACCAATAGGGAGTAATTTTAGTGAAGTAACTAAGAAATAAATGTAAAGATGGTAACTGTTTAAAGTGCTATTCAGGTTGACTGATATGTTTGTAAATTTGTTACTCATTTTAAGTGAATTAGGAATAACTAAGTTTCCTCAAATCCTACTTTGGAATTTAAGGCACATACGTAGAGGGAATGCTAAAAATTTTTCAGTTAAATAACTTGGGATGATTGGATTTCTATTTTGTGAATGATTTTTTATGTATTAAGCCTTCCTGTCAGTAAAATCCATGATTATAGCAATGGTTCTCTACCATTAGTGGGTATCAGAATCACCTAAAGGACTTGATAAAACACAGATTTCTGGCTCCACCCTAGCCTTTCTGATTCTGTAGTAGATCTGGAGCGGGACCCAAGGATTTGTGTTTCTAACATGTTTGAAAGTGTTGCTGATAATTCTGGCCTAGGGATGATATTTGAGAACCACTGCTTTACATATAGATCAGAGACAAATGAGGTTAATGTTATCTATAAATCTTGATGCCCCCGTGGATTGGCTATGGAACATTTGGAACTACTGACTGATATACAGCAAAGTTCACCAACCTATAAGCAACTAAAACAAAAATTATATTAAAATATCCAAAGAAAATATTGCAATATATATATATATGAATTATAAAATTACTTCAGTGTCTTGAATGTTAGACTTATATTATCTTTATACAAGCTTTGTTTCCTATTAGTAATAGATTCTTAAAACTAAAGGACTTTCATATTAAACAGAAAATAAAAAAAGAGGCCAACATCATTTCCTATATGTTAATCATACTCCATAATACTGAGGCAGTTCTTAAAAGAGCAGCCTATTCATTGACCAGATAAATTTAGTGCTGTCCAATTCTATAAATAATTTAAAAAGAATGAATTGGCTTTCGATAATAAAAATCTTTTTTTTTCAAAAGCAGATAAATATTTTCACTCTGATTATCTCCTTCAGAAAATACAAGCTATTGATGCTGTTGCATAATTATAGTGACCACTAAAAGAAAGCTCTGCTTTATAAATTTGCTAGAAGCTAAAACTTAGTATGTTTATTTTTCATGTGTGCAGATAACCTGTGGAAATGTAAATGGCTTGTTTCCTTGTCTCTCTAGGATAACTACCCTTATCTGTAGGATGCCAACAAATATAATGGAAAAGTACAAGTTTGTGAAAGAATTGCATTACACACCACCAATATCTATTTATAGATCCAAGGATAAAACAATCAGATTTGTTTCCTCTCCCCACCAGGTGGAGCACTGTAGCCTGACAGTTCACTTAGCCCATCTTTAAAGAGAGCTTTGTATTTTTTAGAACATAATTGTTTGAAGATTATCTGTAACTTACCTAAAGAGTCTTTACTATCGTAAATGCTACTATAAAAAGAATAAGAATTTAGAACAGAATAAATAAGCTGTTGCTCCAAGATGATGGTAGATAGAACAACTGCTCTGCGGAGGCTGAAGAATCCAAAATAAGCTCATCACTGCCATGGTGTAAGATTTGTAGTTGAAGGCATATAAGGCTTTGATGACAATTGCCAAGAAGTGGTATTTATGAAACTTTCACGAAGTGCTGGCATAATTTGTAATGAGAAGGAAGTGTAGTAGATTAATCAGGAGTGTGGACTGGGAAGATAGAATTCCTGGGGGTGAAACCTTAGTCTTCCACACCTGGTGGTGTAAACTTGGGCAAGTTGCTGAACATTGCTTTGCTGAGTTCCTCATCTCTAAAATGGAGATAATAAGGTTATCACATGGGTTGTTGGGAGAATTAAATGAACAAATACAGGCAAAATGCTTAGCTAAGTGCTGGCTGGCACCTACTGTATCTGTCTACATGAGTGTTATACTATATGAATGTTGGCACTTATTATCATTGTTATCATTTCTTCCATTTTTAGGATTATGTGGTTCTCTTTATTTCCTATCCTATGCTAAAATCAATTTCAGCACTGCCTAATTTCTACTGTCTCCATTATTCTTATCCCCCAAATTTTAATTGTAAAGTTAGACATTAATCAAATCTTAATTGCTACAGTGTTCTTAAATAATTTTAATTCTAGTTTAAATTATTCATTCATTCTCTCTTACACCATCTTACTGAAACAGAGATACAGATGTCTCATTTTGTCTTCTTTTCACCAACATTTTTAGACCTCAATATTGGACAGTTAACACTGTTGGAAATTGAAACCCAGGATAATGATTAGGTATCATATAACTGATTAAAGTTAACTGTTTACATAAAATTAATACCAAATGGAAGTAAAATGTATCTCCATTCTGTACATTAAATGATGATCTCAACATCTTGTCTGTTCCTCTAAAATAAATACATTTTCTAGACTAATTTTCAGACAATGAAGCTTTGAAGACTACTGGAATTAAGAAATCTGTTCTAGTTACAAAAGGCTTCTTAGGAACATTGTGTTAGCTGACTGCAGTGGAAAAGGGCCACTGCTGTTGCTTATGTAATTACCAAACTTTGTCTAATCATTAAGAGTAAGGATGGGGAGATGTCATGGGTAGTGGATTTTGTGTAGTGTCATCACCTATTCAAATCCCAGGAATCAAATATTAGAAAAAAATCCTCCTAATTCAAGATATGGATTACACTTCTTGTGCTCAACTTGTATGTGTGGAGAACAATTTGCCCCAATTCTCCATCCTCTCCTATATCCATGCCCTTTGCCATGTAGCTTTGCAAGTTCTCCCACTCTGGGCACAGGGTTCTCTGTGCTTGACCATTTGGTGTACTTTGGCTTATGAATGTAGACAGATTAGTGTAACTTTCTCAACCTAGCCCTTTTCCTTTCACCAATCTGTCATTGCCACAGAAGACCTGAGTTGCTGCCCTGAGTAGCTGCCTCCCTCTTAAGCTGGGCCCCAGAGTAGGAACAAATGGAAGAGACCAAAGTCCAATTTATAATAAATAACCTAGCCCAGTGGGGTCTGCAACGCAAGAAGAGCTTTCCAACAGAGCCCAGTTCAGATGAGCCGATCCCCAAATGACTGACCCACAGACACCTGAGAAATAAATATTTATTGTTGTATGCCACTGAGATTTTGTAGTAGTTTGTTTCATAAAAATAGGTGAATGGTACATATGTTGAGTTTCAGTATAAAAAAACAGTTTCCTACAAAGCCAGAAATAATTCCAAAAATAACTATGGTAGATGATGATATACTTTTCTGTACATTGTTTTTTTTAAAGACCAGTGGCATTTAAGAATGGTAATTAACTTATGAAGCAGTATCACACATAATTAAGAAAGCAAATTTGTATTTGTTGTGCCCTAAATTGCACCATAGGAAAGTACATAATGTGTACTTGTTAAGCTAGTTGGTTATGATTTTAATAATTGAAATAAAGTTGATGTAACTGGAAAATTCAACTAAAACTTTTAATAAGTATAAATATACTTTCAGTAAGTATAAAGTATATTTCTGGACAGATGTTAGATTTGTAAAAATTTGTAAAATATTAATGACAAAAATACATGGTTTAACTACATTTTAATAATAACAGGAATATTATATACAGTAAACAAAATGAAAACAACATTTTAAGCAATGAGTTAGTACTTTCAGATGACTTGAGAGGTATGTTGATTTTATGATACTGAGGGTCATTAGGTTTATAAATGTAAAAGACTCTTCTTCTACATGACTCCCCCTAAGATGATAGACAATGATGTAAGTTACACTATGTAAAAAATGTTTAAAAATTTCACTTATAACCACTTAAAGACTGTGTTGATAAAGCAGCAAAACTTTTAAGATCTGTTCCCTTTTACTATCTATTACATATAAATCTTTTAAAATGTAAATATCACTTATGAGATAGGCAATTAATGTCCACTATAGAGAATAATAGAGGAGACTACATTGAGTAATATATTGTAAAATACAGTTACATGGAAATAAGGGCATTCTCAACTGAAACTGGCTGATTTTAGTATAGAAATAGGACTCATAATCTTTTATACACAATTTAAAACTATTGAATTAATGATTATGTTTAGAGATCCATTTAAAATGTTCATTTAAAAAACATTATTGAAAATATTTTAAGCAGAAGATCTTCATACTTCAGTATGCTTCTGACATTTAGTAAATTGCTAAGGAGGTGAGTTATTTTCAACAGTTTCAACTGAGTTCAAGAGAATGCCTAGTCTCCATAAATAAAAGGTAAATAAAGGAAATGCATCAGAGAGTTGGAAAATAGTTTCATCATGCTTTTGAAGAAATTTCTGGATTTCTTGGTCTTCAGGCCCTATACCTGAAGTGTTGCCTTCTTGGGTTTCCTTTTGAAGAAGCTGCTCCAGAACCCAGAACAGGGAGAAGATATTTTCATAGTGTGTCACATAACTGGCTTGCACCTACAAAGAAACAACAAATTCCTTTAAAAAACATATTGGTTGTAGCTCAGCTCAGACAAAGCCAAATAAAGATATTAAATTTTCAGACAAAAAGTAAATACTTGATATATTTAAAACTGTCTTCCTGTCCTTTAACTGGGATGGAGAGAGAGAGAACAAGGGAGGACATTCTTTATTTTTCAAAAACTTTATGATTTTGGTGAATGATTTCTCTTAACGGCTTACAAAGCTCCAAACCCCTTGTCTGTATTACTCCTATAATTCATTACTCAGATGAATCTGAGAATATTTGACAATGTCTTGTGTGTTGAATTCAGTGTTGTGATAAAGACTTCCGATGCATGCCACCCTTGCCAATGATAACACAAAGATGCTTATGGGTAGGGTTTAAGAACACATTTCAATGTATAACTCAGTCCTAGAACAGTTATGATCTGTAAGAGACTAGACATGATCTCATTCTACACAAATCAAGGAGGAATAGGATTAGACTGTGTGGAATTGGATACATGGTCATGAGGAAAAATGTGGATGTGTCTTGTAGAAGTTATTACTTGACTCTAGATGGTTGAAAGTGGGATGAGTCAAAGTGAGGCCTAAAAGCACAATGGAAAGCATAACATGAGGGAAGACAGGAATCAGTTTTAAGATATCAACTGGCTTTATCATCTGCTTATTGAGACATGTGTTGGAAACATTCCCCAAATCTACCCACTCTAATAATACATAAAAGAGACATTCTCTTAGAGTTCAGAGGAATGTATTCTTCAACAAGGGGGGGGGGTCCTTAAACAATTAAATATATACAGATATCTGATACTTTCTTTTATTGAGATGCAATTGACATAACATGTTTCAGGCATAAGGTAATGATTTTGATTTGATATTTATATACATTGCAAAATGGTAAATCTAGTTAACATCTGTCACTATACATAGTTACCAATTTTTTCCCTTGTGATGAGAACTTTCAAGATCCACTCTCCTAGCTACTTTCAAATATGCAATACAGTATTATTAACTACAGTCACCATGCTGTACATTATATTTCTATGACTTAGATTCATTTTGTAACTGGAAATTTGTACCTTTTTATTCCATTCACCCATTTCAGCCACCTCCCAACCCCTACCTCAGGCAACTACCACTCTGTTCTGTATATCCATGAGCTTGGTTTTGGTTTTGGTTCAATTTTGTTTTGCTTTTAAATATCCCACATATAACTGCATTATATGCTATTTACCTTTATTCTGTCTGGCTTATGTCACCTACCATACTGCCCTCAAGGTACATACATGGCACAAACGGCAGGTTTCATTATTTTTCAATAGCTGAATAACAATCCATTATGTGTGTGCATGTGCATGCATGTGCATGCACACGTATGCGCACACACTCACACACACATGTATTCTCCCTTCTGATAAAAGCCATAGCATCCCAGGCAATTTGAGGGCAAGAGTGTAAAGCAGTGAGAGTGTCTTGGTACCTTTCCATTGGTTTTGGGACTCTTACTTTGGGCATGTTCAACTTTACTTACAGGTGGACTGGCATCCCTACTGTCATGTTGTTTTGGACTTTGCTCTTACTCTCACCAGGATTTATCTGTCTTGGGTTCTACCTATATCCTAAATGCCTATACTAAATCATTTGATACATTCCTTTAAGATATTGACAGTTATAGAATATTATTTTGAAACGAACTCCTCTCTGTAGGGACAGCATGCACTTACCTAACATGCCTTAGCGGCCTTTCCTCTCAACACGACTAAAAGGGCATGTCTGTCAGGGAGGTCTTTCCTGGAGTTCCCAAATTTCATCACACTGGCAGCTGCCTGTTTTGCTTAATCATGTGCTCAGGCATTTTCTGAATTAGTGTCTAAACTGAGTGAAAACTAAAATAAATGCTATTAAGACGACAGTCTACTATATTTTGATGTAATTTTTGTACTCTCAGCATTAAACTGGACTGAGTCACATCAGTGTTGGAAAATACCCAACACAGGTGGAGCTCGTCCACTAGGAAAATACTCAAGTGTTTTGCCTGAAATCCTGCCAAAAGACTGAATGACCCCAGTACAGGATCAAAATGGCTGTGTGTATCTGATAAAATGCTATCAGTCTGTCTTTCTATCCAGGTCTTTTAGAATTAAGGAGCCTTGAAAGGAAGCTTTGAGAGTCCCATGACTACTTCTTAATCCCATTTTATATAATAGGAGACATTCCAAAGGGAAAATACCTTCCTGGTAGAAAAAAATCACCAGATGTTTTTGCAGAGTATTTTCAGAATTAAAACAATTCTTATATTTATTTTTCTATCCTTGAGCTGGGCTTAAGAAAGCTAAAGTCTCTAAATATTTTTTCTAGTGGTAAAAAATATTAATTTTCTTTATATGCTGCTAAATTTCACTTCAAAATGTAGATTCTGAAGTTAAGCTATAGACACTAAGGCCAGTTTCTTAATTATTGTTTTAGTTGGAATTCAGTCAAGGTTAACCTGTTTTTGTAGAGACTAATTATTCTTGAAGCAGACACTGCTATTTACTTATCAAATATCCCTTTTACCCTTCCTTTTCATCAAAAGAACCCCAGTTTTACTCAGAGTGGCAATGGATCACCTAAAAATGCATATTTTCCCAGTCTGTTTTAAGGCTAATTCTGTTCAAAGAGATGTAAATATAAGTAATAGGGTGGAGCTTCTGGGAAAGCTGTTTAATAGAAGGCAAAGTCTGGTAGAAGGCAGCTTTGCTTCCCTCTTCACCATTGTTCCTGCTTGGAAATACCCATGCAGTGCTTGGAGGCAGAGTGGCCATCTTGTAAGCTTGAGGATGAGGGTCGCCCATGGATCAGTAAGAAGGGGCAGATTCTGGAGGCCCGGTGCAGCTCAATACCCCCTCGCAGGATGGCTGTACCTTCCTGCACTATGCTGGGGTCCCCTTCTTCCATTTCGATCTTTTAAAATTGGAACCTTGAGACTTCATTTAGGCAGGAAGGGAGCTCTGAAGGTCTCTTTGCCTTGAGTAGGTCCTGCTTTCTGCTGTCTCTGACACAAAAAGGACAGAGTTGCCTAAGGGGGCAATAACAAAGTCACAGTTCTTGACAGCAGATGATGTAACAAAATGTGCTGTGTATGTAAGGTGTGGCTCACAGTTTGGATGTTTATATTTAATACTGAAAATATGAAAATGTAATAGTTCATTAAATTCAGCATATGATAATTTATGTGTGCTAGTCAAAGGTATGCAGAGGTGAAGTCTCACACTATCAGAAATAAACATGCTGTTACGTATGGAAGGGGCGAAAACACAACACAACGGTTTTCTTATTGCTACAAGCACAAGAGGTGAAGAAAACTGGATCATTACAGAGCAGAAAATCAAGTCAGAGTACAGGCAAGTAACCAAAATGTTAAATTAAATGTTCATTGAATATAAATATACCATTGGCTCTGTATCCTTCATGCCAGAATTTATTAGACGCAATAAGTAAGGTACAACTAAAATTGGTAGTCTCCAACAGACTGAATTAAACATAATACTTTGGAGGAAAAGGTCAATTGTCACCATGGATAATTAAGTGGGAAACTTATCCTTGAGTTTTAATAACTTAGCCTTTTTTATCTACTAGAAAGCAAAAAAGACAGTAGGTTTCAGTGAAGGAGATGAGGAGGATGAAGTTAACCCTCTATCAACAGTTTACTAAGCAGCTTGCATGCAGCTTCTGAAGAGCAGGAGAACGTACTGGAAGAGCTGACAAATAAGCCGGTGCTTAGCTAGGGGCCCAGCACAATCCTGAGTATCACCGTGCTAGCCAACAGTGCTTGAGAACAGAGGAGGAGAACCACATGCACAGTATATATAATGTATGTACATATAAAATCAATGCACTCATGATTGCAGTAGAAGCACACATTCACTTAAAACTTTGTCTCCGTAAAAACTGTGTTATATGCTTTTCTGTTCCCTACAAGCTAGGTGCCAGACCATACTGAAAGTGTATAAAGCAAAAAGGCTGATCAGAACAGAGTATAGTTAATTAGGGAAGATTTCCTAGAGATGAATTGTGAGCCAGGGCTCAAAAGGAATGAGGGTGCAGATCGGTGAATCATCTTTTGATCAGATTGCCAGGTAAAGGAGAGTAAAAAGGATACAATAGGTATTAATCCAGTTTGCTTTATTCAGATAATGGTGTGACTGTCTGCCTAAAATGTTGAATCCTGGAGATGGGTTTTAAGGGCCTATTTCTAATTTTGGGAGTAATAGATAAAAAGTTCTAAACTATTAAGACTATCATCATTTGCAATCTTGATTTTTGCCTTGTTTCCCATGGGAAATAGTTCACGTATGCAAGGTTTATACGTAAAGCTACTTAGGGGGGCACTTGGGTGGTTCAGTGGGTTGGGCGTCCCGCTTCAGCTCAGGTCATGGTCTCACTGTCAGTGGGTTTGAACCCCGCATTGAGCTCTGTGCTGCCAGCTCAGAGCCTGAAGCCTGCTTTGGATTCTGTGTCTGACTCTCTCTCTGCTTCTCCTCCACTCATGCTCTGTCTCTCTCTGTCTCTCAAAAAAAAAAAAAATGAATAAATGTTAAAAAAAATCTTTAAAGCTACTTATGAATTTCATATACATAACAAAAATTAAATTATGTCATTATGAGCCTTGTTTAAAAATGATTTTCTCATTAACCAATTGTACCTGGTTTTCTCAAATATGTGTCTTAAGGTTGAAATTATATAATAAAGTAATAGCAAAATGAACAGACTGAAAAAGAAAATGGCCCACAGTGTACAAGGAATCTGGACAAGAATCACAGAAAGGGGAAGGATGACTTGTATTTGTTTGACAAAAAGATCTAGGCTGACTCCAAACAAGAATAGATATGGCAAAGGCCCCTATGGGTTGAGATCTTTGAGAAAATAGAATCTTATCAAGCAAGACTTTTTTTTTTTGATAAAGGAAGACCATCAATTGAAAACATATTCATTGCTTATTAAATTTCAATTCTGCCATTTATGAGCTATGTGAGCTGGGAAAGTTATTTAATCTCACTAAACCTCACTTTCCTCATCTAAAACTTGGAAATAACCAGGGTAACTCCTCCCTGGGGTTGCTGAGAGAATAGATTAAATTAAATATTTAAAACACAGCACAGGACACACATGCATACTTACATATTTAAAACAGATTTTCAAATCCGTATTATCTGTTATCATCACCATTATTATTATTATGTTTTTACCCAAAGTGAAAAAGAAACAGTCCCTATCCATAAGGTACTTTGCACCTGGAAGAAGGCTACTGGTATTACTCAAGTACTGTACTGTGATCAATTTTTGGAAGCATTTCAAATTGTTCATCTAGGGCTGTGTAAAGAACCTAAGGATGTGTCTTCATCTACTTTCCTCTATGAAGAAAGTTGTTCATCGACAATTGTAGCAGAGCATTCCTTTTTGCATAGAAGGGTGATGCTGAGGAACCAAAATGTGTGATAATTATTTTAAAGCCTTTCTGATATTAGAAGGCCCTGAGGAAGGTGTAAGTATGGGTTAAATGCAGTCTTATGGGATATGAACAACTGTAAAAAAGTCCATCAGCCCAATCCCTTACCTCTATCTAGTTCCCTAACAAGACATGATATTTAAGCACCCAGCTTGACGGTCTTTTTGAAAATGTTAAATTCTCCAATTATCTGACTAGTGTGAAATAGATCAACTTGTTCAAGTCTATCCTAGAGGCAAGTTGGTAAAAATGACTTTCTGATTCCTAATAATTTGCCCTTCTAGTGAATAACCCAATAACATCATAGATTAAATCCCAGGTACTAAAAATTTTTATATTTGCACTTTTCTCTGGGGAAATATCCTGTGATTTGACTCTGATTTATCACTTTCTTGGCCATCAGAATAAGCATATTGATGGATATGATAAGATAGATTCCACATAGATTTTATTTCTCAGATTTCTTCACATAAAGAATACAGAATTCTTGGGATGCCTGGGTGGCTCAGTCGGTAAGCGTCTGACTTCAGCTCAGGTCATGATCTCGCGGTTTGTGAGTTCAACCCTACATCGGGCTCTGTGCTGACAGCTCAGAGCCTGGAGCCTGCTTCAGATTCTGGGTCTCCCTCTCTCTCTGCTCCTCCGCCACTCACACTCTGTCTCTCTCTCAAAAATAAACATTTTAAAAAAATTAAAAAAAAAAGAATACAGAATTCCTGATACATGGAGATGGCATTTTTCTGTTCTAACATTTCCTAAATCAACTTTAAATACTTTTACACTGAATCCTCACTGCTTTCTCAGGCTCTTTCCCTTAATTATGGGGTCATCAATCCCACTCATAGGAAAGTTGTCACCATTTTATACCATAATATTAAACTTAATCTAAGGCTGGAAATCTCTTTCAAGTACATTTGAGAGGCAAATAGATCATTTACTATTTGGACTTCTATCACAGTAGTTTCTGACAAAGCAGAACAAACCAGACAATTTGGTTATTAATAGAAGAGTCTATTAAGTGAAAGAACAGGGTTCAGAGACTGGGATAAAAGCAGCTAAATTCTTTAAGGACTAATTCAGCTGGGAGTACTTAGCACTTTACAATTTTGTTTCTGCTTGCTTTGCACTCCTCCCTCTCTTCTGTCAGTCCTATTGCAGTTGTTGAGTTCTCTCAAGTGCCATACCCTATAGTAAGTGCTGCGGATACAGAGATGAATAAGACAAGATGCCTACCTCTATAGAAATTCCTAGTATGCCCCCAGGGAGACAAAGAAGTAAATAAATAATGCCAATGCAGAGTGCATGCTGTAAGGGATATTAAAAAAAAAAAAAAAAAAACCACTCTAAAGACAACTGAGTCACATGGTATGAGAAGACACTGAACGTCAGGAAATGAGTTTAGTCGTGATGATGTTGTAGGCTCACTTCCTCCTAAGAGGATGGCAGGATTCTTTCGGAGAGATGACTTGAAAGTTATTATCAGCATAGGTAAAACACCTGTTTGGCTACTACCACAGGGACCTCTGTTTTTGGCTGGTGAATATGTATTGAAGCCAGGGAGAGGCAGAAAGCTTAAAGGGGTGCGGGGAAAAGATGTCATTAATCTCTGCAGAATCCCTATACTTCAGCCTTCTCTAAGGCAGTGGAACCAGACTAGACTAACTGGTGTGTGCAGTCAAGGGCCAAATCAGTCCTCTATGTTAACAAAATCTTAAACAGTGTCTTTGGTTCCTTGAGGTCTACTGTCACTTAAATGTTTTATACTTAGCTTCATGAAGGAAGGCACAGATAAAGAAGCACAGAAGTAGTATTCTTGGGAGACAATGCACTGTTTCACCAAGATAAGCCATTCCCATCATGTAATTAAGATAGAGCTTGAGAAAAAGAAATCAAAATTGGTGAAGTGTCCCATATATATTAAAAACGGATGGCCATTACTGATGTAAAACAAATGTCCAAATTGCCAGCGGGGGTAAAATCAAGAAACATTCTTCTTTAGGATTCTAAATAAAGATTATCCAAGACAGCATCAAAACCTACCCAACTAGGCAGAAGGCAGGGGGAGCCAGATTTGTTGGAGTAGCATCAATGACTGCCTAGCCAGGACAAACAAAGCCAGAGGCAAAAATAGTTTCCTAGAGGCTGCTTATCTAAGCTTTGATACAGTAGTCAAAGTAAGCAAGAAATGTGTGTGCGTGTGTGTGTGTGTGTGTGTGTGTGTGTGCGTGTGTGTATTTAAGAGCACTGGATCCAAAGCCCAAGACCAATGACAACAAGAAGATGGGCTCATAGTGACCAGATCCTTTGCAATAATTTTGTTTGTAAAACTGAAAGCCAAATCTGATTGGCCTCAGGTGATCTAATTATCTCCCGAAGGCCAACTGAACAGGGTTGGAATCATAGAAATTAAAAGTCAACACATTCGTCCCTTTTTCCTTACTATTTTCAATATGTATCACCACTAATTCATTGAAGCCAGTTTATCAGAACTTGATATCGAGGGTTAAGTGAAACTGCACAACACACAGAAAAGTTTGGAAACACAATGGAGGAAAAACTATGTATTCTTAAGAACACTTTATATTGTTGAAGTGGAGCCTGGGCCTAGAGCAAAGTAATACATTCTTGTTCTTTTCTTTTCCTTACTTTTCTTTTGTTTTTTCTTCTTTCTTTCTTTCTTTCAATCAACCAACTCCTTTTTTTAAAATAAGGCTTTTTGAGATATATTGACCTACATAAAAATTTACTCCTTTTAAGTATGTTTATGAATGTGATAAATTACTTGTAAGAACAGAGAAATGTCATAATAGAAATAATCTCTGAATAAAGAAACAGCAGTCATGCTACAACCATGTGATATTGTTTAATAACATTTTAAATGTTACCTTATATCTAGTTGATTTTTATTAATATATATTCATTTACTGTTATTTTCTCTACTACATGAAATACTTCTCCACACTCAACTGTAATTTTGTTATCTGATGATACTCTAGAGAAATTTTTGAAAAGAAAAGATCCACATGTAATGCAGAATGCTTAGAAGAAGGAACTAGATTTCAAACTATGAGATAGCTTTTCCGGTTTAACTATTTTCATAATCTTCATGGTGAGATGCTGCTGGGGAAATTTATCTGTCATAAAAATGCTAGGTGACCCTATAGGAAGCCTTCTTATGTTAGCAGCATGTGAGAGTCATTATCTGATGACAGATGGGGGTGTGTGTGACGTACAGAACCAGAGAACTTAGGCTTCCATTGGCTCTCTTGTTCAAATAACATTTCCTCAGTAACTACTGCCAACCATAATATGGATGGAATTTACAAAAAATGACAGGAAATATGGCTTCATATCCTTTGGGCATCACAATTCAAGGTGGAGTTAAATACATAAACAATCACAATATAATGTGATATACAGTATAAGAATGTTAGGTCCACAGCATTATCATAGTGGCATTGCTGTTAAGTAGATTACAGTAAAAAAACAAGGTGAAGAATGCACTCAGCAAATAATATTAATGGAGAATTCTAAATGCTACTGCTTGGAAAATTAAATAGCAATGGCTTACAAGGGAAATGAAATACACGATGGGAAATTCACATAGTTACTTAAATGCAGTGGAAATAAAATAAGTAGTAGAATAATTTACTATGCATATAATATGCAGGTGTGTAAAGTGTTTCTTGTCTTTTTCAGATACATATTACAAAATTAAAATCAAATATTCTGGGGAGATACTTGCATTTAGAAGACGTATCAATTAGCATACTTAACCAATAATGTAGGGACTTGGATACATGCTTTATAAGCAATTATTTTCAGAAAAAAATGTTCCCAATAAGTTGACTATCATTGGTTAATTTCAAAGACATGTTTAAAATAAACATTGACTACATTTTAAATGTAATTATATTTTTTAGTTTGAATCTGAAATTCCAAAAATTTTACCTTTTTTAGGAACTATGCTGCTAACATTAGAAGAGTGATAAATTCTTTATTCAAATTCAAATGGATCTGATATAACACTGACATTAAAGCTTTAAGTTTATATATTTACTAATACAACAAAACCCTCCAAATATTTAAAGAAAGGGGCTTCAGAAAGAAAAAAAAATGAGTATTTTATTCAAAAGCTTTTTAGTACCCTAATTCACAATGTCTCATGCATAAGGGAATACACAGGTTCTCATAAAATGCTCTACTTTTTGGGAATAAAGCCCCACTTATCAGGATGTCTAATTTCCAAACAACAAAAATCCTGGAATTTGCAGTCCCTGAGCCAGTGAAACAGCTACCAGGAAACTATTCCTGGTAGACTGTGCATGTGACTCTGCAGGAGGGTCACTGGGTCCTCACTTGGATCTTCTCAACTCCTACCATGAGCTAATTCTCAAGGTTACAAGGGCAGAGCAGGAAATGCTGCCAGAGGAAATTCAAAAATTTAAAAGGATCTTGTTCATGTGGGAAAATTTTCTTATGCAGAATACTTAATTTTTCTAATGATCTTAGATGATATGATGTACCATCAAATAACATTATCTATTTTAGCCTAACTTTAATATGTTTCTGGGATTACCCAGAGAAAATTACTATAAAAGTTACTCTTCTCAAGTATACTAGAAAGTTTATTGGTATTATCTTTTTAAAGATACAGTTTTAAGAAAACTCACTTAGAGACAAAGAGTACCCAAAGTATATATACAACTATTTTAGGAAAATGTGTGTATATACATACACACATGCATAAATATATTTGTGTATACAATTGCATATAATTAATATGAACATAATTACATACTTTAATGATCCATGAAAGTATATATAATATCTTGGCAACAATACCATTTTATGTACATAGTTTTGAAGCAATTATGGGAAAACCTGTATAGGCTCTCATAAAAAAAAAGAACTTTGGCTTAAAGGTACGTTATTTTTCATAAAAGCGTAGTAAAACAATTTGGTAAGCATGTATTATAAAATGAAGAATTTGGTCTTTGTACCTCATTCCTGGAAGACATCCTATAAATCCTCACAATTTCCTTACCGATAGGTGTGTTTTTGTTTTTTATAGTGGGCCTACAGCTCACACTTGAGATTACGCTAACAAGAAGGGGCTATCACCTGAAACACCAACCATGTATTTAGAGAATTGGGGCATGAAGCCAGCCTGGCCTTTGCGGAGGGGAGTGGATGGAGACTGAATTCAGTCATGTGTCCAGTGAGTCAATCATTCATTACATAATGACTTTCCAGTAAAAACTCTGGAAAATGATACTAGGTGGATCTTCCTTATTGGCGAACACACTGATATACCAAAAGGGTGCTGCACCTGTATTCCATGAAAAGAGAGCACATAAGCTCTATGTTCAGGATTCTCCTAGACCTTGTGCTATGTGTCTCTACAACTGACCCGATTTGTATCCTCTGTAATTAAAATGAAATTTCCTGAGTTTTGTGAGTTATTCTAGTAAATTATTGAATCTTAAGGAGGTAGTAGGAATTCATCCACATTTGTAGCAAGTTGGTCAGAAGTACAGGTAGCCTGGAGGCCCATGAACTTGGGGCTGGCATCTGAAGTGAGGGGAGTCTTGATGGGGACTATACCTCTAACCCATGGGGTTTACAGTAATTCCAGGTAATTAGCACCAGAATTGAACTGAATTGGAATATACTAGTTTGTCTTGAAGTTAAGCCACATTATGTGAAGGTATGCATAAGATCTAAGGAGGTCACAAAAATATAAACATAAATTTCACAGGATTTCCCCCTCATATTTCACACTTTTATAAATTGAGGTATAACTGGCATATAACATTATATTTGTTTCAGGTGTACAATGTAATATGATTTTTATATATGAAAAATCACAATAAGTCTAGTTAACATCCATCCATATATAGTTACAGCAAATTTTTTTCTTTGATGAGAACTTCTAAGATTTGCTCTCTTAGCAACAGTCAAATATGCAATATTGTATTTATTATAAACTTTAGCCAACATGCTATCCATTACATCCCCGGGACTCATCTATTTTACAACTAGAAGTTTATACTTTGGACCCGCTTTTCCCATTTTACCAACTCACCACCTCATGCTTCTGTCAAGCACTAATTTGTTGTCTGTATCTGTGAGATTTTGTTTTTTAAATTCCACATGTAAATGAGATCATATGGTATTTGTCTTTCTTTGGCTCAATTACTTCACTTACCATAATGTCTTCAAGGTCTATCCAGGTTACTGCAAATGGCAAGATTTTTTTAATGGCTAAATAGTATTTCTGTGTGTATGTGTGTGTGTGTGTGTGTGTGTGTGTGTGTGTGTGTGCGCGTGCGTGCATGCCTGTCTATATATCTCACATCTTCTTCCTCTTCTTTATCCATTTATCCATCAATGAACACTTAGGTTGTTTCCCTACCTTGACTATTGTATATCATTCTGCAGTGAACATGAAGCTGCATATACCTTTTCAAATTCATGTTTTCATTTTCTCTAGATAAATACCCAGAAGCGGAATTGCTGGGTCATATGGTAGTTCTACAGTTTACATTTACGCCAAGAGTGCACTAAGCATTCCCTTTTCTCTACATTCTTGGTAACACTTGTTATTTTAGTCTTTTTGGTAATAGTCATTCTGACAGGTGTGAAGAGACATCCCATTAAGATTTTATTTTGCATTTCCCTGATAATTAGTGATGTTGAGCATCTTTTCATTTACCTATAGGCTATGTGTATGTCTTCTTTGAAAAACATCTATTCAGATATTCTATCCATTTTTACTTGGACTATTTGCGTGTTTTTTTTTTCCTATTGAGTTGTCTGAGTTCTTTGTATATTTTGGACCTTAATCCCTTATCAGGTATATTTTTTGTGAATATTTTACCCCATTCACTAGATTGTCTTTTCATTTTATTGATGGTTTCCTTTACTGTGCAGAGGCTTTTTAGTTTTATGTAGTCCCATTTGTTTATTTTTGCTTTTGTTGCTTTTGTTTGAGGTGTCAGATTCAAAAAATCATTCCCAAGGCTGTGCCAGGGAGCTTACTACATAATTCTTCTTCTAAGAGTTATATGGTTGAGGTCTGATGTTCAAGTTTTTAATTCACTTTAAATTGATTTTTGTGTACGGTGTAAGATAGTGGTCCAGTTTCATTCTTCTGCATGTGG